>NW_009647220.1:416459-448844 GCF_000708025.1 Charadrius vociferus | reverse complement strand
GGGAGGCGGGGGCGCGGCGTGGCCTCGGGAAAGGCGTGGGGGTTGCAGCTGAGAAGGGTAGCGGAAGGCCGGGCGGGCGCGGCCAAAGTTTGTCCGCGGAGGAGCGGTGTCCTTCGGGGCGGGTTGCGAAATGCGTTTTATTTTTAGGTGGGAACAAGTACTGCCCGTGCGCTGCTGTGTGCGGGCGGGCTTGGGGGGTAGCACTGCAGCTTACGGCACCCGAGCCGGGGGTACGGGCGCTTCTTCCAGCGGCTGGGGACACAGCCCCGTCGGTACTTCTCGGGCAGCCTCGTCGGAACCTGCCTAAAAACGTCTCTGCCCCGCTGGTTCTCTGCTTTCATACCTGGCCCTTCCCCTACCCCCCCTCCAGGCCTGAAAAACTGTTCAGTTTTACGTTGGAAATGTAAGCACTGAGCATTTCGGAGGATGGCAAGTGGGCATATCGCAGCTCTGGAGTGTGCAGCTGGAAACAACTCTGTTGTATAATCAGCCATCAAATAAGTGGAGGAGTACATGGTGAAACACAAGATGCTCGGCAGTAAGCTAGCTTCAGAAGCTACCAGTGGCACGTTTTTAGCCACATGTGAATACTCTTCCTCTTAGGGATCCGATTTTATTATTTCAATACAGCTTCAGATTGGTGTAACTGAGGGTGTGATGAGGTTGATTCAGTGTCTTGCTCAATATCTGTAGACTTACTACTGGTATTTAGTGGCTTCTGTGCAACCGTGATGCATTTTTCACTGTGTAAATTGTCTCATTTTGTTGGATTTATGTTTTGCAAAGTTACATTAAAGTTCCGTATCCTGCTGGCTTTACTTTTCACCTGCAAGAAGGAATTTCTTTGAAGCCTGTGTTGCAGTAATCATTCCACATATTCCATTATCCTGCCAAAGTAATACTCTTCTGTTAATTTGCTAAGAGCTCTGTAGTTGGCCTTTTACTTCATGAGTACTAGGTGTCTTTGAAATGTATAAAAAGCATAGTGTTATTATCATGGTGGCCTATGGGTGTAAGTGTGAGAGGATAGGAAGGGGAGTATTTTTTTTTAAACATGGTTATTAATGCAGGATGAGTTAAGTTTATATATGTAAAGTATATAGATGCAGAACTTATAGTTACCCATGGTAATACCACACTGTGCTTGTTAGCAAATGTGTGTGTGCATGGCCAGATAGCTGTGTGCAGTACTGCTTTATTACAGTACATTTCTCAGTGTATCTGGAAGAAATTATCGAATGCTCTTCAGAAGAAAACTATCTTTTTGTGCAAATAATCACTCTTGTACACTTTTGTACAGTATGTGGAAAATATTTTTCACTTGCTGCATACAGGTGATACTCTTGCTAAGCGCAAAAATGCATTCTAGACAGTCTTGGTGTACTTCAAGCTACACGTGACAAAAAGTGTAGTCTGGAGAATGTTTTCTGGTATGCAAAAGCTAGGCCACAGAGCAGCATGATTATGGACAGTGCCGTGTAATAGGAAACTTTGAATCACATCTACAGCTAACGTTTTGGGTATTCAGACAGGTGATGCTTGGCAGTCCAACAGTAGGTGTTGACTCTTGTGTCAGATTGTATGTGAAGGTGTTGGTGTTCAAACCTATTGTGATCAGGAGGAGTGAGAGCAAACTCAGCAGATGCTGTTAAAGCAGAATTTTTTATGTATCATTTAGCTTAGAGAGGTTTGGCTTTCCGAATTTTTTCTGAAGAATCACTGTCAATGTTAGATTAAACAAGAGTAGTTACAAAATATCGTTGAGTATTTGGGGGGTACTTTATGCATTTTTTTTGGACAGTGCAAATAAGCTCTGCCCCATCACCAACCTTCCTGTCAATTGCTCTAAGCAGTTCAGAGCCCACTGGTGCAGTTACTAAATGTGGGAAAGCTTGGGTGCAGACCTGGATTCTACAAGAACTTGACCTTAAGGATGAAGCATGGGAAATACTACAGTTTGTTGCTGATAGACAACAAACAGACCTGTCTGAATGGATGGAGTTCCTATGGCTAGCAAATGCGGTCAGCTCCTGCTATCGTGTAACTTTGATAGATCCCTTGAGGAGGGCTGCATGTGAACCAGCTTAGGGTAACTTGCTAATGGTGCTCTACAGACATGTCAGAAACATTTGGGTACCCGATGACTTCAGCAAAACTGTTGAAGACTGTTGCTAAGTTTGGCTGTGGACCAGCAGTTAGCAACTTGCAGACTGATGACCAGTAATTAGCCTAGTGTGACTGTGGCACATTACTCATGCCAAAGAACAGTAGTGGCATTGAAGAGATCGTAAATAGTAACTCTGAATTGCAAGTCCATCTTCTCACTGGAAACAGTTGGCACGCTGGCTCTGTAGGCAGGTGGGCAATTGCTTCAGTCCTTTAGAGGCTTAATTTATAAAAGACTGTTTTCATTATGTTTCATTCTTAAAAGCAGGCGAAACATTTGTGCTTGAAGCAACATCAATTATGCATTGGTTTTGCCACGCTGGTTTGAAAGTCCACATTTGTTCTTTGCATCACAAGTAGACAACTTACCATTATGATACAGCACCTATTTTGTCAATCTGTGCATTGGTATATCACAGAAAAATATGTACATCCTTTGAGCAGATATCTGTAGTGCACTTTTTTCCCTGCAAAAAATAATTGTATGCTAGACCTTAACTGTAGTTAATTACTACATATAAATGGAACAGTACTTCTGTTTACCTTTCTGTTGCTGTAGACATTTTATGTGATTGTAATATGGTGAAGGATGCTGACAGCGAGTATGTGGTACTTGGTTCTGTGATTCTTGTCATTGTAGATTTATCCTGATAACAAGTACAGGCTGTATCAGGATCAGTTTCAAGCTTGGGCAAACTAAGCAGATGTGTATGGGAGAAAACTGCTATGCTTGACAAAAATCATGGACGTAAAGCACACAAGAAACCCTCTAGTCATGGCTCTGTTGTTGCCCTATGCAGAGCAGCCTCTCTGATTACCATCTTTGTGGAGCAGATCTCTAAATGTTCTGCTTCCTACATACTCAGCCTGCTACTTGACCGCCTCCCATCTTCTACTGCAGCTGGGAAGACGAGCACTGTCACAAAAGCGTGGAGGTTTTTCCATGCCAATAATGAGGACAAAATAAGGTTTTTATCCTAATTTTTGTGAGTGACAAATCTCAATTCTCCGTATGCTACTCAGACTGTGTCAACTCTGGCTGTTTATTACAACCCTGCCAAACCCTACATTAGTGAATGGATAGACAGCTTATGCAACTGAAGGCGTTTTTTCTTAATAGATTTGTGCAGTATGGAAAAAGCCTTAATGCAGATAACATGAGCTGGAGGCCTATGCTCCCCCCGGGACCTTCATCAATATCCAGTGTTTTGTGTACATACAAATGTTTAAAAACAAAGTTTGTGGAACTAGGAAACTTTTAATTTGTAGACTTTCAAGATTTGATAGCTTGATGTGAGTAATACTAAAAGAAAAGACATTCTAAACCAAAATTCTATGCATTTGATTTTGAAAATCTTTTATATTGGTTTACTTATTATCAGATTAAATGCAAATAACTTGTGAGTAGCTTTTTTTATTTTCCAAATCTTAAGTCCACAGCTTTAGAAATAAAAGTCAGTTTGTGGCTTGTGAGCTTTACTTAACTGATTTCAGTGCATGCTTGAAAAATTTTACTTAAGATCTCCTACTTCTGTGCATTACTATACAGACAGGCCTAAGATCTGGCCTTATAAAAGGGTCTTTATAGTCTTATCCAATTTCTCACACATAGGACAACCTATGTGATCTCAGTTATAACTTGAAACTTGTTCTTTCCAGCAGAATTGCCCTGCAGCCACAGAGGGTTTTTTCAGATGTAGGGGCTTGTTTTCATGTAACTCATGGCTGCTGTAGGCCCTCTGTTTATGGAAAGTAATTTTCTAGGCAGCAAACATTAACTTTGTCTCAAATTCTTCTCCCTGCAGGAAGCTGCACAAGCATTGATTTATGCTGGGATGGCAGGGTCCAACTTGGAAAATATTCAAGAAAAAATAAATGAGTACTTGGAGAGAGTTCAAGCTCTCCATTCAGCAGGTGGGTAAGGATCTTTCTAATTAAACCTCTGCTTAAATTAATTGAGTGGAAAGCCTTTTGGTGCTGTGAAATATGTATCAATGATGTTTGCTCTGTTTTTCATTATTGTAATTTTCTTGTACTTTCTGAAGGCCTGCAAATACAATGAGTACGTCAGTGCTTTGAATTCTGATACATCAGAAATGAAGCAGGGACTTGCTTCCTAAGGACTTGGGTGTGGGTATTCTTTCCTGTTAACTATTCTTAGGAACCACATCTGCAGAGCAAACCTGAGAAAGTAATTAAATATAGAAACAAAAATTGATCAGGAACAAATCAAAACTTGCATCTAAGCTTCAGCTGCACGATGGATTTGAAACAAGTTGGTTTTGGTATTTATGTGGAATTGCTAACTTTGAGAGGGCAGGAGAGCTCTGTGCTTTCATAAGGGATTCCGTGTTTGATCCAGTTTCAGTGTTTGTGCTCAGACCAAAAATCTCAAACTTTTGCATGCCTGCAATTCTCAGTTAGAATCATAGAATCGCTTTGCCAAAAAGGGACCTTGGGAGGTCTATTGACCAATTTCCTGCTCAAAGCAGGGTAGACATTGATTTTTGGACCAGATCCTGAAAACACCTAAGGACAGAAATTCCCTGGTGCCTCTAGGCCCCTGTTCCAGGGTGCAATTGCCTTTCTAGTGTGGTTTTTTTGTTTTTTTTTTTTTTTTAAGTATAGCTACTTGGATTTTCATCTGTTTCAGTTCATAGCCACTGGCTCTCATTCCCTTTCTTTGCATCTCAGCGAAGAGCCTGAATTCATTTTCATGATAACCTTGCAGTTACTGGCAGGTTTCTACTAGGTCTGCCGAAAAGCTGTCTCTCCTCCTGGCTGGGCAAGCTGTGCTCCCCTCAGCTTCTTCTCAAAAGGCCAAGTCCTCCAGCCCCAACCATCATTAGAGACCTGAGATTGGATGCGGTATTCCAGACACAATCTACTGAGTGCCAAGTAGAGGGTGGTATTTCCTTCCCCCCCATCTCCTGGCCATGCTTCAGCTCACACAGCCCAGAGTGCTGTTAGCCTTCACTACTGGCTTGGCCTTACCCAGCTGTACCCCAGGCCCTTCTCCACAGAGCTGTATCGTGTAGGGTGTTAGTCTGTCCCAGTCACAGAGCGTAGCATTTGTCCTGGTTGAATTTCCTGAGGTTCCTGTCAGCCCATTATTTAGCTTGTCTGTGTCCCTTTGAATAGCAGCTGTGTCCTTGAGTGAATCAGTTTGGTGGGATCTGCAGCCTTGATGAAGGTGCGCTCCATCTTCTCCTTCAGGTCATTAATAAAGGTATTAAATGAGATAGACACCTAAGGAACTTTGTGTATTGCCATAGGTGATGTATTTTCACAAATGATGCAATGTTTTACATAATTAAACATCATTGTCCATAGTGTAGTATGAAAGATATTTTATTTACGTTATTTGACATGTGAAATATCCTGAGAGTGTATCTCTGCATTGGGGGTGGTTGTGATGGTGTTTTCTTGTCCTTGCAAAGACGTTTTTAGTAAAGTTTAAGAGTGATTTGGTTTCCAGCCAAAAAAATAGATATTACCTACCTAATTAGAACTGCTAGTGTTTTAATACCATGTTAAGGATGTTTTTACGTGTCTGCTGCTGTAGAAAGCTAAATTCTTTTTTTCATTTAGTTCAGTCGCAGAACACAGACCCTCTGAAGTCAAAACAACAGTTGGACTTGGAGCGTGCTCGCTTCCTAGTTACACAGGCTTTTGATGAAGATGATAAAGGCAATGCAGAAGAAGCTATAGAGTTGTACAAAGAAGCGGTGGAACTCTGTTTGAAAACAGTATGTTAAGCTACAGGTTAACTTGGTGGAATTATGTGATGGTAAGAAATTCTTCCACTTACACAAGTGACTGACCCTTAAAGGCTGGCTAAAAAATGGAGTACCTGTATTTCTAAAAACTATTTTTTAATCTTTTTTTTTGCCACTGTGTTTTTAGTGTTTTTTCCAGTCTTTATGGTATGTTGCTATTCAACACTGTAAATTTATGGGGACTTGTGATTTATGTGTTTTTCCTGAACTGGATTATACTAAAAACTAGAAATATTCTGGAACTTTTTTGATGTTCATTTTTGCCCTGGAATGAATGCAACACTAAAACAGAAATTAAAAACAGTTCAAACTGAAGATGACTTGCTAATGTGTCAGTTATATATATTATTTTCCGACTACATTAAAGGAAGTAACTTAAGGGAAATTTTTGTGTGTAACACTTTCTGAAAACATAACTGTCTACTGATGCCAAAACTAGTAAAAATACTACTTGATTACTCAGTGCCCAACATTTAAGCTGTTATGAGTGAATTCAGTTCATACTGAAATTAATGGTAAAGATGAATTGGCCATTATGTAAATGATGGAGAATATAATTACAGGTACTGCTTTTTTTTTCCCTTAAGTCCAGTTGCCTTAACTAACTCATTACAGGAAGAGCTCGCCATCATAATGTAACTCCACCAAGTATGTTTTTCTTTTTCCCTTTTCCCTTTTTGTAATATAAATATATGTGGGTTGTTGGGAGGGGAATGTTACTTTTGCTACATGGTAGAGTAAAATCTTCTTTTCTCTGAATTCTGTAAACTGGTTCTATGTAGGCTAAAAAAACCCTGGTGACCAGATGTAACCAGATGAAGAGTTAGTAGAACTGCTCTAGTTTTTCCACTTGAGCTGTTGGAGCAGAACACCTTCAGTCTATTACACAAAATTTACTGCAGAAGCATTCTGTTTTTCCTCTGCTGTGTTCCTCCTGTTGTGTCAGTGCATGCAAATATTACTTACATATATTGAAGTTAGTCAGAAATTATCTCCTATCAACAACTGCTTTTATCGGGTATTTCATTAGGTACAGATACTACTGAAGTTTCTTTTAATCTTGACTAGCATATTATTTTAAGATGACTGTAGGCTTTATCCCTCAGGGCGATCAAAAAGTACCTTCTTCCCAGGATGAAAGAAGACTGAAGGAACTCTGCTATCTCGAAGCTTTGCTTCTGTCTTTCTCCTCAGTATATTCAGGTGGAGAGATTTGTTTCTTCCTTACCCTTGAAGTACTCGGAGAGCAGCCATTCCTCCTCTTCTATGGCTGCATCCTAGATGAGTGTGCTGGTGTTCCATCTCCACTACTTCATGCATCTTTTCCAACCAGGAACTGCAGTGTGTAATTTATTTGCAAATGAAAATAGTTCCTTATAGAGGGTGTTTCTAGTTTTGTGTCTCGGGGTAAAAGTAGCTCGCCTTTTGTTTCCTCAGTTGACCTAGCTGACGTGGGACAGTCAGTTAAGGTACAAAGCTAGGACCTGAAACCTGCTTGTGGGTCTCAAGAGAAGCCACACCTCGTGTTGTGCCTCTTGCACATTGCTTAGCTGCAGTAGCCATGTTTCATCTGTAAGGAAAACAAAAGCGTAAACTGGTTGTATGAGTAAACTGTCATAGCTGACCTCCCAACTGGGAACAGAATTTAGCACTCTTGATAATCTGTTTTGGTGCCCTGTCATAGATTATTTTATGCCTTAGGTGTGCAAGAACAAGATTTTTAATTTGCGAGCAATTTTGATTCTTTGTACTCTATGAAAGTAAACATTCAAATTTATTTTTTTCCTAAGTTACTGTGATTATTTTTGATTGATTTGGGAAAAAGGATTGGAACACATCTAAGCTCAGTAGTATACCTAACATTCGTTCTTGTCTTCTTTCTGCCCATAGTGTTTTAATATGGTTAATTCTTCTGGAAGATTTTTTTTTTTTTTGTATACTGTGTTGTAGAAGAATTTTAAATATCACTTTTGTTCCGTGAACATTCACTAGAACAGCAAAATTATAGTTGCTTACTTAGAGTGCTTTTTATGTTGAGATTTTAAAGAACATATTTGCTCATTTTGAAAGAGAATTGTAAATAATAACTAGTTACTCTTTGCTGTAATCTTTGTGTGGAATTTGACAAACTGAGCCTATAAAACCTGTGGGTTTTTTGGATGTGTAGCCTTTTCTTTTATTTTGCACTTAAGGCTACTGAAACTTCAGAAGCAGGTCTTCAGTCAAAACTGAAACAGCTGGCTCGACAAGCACTGGATAGGTGAGTATTGCCAACGTTAGTAAACATCCTTGCTCTCGGGGGTAAGTGCACTGTCGAAGTTGGGTTCTCAATCTAGTGTGTCTGTTCTGTACTGCAAAGGGTATGGATTCTGGATAGACCTAGCTCATGTAGAGTTCTGGCAGATAGCTGCCAGCTGCTACACAGCTGAATATAGTAGCTGTTGTGCCGACCGTCTGGGAATCTTGGGACATGCAGAATTAGGAAAGGACTGTGCGTTCATTAGGACCAATGCATTACTTCAGTCTTTAGAGATATGAATCAGAGTACTATGCTACAATTTTTGGCTTCTGTAAAAATGCTGAATTCAGCCCAGCACTAAGTCAGGGTGTTAGCATCCCTTCATAAGGAAGACAGTTGGAAACTGGGAAATACTTACCTTGACAGTAGCAATCTAATGGTATGGGTAGATCTAATGGAATGGAGTCTATATCTGAAACGTTAAACAAGTGTAAGTTCAATGTGACTCTTCAAATCAGCTGTATGATGGCAAATAACGGACTTTGTTGGGCTAAGTTTCAGCATAAGCTGTTTTTGAGCACTTTTGAGTCTGTGTTCAAAAGAAACCCCCATATTTTGCATATGCATGCCTATCCAGCCAGCTTAATGCAACAACAACAAAATATGGCTCCTGAATACACAGTCTTCGAGCAGTTGAAACGCTGGATTGTGAGAATGCTAGTGGGTTTTAACTGCTATTGTAGCTGCTAGACAAATTAAATCCTGAAGGTATGTGAGGATGCAAATCAGTTTTCTCTGTGTTTCAGTGGTCTTCTTCTGAAGTTCCAGATGATGAACACTTACACAAGTTCTCCTATTAGTATAATTTAAAGGCAACAAAAATCAAATGAGTTCTGCCAAAAATGGCTTATATATGAGTTGGAAATGCTGTATTTTAATTGATTCTAGAACAGGAAAATAAATAAATACTGGCATCAGAAATCGATTTTTCTTAGGAAAAGTGGTGTTGGTCAACTTGGGCATTCGTTCATTCCATTTAACATATGTGGGAACATGAACTAAGCAAATCAATAACTGAACCATAACTATATTTTTGCCATTGTAAACAAAATGCATTTTTATTTGCTTTAGAGCAGAGGCACTGAAGGAATCTGTGTCAAAGTCGTCTCAAAAGGAGAAGTCAACTGCAGCTAAACCAAACCAGCCAGTCAGAACATTCTTTCCATTGGGACCTGATTTTTCTTTAAATGATAAGCCACAGACAATCAGAGCAGTACAAGCTAGTGAATCTCAAGGTCAGAGGTACACTGCAGAGGAGATTGAAGTACTCAGGTAAGCTGAAGACAAGTTTTTCCAAAGTGTTATAATTTGTGGTCGCATCCTTTGTGCATCTTACACAGTAGATCAAAACAGAGGGTTGGAAAACCACCTGTTACAAACACCATTGCTGGTATTACCTGCACATTACTGTAGATAATACAAGAATTTATTAATGTAATTAGTGGCTTTTATTCACAGAGCATACTTTCTAGTTTGTATTCAGAAGACAATTTCTTTTAACTGACTACCAGGATTATTTTTCATAGCCTTATTTTTGCACGTTATACATAACCCATCGGACTGAGTTTATGAAAGATCTGACTTTGAGAAGCCAAGGTAGAAAGATGTTTTTATAGATTATACAACTACTACTTAATTGGAAATTGAGGAAGCATAATATTTTGTAGGACTGTGACTTCTGTTACATCCAGTTCCTCTTGCTTTGATTTTTATTATAAGTAGAAAAGCTACAAATAATCCATAAAACCTTTAGCCTAAATTGTGAATTTTGAAAACTATCAAATATTTCTTTAAAAAAAATGCATTGTCTGATAGCTGTTTCAACCTTCCTCCTCCTCCCCATGCAATAAAAAAGATTGTGACAGGGGTGATGTTCAACACTGTCTGGAATATGATCATAAAATGTTTAGTCTGCTTGTTGAATTTAGGGGACTGAGGATATGGTCATGAAGACAGAAATGTACGTGTGTTGAAAAAGTTGCAAAGCATTAAGAATTTCCTTATTAAAATTTCACTTTTTTTTTTCCTCTTGTAGTGTCTGTGCAGTGAATGTTTCTGGTTTTGTGGATGGTTTAGATGTTTTTGGGGTGGTTTTTTTGTTGGGATTTTCTTTTTTTTGTCAGGATTTTTTTTTGTCGTTTCAGTCTTGCAAGAGAACTTCAAGTTGGTTTATGTCTTTAATAATAATTTCATTTAGAAATACTTTGCATACTTTTTTCAGTTAAATCCTTGTTTGAAACTTAAATTACATTCACATTTAAATATGATTCTTATTTTTTTTAGAAAGTGTTCTGTGTGCCTTAGTTAAAAATGTACTAATAAACACGTGCATTATTTTTGTTGTTGTTTGATAAAGAGTTCCAAAATATTGTCCAAATTAGATGAAATCTAAGTGTTGCTAATTGTTAATTGCTGTCAACTTATCCTAAGACTCCCGTTAATTACAGGCTTAAGTGACTTGAGAAATTCTCTTTAGACAAGCGTAGTTTTAAATGTGACTTCTAAAACTATGAAGACATTTGTGGCTGCTAATCACTTCTATCCTGGTATGGTGACTTGTATGCAAGTATGTACTTGCAGAATTAGCGGCTGAGCCATCAAGTACTGCACATTTCAAACACAAATAAATACAGTGGTTGTTTTATTTTCAAGAGGTAGTTATCTTGTTTTCAGAATCAGTGTGTCTTGTTAGTTTTTATTGTTACCTTCTGGAACTTAGTCTTTGAAAGATGATAGATAGGTTTGTAACTTTTTTTTTTTCTTACGACTTGCAGGAAGACTTCAAAAATTAATGGCATTGAATATGTACCTTTCATGAGTGTTGATCTTAGGGAACGTTTTGCCTTCCCTATGCCATTTTCGTAAGTGTGATTCAATTACTGAACTTTACTTCTGTTTTTATTTCCAAAGCTTTCCCATATTTGGTATTTCTATGTTTTCTTTTTCAGAGTTCAAAATTGTTAAAGTAGGCTTTTAAGCGTAATTCAGGCAGAGATATTTAAATACTACCACTTCCTTCTTCCAGTTGGATCTTAAAACTCTAATGTAAGCTGATCCTGCTCTGCAGTGCTTCTGCAGTTGTCTTCAGGCCTATGAGGACAACGTTATATTTCACTTTTTGGAGTATTAGGCTGGCCTGATTTCCTGATCCTGCTGCATGCTAATGAGTCACAAACCTAGCAGCAGTCTTTGTATACAGAGCTGTAAAACAATTCCAATGCAGTGTAATTGTTCTGCACCTATGTTGCACCATCTATCAGACATGCCTAGGACTGGACATACCATGGAAAACTGAACTACTATTGATTTATTTCTACTATTCATTTACTTCTGCTTTTTTCTCTCTTGAATCTAGTGATAAATGTGGGAAGTTACCATTATCTCCCAAACAGAAAGCAATGTTTGCCAAGTGGGTGCGACCAGATGACATAACGAATAACCCTACAATGATTTATACTGTATCAAGTTTCAGCATAAAGCAGGTAAATTGTTCCTAGAGAGAAATGTGTGCTGCTAGCAGTTTATCGTGGGGGATATAAGACCTTAGTGGAAATGTCTTGCTGAGTTTTAAGTTGTAGATGGCCCAAGCTATTCTGAAATCAGCAATAAATAATGCCATTGGATATGTTTTATGTTACGCAGCGTGTTTTGGGGAGGAGGGAGTAAGTGTGAGTGAATGCTGAGGTATCTGCCCTTGCCTCTGATTGTCATTAATAATTCTAACTAGAGTTAGAATGCTCTGTAGGGGCCTTATGTTGAGCACGCCTATGTTTCCTGCCTTTTTAGTAGTAACTTTGCTTCTCTTGGTCCAAATCCTTTCCCTTTTGAAGGCAATTACTAACTGGCAATTTTCCTTCCCTCCACACTCCCCACTTGTCTTTCGGTATCTAAGGTATTAGTAAATGTCCTCCCTGTTTTTCTTTTCTTTATAGACAATAGTGTCAGATTGTTCTTTCGTGGCATCACTAGCAATCAGTGCAGCATATGAAAGAAGGTATAACAAAAAATTGATCACAAGGTAAGTGTTGCTTTCTAAGATCTTTTCAGACTTTATACTGCCAAGCTTTTGCAACATGTTCTGTGGCAGTTGGACACAGTAAAAACTGGCATTTGTTTCACCTTCATCTCCCTGGGACTCATGTGGCTTCATCGTTTCTGAGAGGGAAGCCAGCTTTGTATAGATATGTATACAGACGCTGGAGTCTAACCTCAGATGTGCTTTGAGGACCAATAGTTTGGGAGGTTTGTTTTGGTTTTTAATAGAAATTTTACTTATAATGCTTTATAGGTTTATTTTCCTACTTTGGCGTGCCAACCTTTGTGCAACAGGTGGTCCATCTTGCATCTCATTGCAAAATTAATGTCAATAACACTATCTCAGTTCCACTCAACTGGTGTCCTCTGATTAATTTGGCATGGTTTGGCAGACTGCTGGGACCTGTTGTCAGACCAGTGTCTGAATGTTGTTCCTGGATTATTCTTTTTTTTTTGTTTTAACCTATACTCATTAGAACTGAACTTGTATTCTTTTCAAGAGCAGTGAGCTCTTCATTGTCTTCTCCTTCAGGTGTTTGACTTGTCATTCAGGCAAATACTGTATTTATACTACAGATATGTAAATGCCATTTGTTTAATATTAAGATAAATTTGTTTGCCTTGCTTCTGTTGGAGAAACAGTCAGGTTACTTATGTTCTTTTTGTTACTATATTAAACAGAGAACTGCAGCAAGAGCAACATCTGAAAAATAAAACCTATTTAAACATCATTGCCACTTTTACTAAATTTGAGTTGCTCTTTCATCAAAAATTCCATATATATGTTCAGTGTAAATTCCAGAAACAGGCTATGTTGATCGCACTCTTATTGTTATCAGTGTATGTACAGCCAAGTTATTTATGTCACAGTTTCGTCCTTTTTTTTTTTTCTTGTTCTTTTTAAACAGTATAATTTACCCTCAGAATAAGAAAGGAGAACCGGAATATAATCCATGTGGCAAATACATGGTGAAGCTTCATATCAATGGTGTGCCTAGAAAGGTAAATGGTTTTGGGGTGACTTAATACTGTTTAAGTCACATATTTTAAAGGCTTGGTCTGCTTCACTGGGAAGCTGTCTTGCATAGCAAAAACTTTAGATACATTTTGTTGGAAAGTGATTTTTAATTGTTAAGCCTTTTGAGATTCATTTTGGTTGTGAAGTATGTAACAGAATGTAGATATTTCTTCTACAGACATTCATGAAAATAGCCTTACATTAAATTCATTGAAAAATACCTATATTACTTAAAAGAATTATGAAAACCATACAGGAACAAAATTATGCATCCCATATTTATGAACAGGGTGTGCAAATAATCCACTTTCCACTCCATCTTAGAAAGAAAGTTACAGAACGAAAAAGTACAGAGGGAGATGTCCAGGAAGAGTATAGACATGGAATGACCACAGAGGAATAACTCAAATAACCACAGTTTTTTAGTAAGGAGAGGAGGTGCCTGAAGATACATGACAGAACTTTGTAAGCTCACAAACAACTTCATTTTCTTTTCAGTGCAATATGTAAGGGCATCAAATAATGTATTTCTTCATATAATACTTTTAACTGTAGCACTGATTGTTGCAGTTCATAGTGAGTGACGAATATTTATGGGAGTTCAAAAGTTGAGCAGTCATATTCACAGGGTGGGAGAGTAAGGAGAAAGTCCTCAAAGGCTAAGATATAACCTCTGGGTCAGGAAGTCCCTGAGTTGCAAAATTCCAGAATCTGAATGAATGTTTCAGGGAAGTATCGTTTATGTGCTTGCCTTGCTCTCAATGTTCTTTCCAAAATATCTCCTAATGGCTTCCTTTTGTTAGGATGAATGGCCATTTGCTCTTCTATGAAAAGGATTATTTGTTCCTGCACAGACAGGATTTAATCAGAAAATGTGCTGTGTTGGTAGCCTGTACTGGTAACAGAATAATGTCAATGTGAAACTGAAATATCTATTCTGGGGGGAAACTGTTTCAGACCACTACAAATACTGCAGTAACAATCTGTAATAAAGCTGACTATATTCTACCTAATTTAAAGAAGAAATGTTAATACTTTCATAACTGCTGCTTTGGGTTTTTTTTTGTGTTCCAGAGAGAAGAAATTTAAATCTGGAAATAAAGACTATGAAAATAATGTGACACATAGTTTGTTTCCTTATAGATAAATGTTTTATTTTTCTGTGGGCTACCAAGCATAGCCCATGCTCTGTTTCCCAATTAGGTGAGGAATATTGTTAGGCTTTGCTTTACTTTTTGTGCTGCTAATTACACTGAACATTTCTGCAGCTCCCTGTTACAATAGATTTTTAGACACTTTACAAGATCATCCCCATTTTACATAGGGAAAAGCGAGGTGGATGATGACAGGTCACCTGGTGGACCAGTGCAGTTGAGAGCTGGCAGCAGAATTTCTTCTTCACTTGGGCAAACCACTGCAGGATTGATAGAGGTGTCCACGTGTGAGAATGATGGTCACGTCTGGCTGTGCCTGAGAAACTCTACGTTAATAAGAGTTTGGTTTTATTTTTTAAGTACTTCATTCGTTTTATGATCATTTTTCATTTGTTTATTTCACACAGGTAATCATAGATGACCAGTTACCTGTTGATCATAGTGGGGAACTTCTCTGCTCTTATTCTAACAATAAGAATGAATTATGGGTATCGCTAATAGAAAAGGCTTACATGAAGGTCATGGGAGGATATGATTTTCCTGGATCAAATTCTGTAAGTGCTAGATTATTTCTAAGAGACAAAAATTCCACTGAGATAATCTTGGCTCAAATAATTTTCCTTCTAGTAAAGTCAAATTGAATTGCTTGAGCAGGCAAGTATTGGGTTTGCAGTTTTCTTACTCTTTTTTTTTTTTTAATATTTCTTTCTTTCACAAATATGTTTAGCTGTACTTGATGAGATTTATTCCATCAAAAATGTAGTGATAGAACAAGAGGTAATGGCTTTAAACTGGAAGAGGGTAGATTTAGAATAGATATTAGGAAGAAATTTTTCACTGTGAGGGTGGTGAGGCACTGGAACACGTTGACCAGGGAAGTTGTGGCTGCCCCATCCCTGAAGCGTTCGAGGTCAGGTTAGATGGGGCTGTGAGCAATCTGGTCTAGTGGGAGGTGTCCCTTCCCATGGCAGGTAGGCTGGAACTAGATGATCTTTAAGGTCCCTTCCAACCTAAGCCATTCTATGAAAACAGAATGAGCAAGACATGTTGATGGGCAGAGTTAATTTTAGTTCTCTGACTGCAGGATTGGCACTTAAGGTTGGGAAGTATATGTGTGTTTTTACAGTGTCTAGATGAAAGCGTTGGGTGAAGTCATAATTTTTTTTTACCCATATCAATACTGCTGATTTTGGTTTCTACCTGTTGTTCAATAAATAGGTCAATTCTCTCTGATTAGGTAGAGGAGTCAGCTACGAAAGGAACAGGCTAGTCATTTAGTACATGTATATAGAGGAAATAAGTACTTTGATCTGTGAAAGTTTGTTTATCAGTTTGTTCCACTTATACGTAGTGGGTTCCTATAACATGGTTACTGAAGAAACAGTCATCGTACTGCAACTAGACTGACATGCAAATTATTCTGTCAAAGAGGGATGTTTTACTGAAATGAGTAGCCTGCCGAATCTTCTTTGGTTACTTAAGAAGCATTTCTGATTTTGATTTTAAATTCTTTAACATTTTAACATTGTATTTTTTATTTCTTGGTGCTGTTCACGTTCTAGTCAGTGTCTTGATAATTGCTTTCTTGGAGGGTATACTAGATATTCATGACCTCTTGAAAAATGATTATGGGGAAAAATGTGTCTTTGTGTAAGGGGTAAATGTAGCACACAGACGGTTTTATGTATGTTTATGTCAGTGTTGGGCTGCTTTGTTTTGAAGGACAGAAGCTGGTGACAATAGCTGTATTTTATTCTTACTGTTGTCCTGTAACTTTCTGTCTGGAAAAACAACTTGACTTGCAGCATTTAATCTTCACCCTTCCCACCCCATCTGCTTTTGACTCCATTATAGCTTCCTTCTAGAATCAGGGTTACTTACTGGCTGTGTTGTACTTGTAATTCCTCAAGTTCCCACCCAGCAGTGCTGGTTATTGACACTTCAAGCATTTATAGTCTCTGCTTTTGCTTTGAGGAGTACAAAGCAAAAGAAAAGGGAATAAGCAATATTTCAAGGAGATGAAATGGGGAGATTAAAGCCTCTTTTTATGGAAATATATGTCAGTGTCACCTTTACAAAAAAACAATAAAAAACTCAAACCCCGAGCCTTAGAAGTAAAACTTAAATTATTTAAAATGCATATATAATAGCAAGGTTGCAAATAGTGCTTCTGAGACCGTGCTTTAAAAGTCTGTGAATCAGCAAAATAAATAGAACACATCATAGAGTTGAGCATGATTGATTATTCTTTATGCTTCTGTTGTTCTGATATTCCAGTTGTTTCATCAGTTTGCTTTCCAGCTTTTTTTTTTTTAGAGGCTATTTGGAAATGTTGTTCTAAACTAATCAAATAAGTGTTTGTTTGTTTGTTTTTTAATATAGTCTTAATCTTCAGCCTTTTATGTGTAGAGCTATATTGTAACTTGTGTATACTTGATTTCTTTCAAGGCACTTCTATAATTTGTGTAGAGACATGTTTATAGATGGGTTATCTATTCTGATTTCTTTTGAATACTTGCATTTCAGAATATTGATCTTCATGCACTGACTGGTTGGATACCTGAAAGAATTGCTATGCACTCTGACAATCAAGCTTTCAATAAAGACAGTACTTTCAGAATGCTTTATCAGAGGTAGAAGTTTATTCTTTCTTAAGTAATTAAAGTGCTTGCTATGTAGTATCTGGGTTACTAGTGTAAAAACAATAGCAGCACCACAGATCCTTTGGTGGTGTTTTGTTACTACAGTAAATTGTGCTTTATAAAAGGTCCATGTGCTTTCTGGAAGAAGCAAAACTGAAGTATTGGGGGCACTGATAGAATAGTAAAATATTGTAGAATTTTGTATGAGAATGAGATACTTTTTTTTTTCTTTTCTTCAAATGTAAAGAAGAAATAGCCCATTTCTTGATGAAGAATACAGAATATAGAGTCAGTGAAGAGCTTGTTGGAACCAATATGCAAGTGTTTAAAAAGTAGAAGGAAAGGTGTTCTGTGTTCCAACACAGTTCCCCAGAACTTAGCCATTGATTTGCTGTCCTTAGCAAGTAGATATAATATGGTATTTCTAATCATATCACAAGAGCTTGGTTATTATGCCCCATTAGTAAACCTCCTCCTGGAGGAACAGCAAAAATCTATCAAAACTGCAATACTGATCTTCAGACCTACCATAACGATTCTACTTCAGGTGAAATATAAGGCTGTAATTTATAAGTGTCAGCTAGCAAGTACTTTGATTTCTTTCAAAACTGTTTTGTGCAACCAGCTTTGTATGCAGTGCAGTAGAAGGGGGATAGTCTGATGACTGAAACATCTGCGTTCATGATAAGAGTGTGACTCTCTTTCTAGAGTGCTTTTTCAGTAGCTTAGGACTGACAAAAAAACCTGTATTCCAGTTTTTATAAAGCAGTGTCACTAATGGACAATGTAAAACATACTAGTATATTGTCTGGCAAACGCTAGTTAGCAACTTGCAAAATTTTAATTAAGCTATTTTTCACCTCTTTTTGAACAGATTTCACAAGGGAGATGTCCTTATCACAACAGCAACAGGGGTGATGTCTGAAGAGGAAGGAGAAAAATGGGGTTTAGTTCCAACCCATGCATATGCAGTCTTGGATATAAGAGAATATAAGGTACCAAGTAAAACTGAAGATGTTTTCAGATGCCTGTTTGAAACCTGTGTCTGCGTTGGGTACCCACTGATTTTTTTTTTTTTGCTCTAATGGCTTATACAATTTATTTTGTCTTAGCTCTATTGAGATATTCCAGAAAGCTTAATGATGCTGTATTTTCTTGAGCTATTGGTTCATGTTCCATGTTAATACAAACACAAAAATTACCTTGACAAGATGAATGCAACAATTTTATTTTTTATTTCTTTAGGGACTTCGATTTCTTCAGTTGAAAAATCCCTGGAGCCACTTACGGTGGAAAGGACGATACAGTGAAAATGACACAAGAAATTGGACCCCAGATTTACAAAAATACTTGAACTTCGATCCCAGAACAGCTCAGAAAATAGACAATGGTAATAAGGCTTAAAGTCACTAGCTTTTTAGATAATATAGATATTTGTTGTGTATCCCTGCAGGAAGGTGGAAAGAAATGCTTAAGCACAAGGAGAGGGGAAGTAAAAAAAAAAAAAAAAAAAAGAAACAGCCCAAAACTTTAGGAAGTATTTGTGTATTTAAAACTGTCATTTCAGGTTTGTCTGGAGTTTAAGTAATTTGGACTGTTTAATATATCTCAAATGCATTGAAAAGAAATTACCTCTTTGTTTAAGTGTGGCTATCTCCAGGGCATGGCAGGGAGCAGTGCGAAGATAACATTCTGACAATAAGCTGCGTAATGCTGCTTTTTAATATGTGAATAGATTTATTTTTTTTAGTGGGCTTTTTCCTCCCATGTTTGTGAATATGTATCAACATGCTTATTGTAATCAGTCTTTAAATTTGTCTTGCTTATATTTGAGGTTATGCACTGGTGGTAAGTCTGTTGGGTTTTTTCCCTTTGCATTACATTAATGTATCTGTAAACAAATCTTTACATTCATTCTTTTCCAGCTGTAAGAGTAGATTGAGATCCATCTTTGAGACAGTGGCACTACAATGTCACTGTCTAGAGAAACCACTTGGAACAATGCCCAGTGTTGTCCTGTCTCATCTTCCCTAGGGAACAGCAGAGTGTAGCATCTGGAAAGCTGGTGTGAGTTTGCTGGTGGAAGGGCAGGCTGCTGACAGCTTAGAAATTCTGCACAAGCTGCATTTTACATTGAGAGAGATGTCTGCTCTTTTTATAGTGACCTAGTTGCTGTTTGTTTATCTCTGTAAGGGAGCCCTTTTCTTCAGTGAGACTTTATTTTGACAACTGTATGCATTCAAAACCACTAAATTATAGGATTTAATGATGAGCCTAATGCAAATGTGTAAGAAAAACTTTTGATTTAAACATAAGAATAGCAGCTCTGGCTTTGTGACAGTTACAAGAGATTAGCTCGTTATTTATTTACTGATTCATTCAGTAAGGAATTTATGTCTGTAACATCTCGTAGTTAAAATTTACACGAAATGACATTAATAGTTTTAAGGGAGTTGTTTCTTCTGACTGGATTTACATTCTGGTCTTGTCTAAACATGTAGCTATTCTGACTGCTTTTTTATTTTAATGCTGCAAGATCTGCAACTGCCTCTGTCAGAGACTTGAGTTATAAGGCTGTTAGCTTCTTGAGAGTTCATTTTATCATCAATCTGTCAGCTTGCAGGCACTGTTGTTGCCTGGATTTACAATTAAGGGAGCTACAGAGAATTAGAACAAATGCCCAAAAATATTCTAAAGATGAAGCAGATTCAAGGTGCTAAAGCAAGTCACGTAGAGGGAATACGTTAGAAACATATTCAAACGTACTCTTATGTTGATTGAATACCTGATTTTGCTGGATGACTACAGAAGTAGGTTGTTGAATTGGGGGCATCTGTTTGACTGTAAGGTTTTTTTTTCCAGAAACCTAGGAAATGGGAAGGCAGGTCTGCATCACCTAATGATGTCTTTTTCAATACAACAGATTCTCTCGTGCCTTCTGCTTAATGCTTGAAAATGAAAAGCATTCTGACAGCTTCAGAATGTCCCTGTTGATAGGCAGACAGTAACTTGTTTTTCTTGTTTAACTTGTTTGTTTTGGGGGTTAAGTTTAAATTTAGACATTTGGGCAGTGCAGATGTTACTACTAAGTTTTACAGAAATGTGGGTTTATGTAAGCTAAATCATTTGCCTGGAAAGAGACTCTTTAAAAATCAAGTAAAATGAAGGTGACTGATATGGAAACAATAACAGCATTTCCTTTGTAGGCATTTTCTGGATTGCCTGGGAGGACCTGTGCCAGTACTATGATGTTATTTATTTGAGTTGGAACCCAGGTCTCTTTAAAGAATCTACGTGTATTCACAGGTTGGTCGAAGGAAAGAAAAAAACAACTTTTGTGTTGATATTTGACTAAATATTCTGATGTGGTGTTTCCTTCCTTTCATTCTTCCTAGTTACAGCTGAAGGGATTGGACTCCAGCCATGCTCCCTTGAGCCTGACTTTACACTTCTAAATTCTAAGCGCAGGCTTTGTTTTTGACTGGTTCTGTAACACCATTGAAACTCCAGTGACCTTTTTGATGGTGCTGTGGCTAAGGTTATGTAACTAGATTCTGACCTCAGTCCCACATCTATCAGAATAGAAATTGGATTTTTGCACAGCCTGTGTTTTGCTTAAGCAGTCACCAGGCAGTGCTTGAGTGATGTAGCATTTACTTGGAATTCATTTTCCTGGACAGTTGCAGGTTGCAGTGCATGTTCACAGATACCAGAGTAGTCTAACTACTTCCATTTTTCACCAGTTGTAGTTAGCATAAGTAATCCTCTTTGCCTGCTGACTTTTTCTTTTTTTTTCTGGGCTTACCCATCTCCTACCTAGTATCCATCACGTTCAGTCTTTTTGTCAGCCAGTTTGAGGATAAATGTGTTTCAGTTTCTGAAAACAAGGCTTTTCTCTACTTCCCCCCCCCCTGCTTTTTTTTTCCCTCCCCTGCTTTTCCACTCCACTATACTACATGTTGCCTCTGCTTCCACACTGTTTCTGTGTATGTTAGCTCTGGACAAGCTCTTTCATCCATAATACAACTGCTGAGTTTTATCTGTAAAGGCTTCTCCCATTTTTTTGTTCAAATTAATTCTAAAATACACTGTGATGATGTAACAAGATGAGGTAATGCATATGCTAATCTCAAAGCTCTACTTACTAGTCTGTCTCTCCTTATGTTATTAGTGATCATCATACCTCTGTGTAGGGAAGTGCATAGCACAGTGGCAGTTGGCATAAAAAGTGGAGTAATGGTGGTGATAATTTGAAACTTAGTTGATAACGCAGCCTTCCATATGTGCTGTTCAGTTTTAAAAGTGTGGGAAAGTCAATGGGACTTACGAATAATTTTATCCACTTCTGTTCCCAGCATGCCATGCTTTGCATTCAGTCATTAGCACTTTTTGTTTTTTTGTTTTTTTATTTTCTTCGTCTAGACGGTTCATAAGGCAGCAGGCAGATTTTGCAATAGGGTACCTCAAAGACTTTTTTTTTTTCAGCACTTCATGCAGTTCACACCCTTCCAAATATAAAACACCAAATTTTGAAAGAAAAACTACCTTAATAAAAAAATGGTGGAAAAAATTTGGCAAGCTTTTGGAACTAACCATAGCTTGCATAAGGAGTCTTACAATTACGAAAGCATAGGTGTTTTTCCCTTAATAATAAATGTGGTGTGTGCAATCATAACAATCGTTGGCTATCCTGGACTCCCTGAATGGCTCAGTTTTTTCTGTGCTTTGTGTTGTTGCAGCAACCATACCAAACAGCCAAGCTGTTTGTGTTTAGCATTTTCTATTATCATGCTTGTATTGTAGTAAATTCATTTATAAAAAAATTGTAAGATAATGCTTTTGACACTAATGTATTATGTAACCACTGTCATAGATTCCCGTGGAAAATTAGCCTTCAGTAACTTTGTTACTGCTAATGGATAGCTCTGTATATATGTAAGATTTGTAGTTAGGTTTCAAAGCACCAATTAGTGTCTTACTCCTCTAATAATGTGTCTGTATTACTTTTAGTACTTGGGATGCAAAGCAAGGTCCCGTGAAGGATGCCTACAGCCTGGCTAACAATCCTCAGTACAAGCTGGAGGTCCAGTGTCCGCAAGGTGGTGCTGCCGTCTGGGTTCTGCTTAGCAGGCACATCACAGATAAGGTGCCGGGTTCTTTTTCTTAGATTTTCTGGGTTCTATTATATCTTCTGTAAATCTTTTTTTTTTTTTTTTTTATAGCTTTCTCTGTTATTAGTGTATTACTGCTGATATTTTCATGTCCATGTACACCTATGGATATGTATAAATTTTAAATTCAGCAGGGACACATAATTTCATACAAGATTGTTGAAATAGACCCAGAGTAAAAATTTGAGTGAGGTGATTATGTTTTCCACCATAAAGGTAATGAAATAACTCTGAACTGTTTTAAGTTAAATTAGTGGCAGTTTGTTTATTTCAGTTGTTTTTTGGTGTGGTTTTTTTTTTTTAGAGAGTTGGATCAGGTATCTTAGTAAATACAAATGTCAGTGATGTGGTGATGGAAGGGGATGGTATACTGCACACTTGATTTTGCTTAAGTGTTAGTTACATTCCACAGAAGTGTATGACTCTACTTGATTTGTGTTTTTTATAGGATGACTTTGCACACAATCGGGAATTCATTACAATGGTTGTATACAAGACTGATGGCAAAAAAGTTTACTATCCAGGTTAGTGTACCTTAATTGTCAAAAAGATGATGTTAGAAATAAATGAAGAATTGCAAAGGATTTTGTGGAGAGGAAAGGCACTTTTTGCTTTAAAACTAGATGCCTCACTCTAAGAGGTCAGTTTTCTGAAAGAGTTGTTTAGCCCTGTTTGACCACCTTCAGCAGCCTACACCGAAGGAAAAAGCCAAGCTGTACATGTTGGAAACACACTAGGAGGTCTACATAGTCCTGTGACACTTAATTTGGCATAGAATTTTCTTTATTGTTCTGTTGATTTTGCAGTGGTAGTCGTTAATGCTTAGAGGGAACAGATGATGTGCTTCTGTTTATCTGATAGCGTAATAATTTCTCAGATTTGTGAAATTATTTAAAGGTTTAGAGCTTCCACTAAATGAAAATAATCAAGGTAAATGTTCTGTGAACTTGGCTTAACAAAGTACCTAAGCAAGCTTATGAGAAACAGCTGCGTGCTTCAACATATTTCAAAGTATCAGGGATGGAATGTTTAAGAAAAATTTTTAGATGTTCAAATTTTATCAAAGTATTACTCTTGGTCATTATAGGTCAGATACTACTCACCTTGAGAAGAAGGAGCTTGGCTTTTGGGGCTTTGTTGTAGATGCGAAAAAGCCATGTATGTTTTATTTCAAGAAGGACAGCAGATCTGAAACACAGGTTGAGACACAGAAAGTACTGGTAATGCCCAGGGTGAATGGATAGGGTAGACTGCAACTTTAAGGTAGAGCTAATATCATATTTTTATTTATTCTTTACATCAAGTTAGAGATCTCTGTAAAAAATATTCCTTAGAATAATTCAGTGAAGGTGCATCCTAGGACAGGTAGGATTTGACCTGTTGCTTTTACAGATAGGGATAGGGAACCTCTTCAGAACCAGAGTTGCATTCGGGTAGCTGCTCATGCAACAGGTAATAGCAACAGTTAATTAGAGAGTAGCTTTTAAAGCACTTTTGACCAAAGAGTGGAATTTGTGTCTTTTCCTATTGGAATGGCTGGTAAGAGCTGCGTTGTTTGTCTCTGGTCTTGTTCAGTGAACTCTGCTGACCAATTCCCCTAGAATCCAAGCTGTCTTTCTACAGAAGGCATGTGTTGAGACCTGACCAAATCATCACATTTTTGCACGAGGTGATCTTGTTAAAGCATCTGCTTGTCCTTCCAGCCCAAGATGTGCTTCTGGTGTTGCTAGTACTCGTAGCAGTGCTTATTTTACACGCTGTCTTACTGAAAGCATTCTTAAGTGGGCAAACCAAACACGTTTGTATAGTGGGGGGAATTGCTCAGTTGTTCTTGAAAGAGACCGTCTTCCAGCAAGACCACTAGCAAGAACTGGATGATTCATATGTTTTGTCTCACTACCCAAACTCTTTTATAAACTTTTAATCTATTGAGCTCAAACTCGTTTAAAACCTTTTTCCATGGAAATAAATTCGTCAAGCTGCAGTAGTATTTTTACCATCTGTTAAAATGAGATCGGAACAAAGCAGATTAATCCTTTGGCAGTGAGGCCGATATTTCCCATTCCTAAGTTCTTATTGGTTTATATTAATCCTTTTCTCTCTCCATGTTGCTTTGTGGAAGAAAATAAAAGGACCTGATCCTGGGCCTATTGAAGTAACTGGCTAGACTTGTTCCTGCTTCACTGAAATTAAAAGTAGTCTGGATAGAAACAATTAGAGGCCAAATAACAAATTACATTGTCTAATGGTAAAAGCAAATATTTGTGATGTTTATAATTACCACGTGTGCATTAGTACTGGGATACAACTACATCTGTGTAATGATCACAAGGATTTTGAGAGAGAGAGAAAGCGTGTGTTAAAGGAATTAACATGTTTCAAAGCTTGCATTCTGGAACTGTCCAGTCAATGGAGAAGGAACAGGCTCCTCGGAGAGATGTTTCGAGTGCTGAAACACTCCTTATCTTTCTCTTTAAATTTCAACATAATCACAGTAGGTCTCCTTTGAATAGTGACATTGCTGGGAGATGGATAAGCAGTTCTTGTAGGTCGTGGGATTTAAGTTGTACTTTAAAGTACAGAATTTGTGTCCTGTCACGTGTGATGTACTTCTCCTGAAAATGATAGTTGCTCTTAAGATTATCTGTCCTTTTTATGAGCAAATCTTGAGGCTCTATTCTTGAGAGTGCTCATGTCTGTTTACAGTCTAACCTTAGTGCCAACAATCCGACTTTTGTGGCAAAATTCACTGATATAAATGGCCAAGAAGTTTACCAAGCAGGGGGATTTATTTTTTTTTTTTTTTGAACAGGGAAAAGTCTTCATCCTTTTCTTTTTCAGCTGATCCTCCTCCGTATATTGATGGTATTCGGATCAACAGTCCTCATTATCTGACCAAGATAAAGCTGACCTCTCCAGGGACCCATACGTTTACCTTAGTGGTGTCCCAATATGAGAAACAAAACACTATCCATTACACCATCAGGGTATGTAGTGTTGATTTCATAATGAATGTGAACAATTAAACTATGAAGTGTCCTTTATTTCTAAGTTTGATAAAAAGTGTACTTCTGGATCAATGTTGTTATTTAGGGGGAGGGAGGCTATGAATGATGGAACAGAACCATCGGATGAAGTGTTCTCCATTATAGCTAAGACATTATAGCATGTGTGGTTTTAGAAATGAAACTTTAGTTATGAAATCATCTGAAAAATAATTTGATTTCCTAGAATAAAAAATTAATATCTGTGTACAGGCAGAGCATTGCCTTTCTACATGTCCAAAATTAAATCTCAACTGGGATCTGAAATAAGCTTAAAGTTTTTTGACTTTTCCAAGTCCTTGGACTCAGTATTTGGGTTTTTCTGTAACTGCTGAGTCTGTGATGATCAAGGCTAGATGTCTCTCTTTTGTAATTGGAAAAAAAGTAAAATACAGACTGTTTCAATTTTGCTTTATTTTAAATAAAAATTAAGTAGAACTAAGTCTTGTTAGTCCCAGCACGGATCTGGATTTTGAGTTTTAGACAGGGTCGTCTGATGAGTAATACAGGCGTGTAATGAACAAGTATCTAAAAATTATGTGTAGGCAATTCTGCTTTCTTTTTAACATGTCATGATTTCATATGAAATGTGCAAGATGAATGTGTGACCAGCTGCTTCTTTTACATCACAGGTGTATTCTTTGTGCAAGTTCACCTTTTCCAAGATTCCTACACCTTACACCATTTCCAAACGGGTAAAGAAATATTTTCTTTTATGGGTCACTGGATAATAATTCTGATTTTGGCTTTTCCGTATTTGAGATGTACAAGGCTTTAAAATATATTTTTATACTACTGCCCAAAAATGCCAGCTTAGGCCATCTTCTAACAAATGAAACTTCTTAACTAAAACTTAATCTAAGCATCATTAGCACAAGACCAATCTTGTACTCAAGTAACATATAATTTGCCAACCAATTAGCTGCACTGATAGCATAATTCATACCAATGTAGAAGTCCTTGGGCTGTCTCACTCTGTTCACATCACTCTTTATGGAAGGTGGCTTAACTTTCACCGGCATTTGGTATATGAGCTCCACCTTTGTTGTGGGGTGTGTTGTTCTGTCATCTGTACCATTGCAGATATACTCGTAAAGCCTTTGTAGAATAGACTGGCCTTTAGAATAACAACATATCCTAATATGTAATTACTGCACAGAGATCAGATTGTGCTAGTACTACTACAGAGTAAAAAAACCTGCAAGTGTTGCTCATTTTCCCTTGAGAGAATGGCATGATTTTCTTGGAAAAACTCTTAGCATGATGGCACAAAATCAGCAATGGCAAACCAAAGGCACCAGTAGCAAGACTGACAAATGGACTTAGGGTGGCAATATCACAATACAGTACTGTTCCTAAATTTCGTGAAGACATCTCAAAGGTCTGTAACCATTGGGATGAGCACTCACGTTACCAAATAGGATCAAGGCAATATACCCATGGTACATTTTATGTAGAAATGCTCCCTGAGAGTACAGCAGCAGGGACAAGAGCAAAAAACTTGACCGAAATTAAGTCAGAAGCCCAGGCAGTTTTGGGGCCAGCTGCTGGTCATATTTCATCTGTCAACATGAGCTGCAGTTATACCTTCAGCTGAAGTATAAATATAGCCAAGAGCTCACAGGATAAAGTAACTTGCATGTATTTTCATGTATTAGCAATTTTACCCTCAAGAACGAATAAGCCAGCACCTGTTAGCTTTAACTTTAACCTCTGTACCTACCATGCGTACCCTGGGGAATCCTACTATAGGCAGAAGACTTCTGTCCAAGCAGTAACTTCTTCAGGAAAAGAGAAACGAGGCTAACCTGAGCCACAGTGGAACAGTCCCTTTTCTAGGACACTGGGGCCTCAAGCCAAGGATTACATTGCTTTGTGTGTGGTCAGGGGGACACGTCAGCTTGCAGCTAGGCTCTTGGGTTCAGACAGTGTTTAGTACCAGCTGTTATTTCTAGAACAGCCCCTTGAAGCTAACCTGTTCTGGAGAACAGTAAGTGGCTAGAGAGATTCCTGGGAACAGTTAGTTTGCTTGGTACTTCCAGAAACCATTGTCATTTTTAGCTCCTGGAACTTAGCTCTTCCTGGAACTAAGTCTGGGGGAGGTGGAAAAGACCTGGAAAGCCAACAGCATACAGCAGTACTATGTTTCTGGGTAGTAGCGTGGTGGGGGTAGAAATCCCTCTTGGTTACAAACTGACCATGTTTGAGGTTTTTGGACACTGAGTAAAGAAATTAAATAAGAGGAAAAAGTGTTGCTCCTTGCTGATTTGACAGAAAGGGGAGGGAAGTAACAGGAGAAATGGATCTCAGCTATAAATTTGTGTGAATGCCTGGCATGTCTTACAAGTCTAACCTTTCAGTTTAATGACTAGCGGGAGAAACTTGCAAACAGATGGCCTGTTCCTCAAAGTCTGAGCAGCTTTTTTCCTCTTGTATGTCTTTGTCCTTGTGGAATCTCTCCTTATGGATATCTTGTCCTGGTAATGCTGGTTCTCAGAGTGCATAGAGATGAATGGAGAGGGCTGGAGGCAGCAATTTCAAAAGCAAAGGTTACAACACAACTTGTGTTGTACTTCCTGTACTGCTGTTGTTCCTCAATTTAGCACAACAGAGGACTGTCTGAGGGGAAAAAAAAACAAAACAAACAAAAAAACCCCCCAAAATCCTACATAGTCCAGTAGTCATGGGATAGATGGGAATATAGATCCTTTGTTAGGTGCAGTTTGTCATAATCGGAAACAGTCACTTGTTACTTATTTAATATAAGCTGAAAATTCAGTATGCTTTTAAGGCATCTAAGGCTTTGGTTAAGGTGGGTGGAGGACTGCAGTGAAACCTTCTGAATACTTAACACAGTCTTTCACTTGCACTTTAAAAATTTGGAGAGATTACTGAAGTCCTCTAAAGTGAGAGGAGCCTCTAATCTTGTCTGTGCGTATAAATAAGTAATACAAATCCTCAGGATATGAAGTATTTTCTGTACTTTTGACTTCTTTCAGGTTAATGGACAGTGGAAAGGTCACAGTGCTGGAGGATGTGGAAATTTCAGAGACACCTACAAAAATAACCCCATTTATCAATTCCAGATGGAGAAGAATGGGCCATTACTAATTGAACTACGGGGACCAAGGTTTGTAGAGACTAAGCATGCATTGGCACAGGTAGTATATTATGTGCTAAATAAAGCTTTGCCAGTATCCCCCGTGGGGAGGGTAGGAAGCTCCCTGAAAAATCCAGAAGACAAGGTACAGAAGGGGGTTATGATTTAGTACTATTTGTATTTCTATAGGAGCCTTCTTCCTCTTTAGTTTTGGGTTCTGAGCAGAGCTATACCTTGCAAAGATGGGAAGAAGGTACAAAGGACTTTCTTTCTCTTAAACTAATTACACTTGTAATTCCTTTTCTTTTGTAGTAGAGCTAATACTAAACCCTTACAGGCTGTCAAGTAATGGCCTATGCAGTAGCTTCAGCTCTGAAAGTGCATTTACTGTGCCAGTAGCAGGCCAGGAGAATCACAGAATCACGGAATTTTCAGAGTTGGAAGGGACCTCTAGAGGTCATCTAGCCCAACTCCCCTGCTAAAGCAGGATTGCCCAGAGCACATTACTCAGGACTGCATCCAGGCGGGTTTTGAAAGTCTCCAGAGAAGGGGAGTCCACAACCTCCCTGGGCAGCCTGTGCCAGTGCTCTGTCACCCTAACTGTAAAGAAGTTTTTCCGTGTGTTGGAACGGAACTTCCTATGTTCCAACTTGTGCCCGTTGCCCCTTGTCCTGTCACTGGGAACCACTGAAAAGAGTGTGGCTCCATCCTCCTTCAACCCACCCTTTAGATATTTGTAAGCAATAATAAGGTCTCCCCTCAGCTGTCTCTTCTCCAGGCTAAAGAGTCCCAGCTCTCTCAGCCTTTCCTCATAAGGGAGATGCTCCAATCCCTCAATCATCTTGGTTGCCCTTCGCTGGACTCTCTCCAGCAGTTCCCTGTCCCTCTTGAACTGCGGAGCCCAGAACTGGACATAGTATTCCAGTTGTGGCCTCACCAGTGCCAAGTAGAGGGGGCGAATGACCTCCCTCGACCTACTGGTCACACTCTTCCCTATGCAGCCCAGGATTCCATTGGGCTTTTTGGCAGCAAGGGCACATTGCTGGCTCATGGACAATTTACTATCTACCAGGACCCCCAAATCCTTCTCCTCAGAGCTACTTCCCAGCAGGTCCACCCCTAACCTATACTGGTACCTGTACTATACAGAAGTACTGGATGTCAGTGCCCTATAGAGTAGACCTATGCAGGTCAAATTCCTTTGGCAAAACTCACGATCTCCCTCAAAATAGCAGTATACAGCGTTTCTAAATAGCAACATCACCTGACATACAGTCAAGTGTTTTATTTTTTGCAAAGCTGTACAGTGGGCCCCACAAAAGGGCAGCACTTTTCTATCCATTCTCCCCACTTTGAGGAAACTCCTGCTCTCATGAAATGAAGGTGAGTGCAAAGGTGTGGCTATACTGTTCCACTTATAGAGCATTTTTTTTGTATGCATTTTTTTCTGCACTTGCAGATCATATTTGGGTAGTTTGAATGACAGGGGCAGTGGTGCCTGTCACATGCGTTAACAGGTAGTAGACAAACCATCCCAAGTTGTAGTGCAACATGAGAAATTCTGCTGAGATCACTGACATCGATTCTGCTCACAGCAGTCAGATCGCACCCTAGGGTCTGTGCCATGTGGCACCCGAGTATGTCACCACAAGTTTAACTCCTTAAAGTCTGCTTAAATGCAGAGGTGGACTTCTAGCAGGCATTTTCCGTATAGTCTAGTTCTGAGCCTGAAACGTATTCCTTCTTCCTCCAAATTCTACATTTGTGTCACAGTACGTTTGACTTATCGTTTCTGTCACAAATGTGACAAAACTTTTCAATGTCTTCCAGTTAATACTGTGTAGTTTTTAATAAATAGCCCTCTTCATGGTAACCCTGAGGACCCAAATAACTAAAGTAACAGTCTGTCACATCACTTGCAGGCAATACAGCGTTGGTTTTGAACTTATCACAGTCTCGACAGTAGGAGATCCTGGCTCCTATGGCTTTCAGAAAAAGAGCAGTGGTGACTACAGGTAATAATCATTTAGTGAAGCCTTAAAGGTTTGAAACACACTTCAGCTCTTAATTCTAACAGGTGGTTTCTTTTATCATAGGTGTGGATTTTGCTACTTGGAAGTGGAGAACATATTTGCTGGAGTTTACAACATTATCCCCACCACATTCCTGCCTCAACAAGAGGGTCCTTTTTTCTTAGATTTTAACAGTGTTACTCCTCTTAAGGTATCACAGCTGCAGTGAGGAGACAGATCTGTGCATGAGCGTTTAAGGAGGTAGTTTTGATCTGTCCTACAGTCTGAGAACACGTGACTAATTCTTACTACACATATGCATAAAAGAAAATTACATTCAAAGTTAGAGCCAAAAGTGCAGAATCAGGGATCGGCCAGGTCATCGGGGCAGACAGGGAGCTGTGGGGTTTGCTGCTGTGGTGGTGGAGTCAGCACTGTTCAACAGGCTTGTGAATAGGCTAAAATGCTTATACTCAAATGAACTGGCAGAACTCCGTTTATTGCAATTTTTCCACACTTCAAATCAAAGTCTAATCAGTTAAGAGAAAAACTAATATGGCAATTCTCTTCTCCCAAAATACAGGGTATAGGGGTTTAAGATTTTATTCTTAAAAGTAAACATGTAAGGAACAAATATTCTTGTGTATTCTGCTTATTCAGTCTCAGGACCAAATAGCTTTTACTACATATTTGAGCTGCTATCTTGAATGTTTTCAGCATTGAACTAGTTCTCGCATCTAAGTGTAAGTTTACTACTGCTGAGCATGTAGTATTCCAGACTAACGTGCTCATCTTATCTAGGCTATGTGTATAGGAGTAAAGGAAAAGGAAGATTCCTACCTTAGCTATTTCTAAAGGAAAAGCAACGGCTTCACTCGTGTTACATGTACTTTGAGAGCTGTTATTTCATATCTGTATTACTTTAGACATAATATTACAGCACAAGGTACTCTATGGCTTTCTTCCGACTAGCTGCAGGACCCAGCTTGATGCAGATCAGCAGTAAAATCAGGAGGTTGGCCAGCGGTAGCACAGAGGCAATGCAGCACACCCTTTGGTTACTGGGTCTGAAAGGTTTTCATCTAAGGCTGCACCAGTAGATTCTCTGTACTTACTGAGGTCGTCTCATTTGCTGGTGGGGGGAGGCAAATCAGCATCCCAGCAAAGAAATGTTTTATCCTCGACATTTTTATAAATGTTTGCCTTGTAGGGGGAGGATCATTTAAACCTCTCCCCCTAATAAACCACAGCTGCAAGGAATGCACTTGCTGATCCTGTTATACAAGACATCTTTTAAAAGGTACCTTCTTCTTTTAAGTTGAAACCTGTGAATGAATTGAGTGCCTGGCCAGTGTCATCAAGAGGAGTAGCATTGAAGTTCTTAAGAAAATAGTGGAAGTGGGATTAGTCCAGAACAAGATTTAAAATTCCACTGTATTGGACAGATGGGGGAGAGGGTGTTTTTAAAACAGCCATAGGAATTTCTTTGCCATTTGGGTTGGCTTGGCAGTTTTCCAAGCAAAAAGGTGTCATTTAAACTTTTATTTTAGAGTACAAGTGCCATTTGGTCACTGGGAAACTGAGCATATATGCTACAGGAATACCAGAAATATTATTTGTGGGCTAAAATTGTTCCCATAAAGTCTGCTATTAGCCCTTTCCAGAAAGTACAAGATCCTTTTTGTTTCATTTCCTTCATCAAACAGCTGCTTAACAGATGTCTAGCTTTAAAAGGATATTGAAAACACATGCCTTTCTGACTGCAGTTCTCTCAAAGACCATCTGGGCTAGGAAATTTCAGACAAGTTTGTCACAGTGTGACTTACCTTCTTTTGCAGGGAGATTTCTGATGATTATTGCAACAAATCAGTACAGGGAACAGCACGGGCACAAGCTGAGCAAAAGACAAGCTAGGTTCTTTGTGGTTATCCTTGGCTTTTGGCAAGATGTGCTAAGGACTGCTTC
>NW_009647220.1:414690-416419 GCF_000708025.1 Charadrius vociferus | reverse complement strand
AATTTAGCTCAGTCTAAACGAGAGTGGTGGTGGAGTCTTGTGTATATTTGATCACCTACGGAGTTAGAGCTAGTCAGGAAGTCTCAACTGAGTATATTTTTGACAGTACAAAAGGCGGATGCTAGACCTGCCAGCTTTTAATACTAAGTTCTTGCGTATCCTCAGCTGTTTGATATTTTTCGTCATACACATACTATATATTTTTTTCCACAAATAAATCTGAAAGAATTATTGGAAAGTGAAGCGATCCTTAGATTTTAACACAGCCTCAGGACAAGATCTAGGTTAAGCTTTTCTTTCCCCCTATACCCTTTAGCATTTTTGATCCATAGGACAGAGAATATCATATGCTGATGTAAGCATGGAAATGCTACACAGCAAGACTTTTAGAAAGGAATAAGGCCTGCATGTGCAAAAATTTAAATAGCTGCACAGCAGCTCAGACTATAACAAAGGTACATCAGTCGTGTTACTTTACCTCCAGTTTGACAGTCATGCACCTCTTGACCCTTAAGCCTTCTCTGCCTGTAAACATGCAATTCAAGCTTTTCACATTAAAATACAAAGCCTCATAAACTATACCACCCAGCGTCCTGCCTTCCTAAGTTGCCACACACTGTAGAGTTCTGAACTACTGCCTGAGCTACAGAATGAGGGGGGTAACTGACAAAAGGAAAGCCAGATGCTGTAAGGGGCTCTAACAGGATTTATACTTTCTTCAAAGGCTACTACAAAAAATGATTTTTCATTCTCTATCAGTGATGCAGAGGGATAACTGGAGGTAGCCACTTCAAGAGTTTTGACATTCTCCTTACTTACGCACTGCAAAGCCTTTTCTGTGTTTTGTTTTTTTTTTTATTTTAAACCCTACCTCAAAGCTCCATCCAAAACCCCATGATGCTGCTGTTTATAGCTCAGGGTGAGACACCCCCAGGCACACACCCACCCCAGTTTGTTTTGTTAGGAATACACAGGATCCATCAGTTCTCAAAGGCTCTGTGAGCGGTAGTACGTGGATGAATGGTATCAACAGCTCCTATCCCATCTGCCCTGTGAGTCTGAGATTCAGTCCTAGTTTACTGATGCAAGTTTCATGCAACTGTTTAGTACAGTAATTATGCACTTGACTACACAATCTATGCGGTGTTTGACCTGCCAGTTATTTACAACTATGTTTGTGTACGTATAGTAGAGGTTTTCATCACTTAGTCAAAAAGGACATTTAAATTGTTTGATAATACCAAAGAGAAGTAGAATTCCTAGGTTAACGTTTGCTTTCTGCATTCTCACTTCAGAGCAGCTGAAGTGATCACATATACTTTGATACACCAGAGGTTTATTTTTATACCCATGAGGGCAGCTACCATCATGTTGCAGTTCAGAACGCAGAAAAAGCTCCAGCTGGAGAAAGCTCATTCATTTACCTGTACTCCATAGTGATTATGTCCATTTAAGTTTGTCATATTTATAATTATGGCTTTTATGAAGTTTAAAATAAAATTAGTTTTCCATTAATTTATTAGACACACAGTTCTCCCTGTTCACTTGCGTGTTTGAAGTGTGATTGACCCTGCAAAGTCTGGAGGGTCACCAAAGGAAGAAGGCAGCAGCAAGATCTTTAAACAAACCTTGCAAAGACGTGGTGTAAAAGTGAGGGAAGGGTGGGTTCCACACCTTTTTGTACTTTCTGATCCGTGGTTTTACCCTGCTGGGAGCCAAACCCAATGGG
>NW_009647220.1:360823-414651 GCF_000708025.1 Charadrius vociferus | reverse complement strand
TGCTGAACATAAAATTAATTCATTGCTCAAGTACAGGGAGTTCGGGTTTCCAGTCCGAACTGGCAAGATGAGAGGAAATCTGATAGCAAGAGAGGTTAAAAAAACACCCCAAAAAAACCCCAAACACCACCAAAAAACCCACCCAGGAAAATGTTATGGGGGTTGACTGGAAAGTCTGCAAAAATAAGATACCCAACCACAAATACCTCTGCTAATTTTTCTTACTGTATGCAGCACAGACAATAGCTGAACAAAAGTTTAAGTAAAAACATTTAATACAATGTGGCACTTCTGTACTGCTTTTCATTACTTATTTAATACTGTCAGTCTCAGCTTTTCCCGAGGCGTTGGTCATATCAGACGACGGAACCACTGAGTCCAGCCTTCGGGTATTTGGAAGATGTAAATGTATAAATATTTAAAGCTATTACATCTTAACAGCTATAGTGCATTGAATCAAATTTTTATGAAAATGTTTTTTTACCTCCAATTCTGCATGGCCTTACAGCAAATTTCAGCAACATTAAGTACAGAGGCATTGGGTAACAATACCTTCCTCTTTTCTGTATAATAAGGGATTTTGGAAAACTTTAGTCAAGTTCTGGTCTCACACAGTTCAGAATAAGTGAATGGTGGATGTGGGGGTTCAGGAAGCCGGAAGGAGGTAACAGTTGTCCACGTACAGCCAAGGATTCTAATACCAGAGTGACACCAGGCTGCAATCTTCAACTGGGAGTGGATGCTTAAAGACTGAATTTGCCACAGGAGAAGGTTCGGTTCTTCGCGCTTGAGATAGACTTAGCTTGCAGACTCGAAACGTGGAAAACAAAAATGTTTACTGTAGTGTGAAGAATTTTACATTAACTTTGAGAATAGATACACAAGCTGTGGCAGGGACGAAATACAACAGGACTGCAAAAACATAGAATAGAAAATACTTTGGGCAATACTAAAATTCCCATCAAATTAACAATATAAACTGACATCTTAGATAAAATGGTGCTTTCAGAAATGCTTAGCCACCAAAACTGAAGAGTCCTAGGATTTTTACTACCACTTATTAGCATAATTACCAGAGACTACTACTGCCTAACAGCTGCTGGCAAAACATGCCTGTGCCCTTTCTAGTTTTATTGAACACTTTCTCTAGGGCATACTAAAATCCCAAGTCCCTTTTACAGTTATAAAACCCCACACAGTACAACCTATAGAGAAGCTTAAGAACACATTGTCAATCTACACTGGCAATTCCTTTTCTTCATGCATATCTCAACGGCAAATCCCTTATCATAACCATCCTGAAAACATCTATGACTCCCATTTTCGAGGGGGAAAAAAACCAACAAAACACTTAAAGTGCTGAAAAATAATACTTCACTTCTCAGTGGAGGGGAAGGACAAGGGGCCAATCAACTCTTTTTGGTCACTGGAATCACGCTCGGAGTCCAAGCCAGACTCAGGGAAGGTGGCTAGAAAGGGTCTACCACCGCTGAGCGTCACCATCCCCTTCCTGTCCATCTGTCTCTTAACACCGGTTTTTATAGGTGTGACTCATCTTTATCCTTTCTGTGAGCACCAAGGGAAGAGTGAAGGCTTTTAGACCCCACACATGCAACAGCTTTCCTGTATACAAAATATTTCTACAGTTTCAGCGTAATACAGACAAATACAGATGATTCAAGAATATGCCACTTATACTGGAGAGATCCACTGTATCTAAAGAGCATTTCGTTCTACAAAACTGAAGCCAAACTGCTCTCTGCAAATGTCTGGCTTGAATTTCAGACCCCCTACTGGCATGAATTTACACAGGGAACATTACTACTTATTGCTTCAGCCAGGCTGCTACAAAACAATTTACAAAGTCTGTGAAATATGAGCACGGCTTAAACATTTGATAACTCGTCCGGCCTACAAAGGATTTACTGAATAAAAATTTCAGCCCTCCACATCAATTAGACTTCTCAGTGCAGTTTTAAGTTCTTAGAGTAAACGCTTAAGATTTGGCATATATTATTGGCACGATGTTCTTCAAATACTTAGAAGTTCATGTATAAATATTTATACTCCCATTAATCAGGACAGGGCACAAGCAGGACTCAGCCAATCTGGGCAGCTTTTCTGCCTGCGCATATTCCCTCTTTGATTTTCATGCACTGAAGGGAGAGCTGCTTCATTCGGTTATCCAAAGGCAGCCCCTCAGTGGAGCTGCTCCTGTTGCTGCTCCTATTCTTGTTCATTCTGTCGCTTGTCTTGTTCTCAGCCCCTTCTGCCCTATCCCCTGCAAAGAAAGGATTAAACTAGATGTTAAACCCGGATTTCATTCTGCAACTTAAGCTTCAAGTGGGTACCTATGCAGTTTCCTTTGCCAAAGCACGCACACAAAAAAATAACAACACAGGAGCAAGATGCTTTTAACGAAAGCGAAGTTGGCCTTCCAAGCCGCGCTCATCTTGTGCACTGCGTCAGCAAATTACAGTGTAAGCAGCCTTAGGTTGGAGTACACAAGAGCGGTGGCAATCTTCTAGTCTGAATTTGTCAGCAAGGGCCAGCAGAGCCTGCAAGAGGTTCCTTTTGGCACGTTATTTAATTTCTTTTTTTTTCCTGGAAAGCAGGATTTTCAGCAAGACAGTAATTAAAACAAAACAAAAAAAACCCACTCAGATTTTCCTTAAAATAAACGTATCATCAGAATCCCACTGATCACTTATTTCATGATAAACCTCGAACCCCTCCACTGAGACAGAACTGGGGAACCTTCCCAGCCAGGAGGAGAAGAATAATTAAAACATTTTAGATGTCATCGTTAACCGTGGGACACAGGGCCTTCAAGAACTGCCTTCCCCAGGGAAGCAATCAGCAGGTCAGAGCCCAGCGAGCTGGCGACATGCCTAGGGGAGCTGAGAGGGTTTTCCTGCTCCCTTTATAAAGCTGAAAAACATTGGCCCTGGGCGTATCCAGCTGTGCGTACCTCTTTCAGCTTCGCACTCAGGGGAGGATGCCCCACTGCATTCGCTTCGGGGGCCAAGGACAGGAAAGATCATCCCGAACTCAGAGAGGGATACAGGGCTGGGCAGATCCAGGCTTCCAGGTCGCGTCGCAGGAGGAAACTGAGCGGGCACCTCACAGGGACTCGTAGGACCAGAGCTGAAGCTGGACACCGACTGAGTTTCCGAATCTTCTTCAGATATCAAGCTGCTGCCGTTGTCATCCTCAAACACTTCTGAAGCCACTGCAACATTCAAAGAATATTCCAGTCAGCAAACCTCCCCCCTTCCCGGGAAACAGCAGCTTCTCAGGTTTGCACCTTCTGTACATGCGTGCACTGCTAACCCAACGCCTGCCTCTTCTCGTACTCTGCCCCCTTTGCAAAGCCTTAATCCAGCATTTCACATGTGGATTGCGAAGGCCCAATTCTGCTTTGAGGAGGAGCGCACCTGCCAGCCATGCCACGCAAGACAACAGCATGGGAAACAAAAATGTAGTAGCTCTACACTAGCTACTGCTCCTCATGCCAAGGCGCTCTTGGATTTTTACTGTCCCTGCTGCCCCCTGCCCAGCTGGCCATGTTCACTTGTGGTCTTTCGTACATAACTAGTACCCTGTGCCCACCTCAGCCAGCACCATCCTGATCCCAGCACAGACTGCTGGTTTTTTAAGGCAGTATTTAGAAAGACGTAGCTCCAGGGGCAGATTGCTTCCACCTTATCTTCCCACTTCTGCAGTTAAAATCCGGCATGAACTCCCAAGATCTCTTTTGGGATGAGGATCACCAAGCAATGCCAATTTTAAAAAAGCCCCACCCGCATGTATCATTTTCCCCACTCATGTTTGCTCAGATCTGAGTTCTAATTAAAGCAAATCAACTCCAAACTGTCTGGCTAGACTAAGTTGCGGGCTCTTTGTTAGCAACAGGAGGAGGAATCCATTAAAGAAGGTTCCATTTTGTGCAACATAGGCATGTAGATTTTGCTAAAACTCAATATTTTTCAATCTTGGCTCATTGCAGGAAGGGAATCTATGAACCAAAGGCTTCTGCACACAAGTAGCCCCATTGGAATCAGAAGGTCTTTTTACATGCATCAGCCTCTACACAACAAAAGCGTGTGCTGGAATCACACCAGTCTGAAGAAGACCCACGAACAGCAAGACATTTAGAGTGACCCGAGGTTATCTTCAAATACACCTCCTTTCCATTCCTGCCATTGTTAGAGAGGCTCAGAACCACCTTGAAAGAGCAGCAGGAGCAAAGCAGCAGCATTAACAAAATGGCTCAAAGGAGATGTTTCAAAGTAGTTGTTCTGTGACCCCGGCAGCCTGGGGCTCATGTGCACCACGTGGACATGAAGGGCACCCACAGAGGCAGCTACCATCACGGTGCTGCTGTATTTGCAGATTGCAGACCCATACTTACACATTGCAGAATTGACCTAAAAGGCCTCAAACATAAAAAGGGTAACAGCATTATCCACCCTCCTTAGCCCACTCCAGGGCACTCTATGCTCAGAGGCAGTTTGTTGTGGTTTGGATTTTGTTGTTTTGTTTTTAAGGATGTGAAATCCAAGACTGCAGAGTGGCCTTTCTTCCCACTTGCTGTGTTTTATCAATATACAGTGATCAATACAGATAACTTTGCAGGGAGTGAAAGCAAAAAAAAAAGGTTAGGAAAAAAAGATTGTTGCCATTATAGGAGTCCTCTGCTTGGCAAGAAGCACTGACACCAGCCAGCCTACAGCAAGCACAACTGAAACTGTAGCTTACTTAACACCATCTAAACTTACCGTAACACAGGGCCAAGAGACTCTTGCTGATGATGAGGTGTTTTATTCAACTCCAGCAGACAGAAATCAAGATATAAAAGGGCCTTGGTGCCCCCCTGCCCCCCCACCCCCCCATGTTACAATGCACAAGAACTTAACCTGTGGAGGCTATTTTGGTTATTATGCCTGGCAGGCTGCTCGTCCTGCCGTCGTAAGCCAGTTCTGCGCTGGCACTAGATGCAACCCGGAGTCCTTCCACTTGTGTCAGACTGTGCAATTCAAAGAGAGGGATGAGCTGGTGCTGCAGCCTCAGCAGCGGCCAGGAGGACCAGCAACTGGCTGCTCTGAATTAACTTCCCTGGCTCTGTCTGCCCCTACATACCGGGCCCCTGAACTCCTTCAGCACAAGAAAACCCTCCAACTCAGTTATACCTAAGGCTCTTGGGGAGGCCTTCTGCCCAAGGAGAGGGGACTTGTGGGTATCCAAAGAGGCAATCCCTGCCTAATTCAGAAAGGCTCAACCTTCAGACTTCAGGGTGGCAGAAGATATGCAGCCATACCGAAATCCCATTGCATCGGATGGCCCAGACACCACACTCGCTTGCTGTGGCAACTCGGGTCCCAGCTGCACTGTACCGAGTGAGAGAGCTCCAGCACATCACGTGAAAACTCGTGCCACTGCAGAGGATGGAGGCCAGCCCAGGGTTGCCTCCCTGCTCCCCCGGCACAGATCTACAAGGCCTCGGCGTTGGTACGCACCAGCAGCTACAAGGGAACTGCACCTTCAGCGTTCAGACACCGGAGTAGTGTAATTATGAACTCCTGCAACCCTGACCTAGACTTTTCCCTGCAGAAATGGAGCTGAAACACAAATTAAACTGGGATTTGTGGGACTGGGCAGCAAAAAAATACTTTCTGCATCAAGAAAGGAAGGAAGAGGAAGGAGGAAAAAGTAGGCCATATGCAATGTCCATCCATCCACTATCTATCCCAGACATAGAACAAAAGCAAACTCACAATACAACAGACCACTCCAGTCTGCAACTGAAGGTCCCCACGTGCCACCAAAAAGCAGAGGTTACCTAGGCTTAGAGCTTGCTTGGTGGTTGCTGCTGTCACCCAAGAGAAACATCTCTCGCACAGAGCCTCTCAGTACACTGCATTAGCATCTTGCTGCTTCTTAGCTTCCCTTGTTCACAGCACACATGCTCTGCTGAAATCACATATTGACAAAAGATCCGGCAGTGCAAAGGAGCTTATCCTTACACCCCTCTGTGAGAGCATCACGCCTTTCTGTAATATTGTAGCTGCAACTTTAGTCCCTCTGCCACAGGCCCAGCCCTGCATGACAAGCACTTGATCCAAAAGCTCTGTTTCCAAACAGCTCCGCCACCTCAGCAACCTGGCTGAATGATCTGCAACAGCCTGCGCTCACCCCAGGCAAGTCACCGACAGCAGCACCACTGGCTTAAAAATTAGAAGCGTGCTTTGAAGTGCATTAATTTTGTTCCTTCCATACAGCACTGTACAAAAAACAACAGTGATGCTAAGGGAACAGCTGATGCACTTCAACTCATATCCCTTCCCGTTGAAAATTGGCTATTAAAGAATACAATCAACTCCTGTAATAATGAGAAGTGTTAACAAGTTAGCCACAGTCCCACACAGCCAGCAAATTTTAAATTGCAGAATACGCAGAGCAACCTTCATCTCAGCATTTCTTATGATGCCCGTGGGATACTCCCAGGCACGGGAGCACTTCGTACTCACTGGAGATGGTGTCCGACTCAGGTTTACTTGCTGACAGGTCTTCCACAGAGGTATTGCTCCCTTCAGCACCCACGCCACATCCTCGGGGCCCCATGGCAGTGGACCGTCTCCTCTCGTGAATTTCATCTGAGATCATCTCCAGGTTTTTCAAGGCAGTCTTATACTCTCCCTTTGCCAGGGCCAGTTTTGCCTGCAGGTCATCCACTGTTTTCTTCAGTTGCTAACAAGGAAGACAGGCATTAGGTGGGCTTTCATTATGAACAACACACAGTGTGCACTTCTCCGTTACGTATCCACATGACGTGGCTCTGCACAGGCAAGCTAGCATAAACCAGGGATGGTATGTCAGTGATGGGAGAGTTTGTGATTCAAGAGCACCTCAGCGCAAGCAGTGGCACTTATGAAGGAGACAGCAGCAAGGCAAACCACAGGAGCCAGGGGCTGGAACTGCCTCTGGAGTGTGGTACTGGCCCCTGAGTAAGTATAGAACACAGGTCCCCCCATTAACATGCAGGATCTCTCATTAACATGAATGCAGCTCTCAACAGTATGTTGCTGTTTATCCCACAACCAACCCCTAAGGGTTTGCTGTCAGCCCCTGCCTGCAGGGCACACCATGGCTGTGGGTTGTCTCTAAAGGGGATAAGCCTCACTCTCCTCTGACCACCAAAGCCATCACTTCTTGGTCACTAAAACCTGCAGACCAGAAAGTAGCAACCCCCAAACCCTGCCAGCTATAATACAGTACTTTCCGTGTCCCCAGGCCCAAACCCCACTCTACAGCAAGGGCAAGCATGGCACACCCTGTCTCCCAAAGGCAAAACACTGCTTGTGTATCTGTAGCTGTCTCAAGTTTGTTTTATATTGTACATTAAAAGCAATCTGTGCTATATTTTGTATTATATTTTACACAATAACCCTGCTTATTGTGTAAAGTATAAAATAAAGTATAAAATAACTAAAGGGTCCTCAGGAGCTGTCATGGAGAAGCAACAGGCCCCCAAACAACGTGCCTTTGCCCATGGAGAAAAGGGGATTTCTCAAAAGATGCCTCTAGCCAGAAGGCTAGCACCCAGCCTCGGACGGGCGAGGGCTCAGCTCCATGCAGCTGCAGCTGCTGACCAAGGCTACACACAGCAGGCAAGACAGAGGAACAGAGGGCAGCACAGGCCTAGATCCTGGCAAGGAAAAGATGTGTGCCAGAGTCTCTGAGGCTTCCAAAGTGCTGTTACATCTCAGGCAGCCCAGGGAAGGGCTCACAAAAAAGGCATATCCCAGGCAAGGAATGAGAATCTTCTTCTAGCTAGGCTCCTGCTGACCTACCACTCCACTGGAGCCTGTGGCCAACAGTGCAAGGCAACGTGCTCCACTTAGACCCTGTGCACATCCCACACACCTACAGCACCAGCTACCACCCAACAGTGAGTAGCCAGGCTCCCAGTTTTCAGGGGCCATGTGCAGCAAAAGTCACTCAAATAGAAAGAGAGCAATCCTTGCATCTGAATTTTTAGTGCGACTTTACTCTCCCACCCCTGGCAGCTCCAAGACTAAAGGCTGTAATAGCAGGGATTACCATCCCATGCATATCCCAGGGCCTCTGTGCCCTGCAAGGCACGGGCTGTGCCCAAGCACTAGCTAGACATCATTGCACCACACAGAGTGCAGTGTGGAGATGCCAAAAAAAAAAAAAAAAAGCCTTGGCAGCCTATCCAGCCAAACCCAAAATCCCACTTCTGCCAAACCCAAAATCAGAAATTTACATCCATGTGATGTTTGAGTACTACAAGCAAGTTACTTGTTCTGTTAATTGACCCGACCAGTGAAAGGAGCACTCCAAGCACAGTTAAACAGTCTGATGCATAAAACATAGGAAAAAAAGAAGAAAAACAAGCCCAAACAAATCCCAGACAGGGACTTCAAACTACAAGAAGTAAAGATAGTGAAACAGCATTTGTTCAGTTCTGGCAGTAAGCAGCGGTGTTCAAATTTATTTCACACACGGAAACAAAGCCTCTCTTAGTCTTTTACCTCTAAAACGTGCTTAGCAAAATTGCTCAAGAGGCTTTGAAGTGAATTGGATTTGTAAAGAAACACAACACAGTTGTTGGAGCACTTTAGATGTAATTTCAGAATTTATCATAAGCAGTAAAGAGTTTCAGATGGATCTGAATTACATACGTACCTCTAGTTGGACATAGTACTTTGCCTTGAGTTCAAAATAAGGTCTGTGGAAAAAAAAAAGAACAATTGTTTACAATCACTGGGACTGAATGCAGAGCACTGGAGTGGGAGTTGCTCTCTCCATAGCGTTAACATCGCTATTTTGTGTTTCACTGTAATCCCGAGAGACTACTATCTAGATGGTAGAACACCTACATGTGCTCTCGATGTCTCCCCCCCACCCCTATATCTATTTCTCATGGGTCTTTTGATCTAAATACAAATTGCAAAATTCCAGGTTTCGGACTTGACAGAGTCATTCCTTCAGACGTAGATTCTGCAAGATACTTAAACACGATGTCCAGCTTCAGGCGTAGGCATCCTCTGGTATCCATCTAATTTTTGAGCCCACAGAACACGTAAATTCCCCACAGAAGGTAAAACTTAGACTTCCCAATGTTTAGATATGGGGGTGGAGGGGCAGTTCTTAGTTTCTTTCAGTGAAGGAGAGGGGATGAAGGGAGGTCAGAGCACCACATGTAAGGGCACAGCACTTCCCACCAATGGCCCAACCAGGCACTTCCCTCCCACTACACGGCTCTCTGACAGTTTGCTTGGCCGCAGACGACAGCATCACACCCAGTCTACTCCCCATTATAGACAACAGAACTTGCTTATGAACTTGCAGGAGGCCAGGAACACAGGAGGTGCAGCACAAAGCCTAGAAACCACATTCCAGCTTCAAAGTTTTGAAGCCCACAAGCCAATATCATCTGATATAATAGCGGGCAGCAAAAAAAGCCCCGATTTGAGCAGGCATGTTTACAGGTAACAGACAAGAAAGATGCCATCAAAGCCAGGAAAAGGACACCAACAGCCTGACATGTAGGAGCTCTAACGTAAGCACTCTTCCTCACTCATTGTTGACACAGAGCCGGGCGTGTAATGCCAGCAGAGAGCAATGCACTGGCAGTGTAGGGACTCGTGTCTCCTCGGGTCACTTCTTCTCTAACATCCACGACCCTGTAACTGTTGAAACCTGGTCCATGACACAGCAGGGCTGGTGAATCGTTCACTGATGCAATCAGTGTCCTACATCATCAGTTGTCTAAGTCCATGACATTGCATAGTCAAGCCAAGTGCTTTTTAAGTAGATGACAGGAAAAGTGAAAGACACTTTGCCCAAGTCACCAGAGCAGAAAGTGACTTCCAAAAACCAGCTAAGACAGGCAAGTTCGTTATCCGACAGCTCAGAGGCAGTGAGCCAAAAGATCTGGCAACTGGTAAGAACATGCAGCCATATGCACATTCATAGCTTACAAACAAGTAAGCACCCAGAAACAAAATTAAAAGCAAAACCAAACCAAACCAATTCAATAATCATCCACTCATCAACTTTACATGGCAAATCACCTAAATGACTTTCCTCCAGGCTGTCCCACTCTTACTTTCAAATAGTAACACTTTAAGCATCTTAATCCAGACTGTAGTGAGGAGCAAATGCAAATAATTTTTTGCATGGGAAAGAGCAACTCTTCAGCATGTTTACCCATGCATTTATGGAGAAAGAAGATGGACAACATGGGCCTGAAAGGCCCAGGCATTATAGCCAACCCTCCTGCACAACCCAGGGAGAAAGGCAGAGTGGTTTGCTGGTATTAAATCCTTCCTGAAAAACAGCCAGCTACACCCTACAATACAAGCAGCCGCAAATTCAGCAGCCCCATTTCCCAGTACGTAGCTACTTGACAGCACTGATGTTTTCGGCTCAGTTTCAATTTTCCTTTATGCAAAAATTGCAACGTTGAGAGACAACTGACCTTTCCAACATCCCTATGTAGCATGACTTCAAATACACCCAAGAGAAGCCTGTTTGTGCCATCAGGTATCTTCTACTTCAACACTAGGTTAGAACTGGTGTTTCTGTACACCCCTTAATAAAGGATCTCCAAAACACCCTACCTAGGTGGTTTATGCTCCAGTCAGCCCTGCTGTGAGACAAAGGAATGTGTTGGGATCCTTACGCACAAGTGAAAACCAGCTTGTCCAAAGGAGGATGACAGAAGACAACATCCCCATGAGGGTAGTTTCAGCGAGGAAATGAAGACTCATAAGGCAAATCACACAAGAGGCAGCTGGGGCATCAGGCTCAGTACCATCACGGCTATAAAAAGGTATGTAGGACCCTACTGACAACTTATTGGGGTCTTTATTTTAAATCTTATTGTAAGGAAGGAACTCCCAGAATCCAAACCACTTCTCAGATATTGCTCTTATCCAGAGGAATCTGTCATTTAGTGATCTGATGATGTTTTTCACAGTCCCTGTGCAGTGCTAGACGAACAGCATGCAGCTCATTCTACCAAGCCACACTGCTACACTGTTTCAGCAAACATGCTTGAAAACTTCCTTGAGAAGTGCTAATCCTTTCTTGAATTGAGCAAACAAATCTATCAAAATAGATTTTTTAGTTGACCAATTTCACCAAAAAGTCATTTTTAGATGGAAGGATTAAAAGCTAACTACAGCAAGCAGATTGTTTAGACAAGCTACAGCCTGGAAATATAAAGAGAACGACTGTGAAATATAAAGAGGATTAAGAATTGGTTGTAAACAAGGCCAAAATTTTAAACAGGTTCTGAGCAAAAAGCTGTTTCATTTCTCCGCAACAGAGCAAAACTGCACATCAAATGCAGACACGTTTATTAATGACGCTTGCTGTTTAGCTATGCTCTCTGAAGTGTGTTTTCTTCCCCAAGAACAGCTCTCGCATGGCTTTGCTACGGCAGCATTAGGAAGTAAACATGCCTGATGTACAGCACGCTACACTGATGCAGTCTTGCACCTTTCAGGTTTCCGTTACTTGCTTTGTTGCTCTCCTAACTAAAAATAAGAACTAAACAGTAAACAATCCTAAGCTGCAAAATATCTATGCACAGAGCGCTGCAGCTCTGTCGGCAGCATCTATGAGAAACAGGCTCATGGGATTCACAAGTCACATGTCACCAAAGGGTTTGATGCACTAGAACAAGAAAAGGAATATGCCCAGAAAAGGTTTCTTATCCTGCTCAGTTCACCAGTCTATCAAGTCAGGTGCTTCAAAAGACACTTAAAAGGACAACAAACGCAAGGACAAATACCAGTGCCAAATGTGCTGTGAGGCTGTTGCATGCAGACAGGACCCCAAAGGGAGAGGGACAAAAGGCAACACTCTGTCACGAGTCTGAAAAACCCCACAGAACGGGTATTTCCCCCAAACAGATTTCACCACTAAACTCATCTCCAAACGTAAAGCATACTTTGATTTATTGATGGCTCTTTTCAGCTTCTTCTCCAGTTGTTTCATCCTTCCCATGGCGGCATTGTATTTGGCTGCAGTCTCCTTGTGAACCAACTCACTTCTCGTTTTGGTCTGTTCCGCCTCCATGACCTTCAAGAGGGGAAAAAAAACAGGTTGAGTAGCAAGATGCAATGATCCATTTCCTAGCATTTTAATTAACAGCATCAGCCTAATCTCTCCAATCAGCTCATGTCAGGAAAGTGAGGGTATAGAAAAAATTACTTTCAATGAACCTACTTAAAAGGCTTTCCTGAAAGGAGCAGCAATATGTGAGATTTGCAAATGCTGTGTTAATTATGACAGAGGTGTTGCAGCTTCTTGCCTAATAGGTCTTACCAGAAGTTCTAGAAAGGCCTCAGATTTGGGGATCACCCATTTTTTAACCCAGTCAGATATTCAGGAGCGGAGCAGTGTTAGCAGAAGTCACCCAGTTATATTTAAGAGCATTGTTTCTGTTCCCTCCTGCTTCTCTCACAGCAGCCTGCCTTTCCCAGCAGGCTGCTCAGGCCCCCAGCTGCAATCCCACCAGTCTGGAAAGGGCTGAAAACCAACCGGAGCGGTGGGAGGACTGAAACACAGTCCAGCCCAAATCACCAGTCACCAGAAAACAGCACGTCCAATGACTGCCCATTTGCAGAAGTCCAGGAAGACGGCTTTTCTCTTAAGACACCTGACCAGCCTCAAATCACATTTTTCAACATCAAAAATGTACAGAGGTTCGAGCCCTGAGCTGACATCTCTATCACGCAGATGAGGGAAGCTGTGCTGAGGACCAGCCACTCTCTGGGCAAGAAGATGCTTAACGTGCAGCAGTCCCAGGCCCATCACGACAGCCACTCTCCACAGCAAGCCAGGGCCTGCTGCAGCCCCGCACACAAGCTAGCAAATTCTTCAAGCAATCGTTTTTTCACAGCTTTATAAACAAACGCTCACTGCCCTGGCATTTTGCAGCAATTAGGAGTCTACAAAAGCAACAGGAAAAGTAAATGTTCCTCCTTCCATTAGCTGCTCTGCTGGTATCCTATAGTCATGCTTTGCCAGTAATTCTGTCTGGGGTACTTTTACTGTGCAAATTTGAGATGTCAGAGGTGTAAGTCAGAAAATTTGTTTTCTTTAATGCACTAGCGCTCAAGATCCAGACAGGGAGGTAAACGATATGTTTAAAGTAAGAAAAGTGGTGGCACCTCTCCATTGGTCTGGCAATGAGGTGAAAGCAAGCAGTTTTCAGGCTCCTCTCGCAGCCATGAACATATCCATACAAAAAATGGCAGGACTTGATTTTCTCCAGTACTGGATTTTGAAATGTCTCAGCTGTGAAACCAACTACTCCACAACTTCAAGCAAACTTACTCCAACTAGCTCCCACCATCAGAACGAGCATCTGAGCTCTCAGATCCAGAGAGGGATCTGTCCAGAGAGAGGATATTCACGGTACCTTGATTTTAAATAACCTCACCCACAAAGCTCTCATTTCTTGAAAGCTCCCTAGCCCTCCAGCTGAACTGAACAGGGAAAAAAAGCACAGTCAACTTTGACTTGCTTGGAGTGCTGCTCCTCTCAGGAAAACTGTCATGTTGTCCTTTCTGATGCCTAAATGAAAGCATGAAACTGCTACACCCCAAAGCTGAGCTGCATCAGCATCAACTAGAAGCTCTTGCTGCCACAAATGGGGGCCATGTTTTGTTCATCTGCACACACCAATTATTATTAAACAAAGAAGTTGCTACAGAACTTTAAACTATGAGAAAGAAAGGTTTCCAAAGGCTCTTCTGATTAGATAAAAAATAATATACTCAACTCCAATACCCTTCACCTATTTTATATACAAATAGGTGACCTTTTGAAGAAAGGTCAAAAAAAAAAATATGTCAGATTGATAACAGGCTCTCTCCTGCATCCTGAAAAACAAGCTGCAGCCTCTTATCTTGAACAACTGTTGGAAAGCTAGGTTGATGCAATGACTTTCCCTAGTGACGTTTGTCAGACAAAGCTGATTTTAGCGTGGAAGCGGCTTAAATTAAAATGCAGTCTCCAAAGACTGCACAGAAGCTGGTTCGCCAGCTTTGTAGTGTGGCAAGGAAACTGCAATTTAAAAATGCTGGAAGCTACAAAATAATGGGAGCGTCTGGAATTTGCCAATGCTCAATTAAATGCCAATCCCTCGCGTCCATTCTTGGGGCAAAATTAGCATCAACTTTGATATCTGGGATGAACCACATGATAAATACTACAAGCATCAGGGTCATCAAGCAGGTTAGCTGTCCAGTACCATGTTGATTTTGCACATCGTTCATATCAAATATCACAGAAATGCTGAACCCTGCAGAACTAGGATTTCAGGATGACAGATCATAAATCCTCAAAATACCTGACAAAATATGGAATTTTCTGCCAGCCATATATATCCACGTTCATTACCCTTTCTGGAAAGAAAAAAAAAGGATGTATACTTCATCCTTTTGAGAAATCAGTGATGTAAGGAAAACCATCTCCCCGCACTCCCTTGTTTTCCTATGGGCATTCTGTCTGGGCTCACATTACCCACATAAGTCTGTGGAGAGGCAGAGGACAGTTTGTCCTCTTCCCCCAGGGACAGTGGCTCAAGGTGCACGCCTGAGGCTGAGAACAATACCTGGCAGACTGTGCAGTATCTCTGTGGAAAACCATGTATTTAATATTTTGTTCAGACAAGAAGAAACAAAAATATCATCCACCCCTCCACAAAAGCCAAATGGCCTTCAAATAGAGAAGCTGTCCATTAGGGCAGGTAGACAGACTGCAAACCATGCTGCCACCTCTGCATCTGAGAGGATCAGTGTAAGATCAGCTAGGGAAATCCCTCACCTCTTAAAAAGGTCTTAGAAGAAGATTGATAAGACTTGTGTGGGAAAGAAGTACTTTTTAGTCAGACCTAATAATATGGTTGGGGAAAAAGTAGTCTTACATGGACTTGAAAACAAGCTTTTGGTCACAGTTACCAAATAAGCCGTTTTGTCTAATAAGAGTCACTGTGCTTCTACCACCAGCCTTGCCTTGTTGATGCTCCTAAGCCATCACAGATGCAACAACATCGCATAGAAAAAGGCAGAGATAAAAGTGAAGATGACAACTCTTCAAATCACGACTGCAAGACAGACCTCTCCTCCTAACATCGTACCTGCCATTCATACCCTTGGGGTGAGCAGAGGACTCACTCTTACACAAAAACATCCAGAGTGGGTGAACTTCTAGGATGCTTACACATTCACTGGATATTTCTGTAGCCCACACCTGTCCTTAATTACTAGATCACCTCTTCTAGGCAGAACTCATTCTCCCAGGTAGCACAGGCTATGAGATATAACTATTGGAAAACAAAACAAACAAAATAATCCAACACAGGTATCAATCAATCCCTCTTCTGTCCTTCCTCACCCTCTATTTCCAACCCAGACGTCTGGGAAAGGAAGGCCCGTGTAGAGCATACATTTTTAGTGAATCAATCTGTACAAGTAGCTTTGTTTCCCCCAAAAGATTTGCATAATCTAAAGTCAAAGATGGACTCCAGGCAAAATTTCATTAATAACAACAGATGCAAAAGAAAAATTTATCAGTGAAATTAAGCAAAGCTGACCATCTAAGCCAGAGAATTACTCTAGACAACTGTTTCTGTCTCAAAAAAAAAAATAAAAAAAATTGATGGTTCTTCTAGGGGAAGAATTAGAAATAAAAGAGGTAAGGGACCATGCAAGATCAGTAAACCAGAATGACAGAATCAACAATACAAGGGATCGCATTTAACCCCTGCATTTCCAGGGTGAAGTGACAGAGAGGTTAGGGCAGGGAAGAATGCGCATATTTTTGTTGTTTCCTTCATAGTCTTTTCTTTTCTCCCCTTTTTCTCCAGGTATTTTTGTCTGCAGGAAGCATCTCTTCTCTCTACATCACAAAAGTACCCACTCATTTTACACTGACAGATGGTACTTCATGGTGTAATATCAAAGGGAACTTCACAAGCCAAATTAAACCAAGAGGGAGCATGCCTCCTCCTTCTTCACCCTCCCCTCATCCCTTCCTTTTTCAAATGTCTCATGATCAAGAGCCAAAACATTTCTTCTCCCTGCCAGAATTTATGAACTGAACATATCTCACGAAAGACTGTAAAAGCAGAACCTGTTTAAGATTGCAGATTGCATCAGCAATTAGAAATTAGCAATTTCTCTTGAAATTCATGAAGGATCTTCCTTTCTGCTCCAGCTTGTCTCAAACTTGAGGTAACACATCTGTCAGCACTTTCTTTTTGTACACATCTATGAATGATTTTCAACAGCAGTATAAATGTGAAGATCTCTCTCATTCATTGCTCCAAAATCCTCCATCTTTTGGCCCTTTTATAACCCTGCTCTCTGCACCCCAAACCGCAGCATTATGATTCAAGGTACTTGCAGATAGGCAACACGCTTCCACTTCTCAAAAACATTTTCTGCAAGTTTTAAACACAAACTGCAGTTACCAAAAACCTGATAAACCAATGGATAACAGTGAACAGTACTTTTTTTCTCCAGGGATCTTGAGAGCTCATCAAACCTGTCTATATGCAAGCTAGGTGACTACATTTCCGTTATAATCAACAGAGAATTTGTCTTACAATGAACTTGCCCCTCTGGTCCCATGAATTGTTCTCCAGACATCATCAACTTATTGATCAGACTTCCTTTGACCATAATGGAAATTTAGGCAAGTAACTGGGATGTACCAAGTAATGTTCTAGACACTTGAAACGGATGAGCTAAATCCCAGCCTAGGTGTCATTACACTTACCTCAGATCTGTGGAGAAACGGACATCTAGAAAAAAACCCACAGGAATTTACCCAAAACCACACATCAAGTTAAGAGTAGAAGCAGGTAAAGCATCTGCATGATTTGCAGGATCACATCACAGTCCTGTGCTTCACTGTGGTCAACACACAGCTCAAGCACAGACATTTACAGGGATTAGTTGCATCTTCACAGGCAGGCAAGCATCCAGCTCCTATTTAGACACCCAGCTTCCTTTGGAAATGTAGCTCAAACTGCAAGGTGGAAAAATTGCTGAGTGACAGCCGGTACTCCCTGTACTTATTCATGCTGGTCCTGTCTACTCCATGAATAAAAATATCTTCCACATGTTATGCTTCCAGCCTAACCAAAATTTCAGTAACTCTCCCATTTCTCATTGGTTTAATTACATGATTTTCTGTATCAGCAGCTACAAAAGCCTTGTTTACAGTAACCTGTTAGACTGTCACATTAAAAATAGCGTTAATAGCTTTTCAGTCTATGAAGAAATCAAAAAGCAATTACAACATGAAACCCTTATCTCCATGTCCTCCCAGTGAGGGTCTGCAAACAGCATTTTCTGTTCGGTACTCTGGAACCCAAGTCTTTGTCTACATCCATTGGGTCACATGCAAAAATAGCCTGGCAGTATTTCCATACATGACTGTACACAAAAAAAAAAAAGAATCTCATTTGTCCTCTTGTCTACCCTTTTCCTTTATGCCCTCTCTTTGCGGCTAGAGGGCTCAGGTTTTGTACCAAATTTCAGATTAATTCAGTACAGCCTGCTACCTCTGCCTAAGAATAGCAAATAAAAACACTTTACTCTGGCCTGACATTTCTATCAATAGAGAAACAAATTAATTAGTAGCCCACTTCTAACATTTGGCACAGAAGTGCTTCTCTGCACTTGATTCATTGCTGTACAAGGCCCAGTGCAAGATTATTCTCTGCCCAGTACAACTGTCATTTATAAATACATGCAAAAAAGCTAGCAAATACAAACAACTAGAGTGCAAAAACTTTCTCCAAGAGTGATTTTATATGTGGACGTGGAGGAATTCTATTTCTTAATCCTCAGCAACAATTTTTTCCATTAGTAATTTCTAATGTAATTACTAGTTAACGATCTCAGTTAAGAGCAACGCTGTGGCAGTCAAGGAGAACTTTTATTCTAATTGATCTCATCCTCCAACCTGTTTTCAATTCATAGCTTGGTAAGAAATGATGATGTTTTCTGCTCCTTGAGACCCCAGTTTCTCTGTTTACCTCACTGAACGCTCAGCACTTCACTAATTGCATGCACTGAAGCCAAGAAAGTATTTATGCTGCTCCTAAAGACACTATAAAGCTCAGTCAAGCACTCCAAACAAATGCTGCGTCTGTTCAGTCAGGACTTCCAATAGCATTTTCACCCCTCTTGGCTCTTGCCCTAGCCTTCAGACCTCCAGTATGGTCAATGAAAATCATGAGACAAACTTCCATGTAACTCTTTAAAAATCTGCTGTACCCTGGAAAGGTGCAGATAGGTGCTTTCTGGGAATTGAGCTTACCCAGACTATTTTAAGCACCAGGAAGAGCTGGGTAACACGCTTTCCATTCAAGGAGCCATCCACTGCTCTATACAATCCAGTCTGTGCCGACGAGATTTTATAACTGCAGTAAATAAATTAAAGTTCCTATTTACTGTTCAGCTGTAACCATCAGAGACATTATGATTTGAATCAGTCCTCTGACAAGCAGATTCTGCATTCAGTGATGATACGTATCAACACTACCAGCATGACTCCACCAAATCCTGTCAGCAGCCATCTTCTGCTCTAAATCACTGGGTTTGCCCATCTCAGGTGTAGTCCTCTCGCAGACTGTCAGGGAAGGATTAAGGGTTGTAGAAGGACACAGGCATGCCCTTGAAATATCCAAGGAAAAGAGGAATTCATTTGAACTCTCAAAATTGCTAGCATTTCTTTCCTCACCCACCCCACCACAAATTTTTCTTACACCAGCTAGAGAGGCAGCTGATACACGGTTGGCTGTCACTCTCCGCCAGATCTCAGCAGTTTAGCAGTCAGGAGGTCTAAGCAACTCCTTAGATGCTTCCTGTTTTCTCATCTATCTATTCCGGTAATTAAAAATTGTGTATGCATTTCTGGACTTTGCTCATATTGAACAGGGATAACAACTAGGCAAAATGACAGCTGCTGGTGTCCTGGCGTATGTGCACTGCAAAGGTGGGGCTCTCTTCAGAAACACAGAGGTTACCAGATCTGCAAATACCTAATAATAATATGGACAATGAGAGCCTGGAGTTTGTTTTCTCTTTGTTAATATACACCAGGTTTTCCATGTCTCCCCTACACACAGCCAACACCCTTTTTGTTCCCGGTTTCTTCATCAGGCAGCTGGTTTTTACAATTCACTCCGAAATAAGAGGCTTTCTTATAACTGAGAAACTCCTGCAACAGAACAGAGCTCCTGCATTGAGGACTGCAAGACAATACAAACATTGTATGGCAAGCTAGCATATTTGGAATAGCAAATTCAGCTTCACTGGCATATTAAGGGAACTCTGACAGAACAAAGGTTTTTAACTTCGATTTTTGGTTCTTTCATGTTAAAAAAAAACAAAACAATTCTCTGTTCCCCCCCCCCCCCCAACAGACAGGAAAAGAGAGATGCAGCAAATGACAAGAAAATTCTTCTTGACAGCTGCTAAAACGAATACCACCTTTCATTGTTAGACAGTGCATATCTTCTGTAGATTTAAAAAGACTTTACAAAGGAAGTAAAACCTTGTTTAAATTTGAAAGTTAATTCAGGATAGAGCAGTATGCAAGCTTAAAATGCAACACACATTTCTACATTCAAACACACGTTTCCAAAGTAAAGTGCCTTGTTCAACTTACTCCATACTAAGAACAGGTTATACTAACAGTGGAACATGTTCCTGTTTTCCCAGAGTAAGAGCTTCCATAACAGGTGTATTGAGGAATAGCCATTCCTATGCAATTATTCTGGCATAACTCCAAATACATATACGCCTTAAGACACTGTTTACCCCTATTATATAGAAGGTTGTTGTTTTTTTTTTTTTTCTTTAGAGAGCTACTCCACTAGCTACTAGCACAGCCAGATGGAAAACTATAGCTGTCCCAGTAGCTGCCCAAGACCCAAATCATTTAACCTCAGACTTGATAATTTGCTGTAGCTTCATTTCCTACATGTCAAGTATCTGGACCGATACAAAAATTTGTTTTTTCAGAAACTAAGGCTCATGCACCGCAGGAGAACACAAAATATGTAAAAGACAGATGCTGGGGCAAAGTTTGTATTACCCTCTGAGTAGCGTGGTTGAGCATCTCTTGCCAGGCAGAGTCAAACTGACGTTTGTCATCTTCCAGTAGCCTCTGCTCAGCAAGCGAAATGGTCTCTTTTGCAGCACGCAGCACTTCAGTGGCCCTCTGAAAATCCTGAGTTGCCCTCTGAGCTTCGAGCTGTGCCTAAAAAAAAAAGAGAAGCTGGGATCAGAGACAAAGGAACCCTCACAGCCACATTTAGAAGATCTACCACATTAATCCCAGGACTTTAAAAACACCACGCCAGCGTTACTGTTTCCCAACCTTTTACTTGTAAGTGACACATATTTCCTCACTGGAGTAAATACTGCTAAGCAGTTCCCACCCAAACAGGTAATTTGCAAAGAACTGTCTCATGGTGTTCCTAGTCAAAAAACGCACAGCTGATGGCCTACAAATAAGCACCTGGCTGAGAGATAAATACTTTATGATTGAGGTTCAATCACTATGAAACAAAACAAAAGAAAACACAGTAACAAACTTGTAGCATGTCAAGAATACATTGAGAATGGCACTCCCTGAGTTTACCCAGGGTAGATTTTTATCTGGTGCACCATTAATCACACTGAGGAAATGTTTTGGAAGTAATACATTGCTATAAAGCATAAGCAAGTTTTCTGAGAAGGTGGCTGCTAATTCTTTGGATGTTCTTCTTGTTTGCTATCGCTGGGACACAACTGGTGCAGCAAGTCCCCAGTACACAGGCACAAAGGTAACCAAGCGAATTTGCAATGCATGTAAAACACAGATAAAGGCCTTGTTATGTCCTTTGGAAACTGCTGCTGCTTTTCAGCAAAATAACATTTGAGCTTGAAGGAAGCACTTTCAAGTGTCTGCATGGAAGCAGGGGACAACTACATGGTTCTTGCTGTGAGAGCAAAGACTACTCCAAAACAATGTAAGACCTTCCCAGCAAATCAAGCACGGCTTAGAAGCCATTTAATCAATAAGCTCTCTTTTATTCTGGACCAAAAAGAATTCTCCAAGACACCGCATTTACAGACCACCTTCATCTCTTCTGAAGGTTTTAACAAGGCTCTCATGATATCCAAATCCCACTCTGAAGAGTCCTCAAGTAAAATGCTCACATGGCATCTTGCAGGCTTGGTGCCACCTCCATTTTTCACAGCTGAGTGTCAGCCCTCCAGGGTCCCTAACACAGCAGCAAACCCTTGTCTAGTCAGCCCCAAAAGGGAGAGCAGCCAATAAAGCAGAAATAACGCTAGTCATACTGCAGGTTTCAGCAGTACCGTGGTGACAAAAGTCTAACAGAGCCCAGCAGTCTGCAGTGTTGCACTTTAGTACCAGTGACACTCTTAATGTGGAGGTGACTCCACAATGAACAAAGAATACCCATAAACAAATTACTGGTGTTGGCTGGGTTTTGGTTGTTTGAGCTTTGGTTTTTTTAGTAAGATAGATATGTCCTCTCTTTTTACAGTTATCACTGCATGACTAGCAATTTTAACGTTCAGGCTTTCAAACATGCAGGTTTCACATTGCTTTCCTTCATCAGAATTTTTTAGTTTCTGAAGCTTCTGTGTTCATTTGCTGTCTCTTAACTCTATCAGCACTTTACTGCTCTAGACTCCTTTTGAGGTTGATGCACAAATACCTTGTTTAGCTCAAAAGTAAAATCTTTACCTGAACTTTTCCACATTATACATTTAATAAATTTCTATTTAAAGTAGAGCTGTTGTGCACTGAAACACCACCCTTCAAATGTACGCTTCACATTCAATTAATTGAACATCCAGCACTGTGAAAGCAGTTTCCATTTACACTTCAATGATTTTTAAAAATAAACTGGAATTATCTAGTTTATACCTACGGGAAATGTCTTTGACCAGACATGACTGACAGAACAAAATAATGAATAAAACTTTACATCTCATGATAGGCAGAGGAGGAGTCTGAGGCTGAAACAGGGGAAAGGACTCTGACACACAGAATGCTAAACTGAGGAAGATGAAGTCTTATGAATAAAGGAAAAGGCTGTAGTGTGAAAAAATGGTGGTCATTTGGGAAGTAGCTAAAAATCCCTGATACATAATGGGAAATAAGTAGAACAATGGTGCATTTCTCCAGCAAGCAGCTGGCTACACCTCCTCAACACCAGCTGCATCAAACACCTTCACACTTGAGACATCAGTTATTTGTAAAGGTAATGGAAAAAACCCTTCCCTCCCCGCCCCGTGGTAGGGCAGATGGACTCCTACTTTAAACACAAGTCTCAAAAGGAAATAAAGCACACTAAGTTTCCCTCACAATGTCCTGAAATAGCAGCAAGCTCTTCTTACTTCCTTCCCCCATCACACAGAGAGGTACTTCACCCCAAAGTGACCGTGGAAAAATAGGAGTTATGTGTCAGAGGTCCTTCATCTACCAGCTGGGGAGGGAAATCAAAGTCATCACAATCAGTGCAGTAATTTCCTTCTGACCAAGGTCCTTGATGCACTTCCTCCTGAAGTGACTGCTCGTGTTCTCCACAAGAGAGAAATTAATCTAACCATACCCTACGCTGATTTCAGGCAGCTTACACCACACCACCCCACACCACCCTGCCTGAAGACTATGTGAAGAGCCAGGGCATTTAAGTGTTAATTTCCATGCAGGACTGTACATCCCAAAGCAGCACAGAGCTTTGGACCAATATTAGTGGATAAACAGCATCCTGGCATCAATTCATCGTCCATACGCCCTCTTAGAAAGTCTAAGAAAAAACCCCACACATTACATTTCCTCATCACCCTGGACACCAGCTGCCTGTTTCAAATATATTAACACATTTTATAAATTCAGAATAAGCCTGACTAAAGGACATTTTAATTTAGCCACTAACCTAAACCATGGTACCCTCCAAGTACAGGAAAGCCATTGGAGGATGTTTAAACAAGGCTCAACCTAAGTTTCCAACAAAGGACACAGCAAGATGCCTGAATCTTAGTCCCCAAAATATCCTCTGCTGAATTCTCCAAAATTTCACAACTTTATTTTTTTCTTCCAGTAAGTTTGACCTGTGCTAGTAAAAGGATCAAATGCAAATAAAGGCAAAAAGTTTTCCATAAAAATAGTTCAAGATGGGATTTTAAAAAGTGCAATAAAATTCAGTACTCCAGTAAAAGCCTGCACCAAGTACTGCAGAACAATGCTGAGGATGTTGGGAAGAAGAGCAGGGCTGATTTTCATGAAAGACTCTACGAGAGGGAGCCAGGTCCAATAACTTCCGGGCAATAAGGCCGTGAAAGCCTAGCACCAGTGAAGGCTTCAGCTCCATGGCTGCCTTGCTGCAGGAGCGGGCCTGCCTGCGCAAGAAACATCTTCCGAACGCAGGAGAACACACTGGCAACCCATTCCTAGCACAGGCAGAACCGCACCAGCAAGTAACTGCTTTCGAAACTCTAGTAAAACCAGATCCCAGGGGCAATGCGAGCACAGAAGTACAGTTTTCTCACCGTATCTGCATTAGCGCTTAAAAAGTTTCTGTTGGCACAGATACCCAGGTCAGGGATCAACACATCTAAGGCAGCAAAAAGTCTGCAGAGCATTAGGAGCAGAGTTACTAAATCCCCACAAAAACAACATTTAGTGGCACCTTGCAGTACTAGTATCTCTTCCAATGAAGCCTGAAAAGCAAAATTGGCTGAGTTCTTACGATAAGAAAGCCAGAAACTAAATTTACAGTTCAGCTAGATTTCTACTTGCACCTGGACCTGCAGGACATTGAGAGCTGGAGCTATTAACAGGCAGGCCCTTAACTCTGGCCACATTCAGCTTCACGCCCCATAACTGTGTGGGCAAACGGAAAACCAAAACAGAACCATACTTAAGTACTCTCTCCCAGCTCTATTTGTTGAATGCTCCTCTGCAATGTCAGTTTGGAAACACTGCTTTGGAACACAAAATGCTTTTTGGTTTAAGCAAAAGAGTTAGTCCAAACAGCAATTTAGCTTCAACAGTTATCTGAAGTCAGTCCACAGTCTTTTATTTTAAGCAACTTAGGGAAAGCCTGGGAAAGAAAAAAGCTAAATGCTAGGGTAAAGAAGGATACATTAGTCATTAGAGAAACATCAATAGGTTTGTGGTTTTGCCAATGTGAAAAAGGATACTCAAACACTTTTTAGTTAGTACAGTTACTCAATAATTAGCCTTCATTTAAAACTCCCTCCAGCACGTACAAGTTGTTCTGCACCGTCACCGACAGATTGCTCTCATGCTTGCAGTCTCAAGCCTGCAGGTCACTCAGTTTGATGGAAGAGAAAGTAGCCGTGTTCTTCATGTGCTTTTAAAACCATTGAGAACAGCAGGACCTCACATCTCTATCCCACCTCCTGCCACTGAGTATGAACTTCATCCTTTTAGACAGTGGCTGTTTCTTTCAAAAGACCAGAATTGAAAGTTCAAATGAATGACTGAAAACTAGGTTATTTTGCTTTCAAGCACAAACTGGTGTTTGAGTTGAGAGAGGTTTAGCCCTGTGGTAGCACAAGAGAAAATGTACTAAGGATGAGAACAAAAATCTCTAAGGGAGGTTGGAGGCAAGTGGGATGCCAGATTTCTGCCTGTCACCCATATCGCTGGTGCTTGGTGGAGTCTACCCAATATAAAAGCGAGCATCTCTTCCAAAAGAGTCAGAAGGAGCTAGGCCAGTGAAACCACTTATTGAAAACGAGAAAGCCTTGACACCTTGGAACTGAGGAACCTGTGCCCCAGCTCCCACTGCCACAGTGACTGGGAGTTCATTGTGCCACATCATCAGTGCTTTCCACCAGGAAACTCAACTGAATGTCTTCACCACTGCAGAACCTTCCCCTATTAGCGTAAAATATAAAACAGGACCCCTTGAGAAATCATGGAATGCTTTAGGTTGGAAGAGACCTTGAAGATCATTGAGTTCCAACCCCCCTGCCATAGGCAGGGACACTTCCCACTAGACCAGGTTGCTCACAGCCCCATCCAGCCTGGCCTTGAACACCTCCAGGGATGGAGCTTCCATAACTTCTCTGGGTAACCTGTTCCAGTGCCTCACCACCCACAGAGTAAAACAATTCTTCCTAATATCTAATCTAAATCTACCTTCTTCCAGTTTGAAGCCATCCCCCCGCGTCCTATCACTACATGCCCTTGTAAAAAGTCCTTCCTCAGCCTCCCCTTTGCAAGGGGAGTCACAGAGATCTCCACTAAGGTGAATCCCACCGTCACAGCAGTGTCTGTCACGTGCCATCTGCACAAAGCGCCAACTCTTTCTGCCACTGTGTTCATCCCTGCTCTGCAATTCAGTACTCTACAAGCAACCTGCTACAAACAAGTCTCCCACAACAGTAAATCCCTTCCCTGCAACAAGCAGCATGCCCAAGAGTCCTGCTCTTCCCACTCATCCCCCTCCCCTCTACCTCCCTCCTCATGGCTAAGAGCTTTCTCTTTGCCAGTATCCACTCTGTGCTCTTCCACACAGGCGATCTCCTCTCACCAGCTCACCTCCCACTGATCTCCCCAGCTCCGATACTTCCAGCCCTGAACTTCCCAGCCAGCTCCCAAAGACTCAGAGGTGACACGCAGTAGCAGCACTCTCAGAAGCAAATGGAGCACTGCAATATAAAACATGTCAACTTTTAAAATAAACAATGATGTAAAATTACAGCAGTACTGACAGGGTTCATAATTGCAAGCTATTAATGTATTCTAGAACGGAGCTCATTGCAGGGGGGTGTGTGTGTGTGATAAAAGCTGCACCCTCATGTGCAATCCTCTGCTTAGTTTACATGGGGCCTTGCACAGAAGGGAACCATGCACAACAGCTGGATTATGTTTTTAGCTAAAGACAGTGATGAAAACAAAAAAGCTAGGCCATGACAAGCTAACAGAAGAAAATAAAACCAGGCACTTTTTAAAATGCAGTAATTCTTCTGGAATTGGCAGCAGCATACAGACAGATTTTCAGGCCAGCACAGACACATTCTCTTGTCCACTTTCAAAGCAGAAAACCCTGTACTCTTTAATTATGAAATACAATTTTCTGCTTAGTCCACACAGCTTTTATTGCCCCAATCCCCCTTTGTAGTCAAAGCCCTTGCCCAACTGACCTAATAAAGGATTTTTCCCACCCTACCACACATAGCTTGAATCTTCTGCATTACCATCAAACAAGACATATACACTCCTCTTCCTCTTTTCATCTAATCTCCAATTTTTGGTTTTGCCTACCTAGTTATATGGGACTGCACAATATCACTGCCACAGAAACATGGTGCAGCACAGCTACAGCATTCCTCTGAGGTTGGCTGACACCTAATACATGCTGGTAGACGCTGCCGAGTCTCTGACCTGTCAGAACATGTGCGTGCAGTTAACGATCAAGCCAGCTTGCCAGAAATAGATGTAGAGGGTACATTTTGTGGGACCAAGCCTGCTACAGAATTTCTCCCCTCGGCCAGCCTCCCTCACCAGAGGACCAGACCACAAGTGCTGGTAAAGTCACGAAAAGGGCATCACTAACACAAACAGCAAATTTCCCATTAGAAATGACAGTCAGCAAAGATTAGTTATTTTTCAATATTTACAAAATTGGCTTCTCGTTTAGCCAGGTGAACCTATCTCATCCCACACTGCCAAGATCTTGACTCCCACTTTCTTTCAGCATCTCTGCTGCTTCTATTGCCAACAGAAGGCACACACAACCTCTGTTTGTAAAGATCACTGTAAGCTGGAGAGTGAAGGGAACACACAGCTGCTGCTTAGAACAAGGCACCAGCACATCACGTGCTGGCCCACAGCCTTTGCTCTAAAAGGTGCTTGTTTGTTAATGTGAAGCCAATGTCTCTCCCACTCATTAATCTTTAAAACAATAGTTTAATTGCTACCAGCAAACACATACTTGCTTACTACCAAATAGATAATGATTAACTGTGTTGCAGTCACACTCTTCAGAAGGAAGTGAGTTTCAGATGTCTCCATTCTGGGCCCCTTCTCATTCATTTAACAACATCCCACGGTTAATTGGCCGTGCAAAGCACATCAAGGAACATGTTTTAAAACAGCAACTTTCCTCCACCAGTCGCCCACCAGAGTTGCCGTAGTGCTGCCTGTCTTCAGGGATCACTCTGACTGCAGTGACTGCACCACAGCATCCTGCACAAGCTTCTGGCAGGGATGAGGACAGCAGGATCACCACTCCTTGACCAGGGCATACCTGTCTTGCCCACCACTGCAGTGGGTTCAATAATTCAGAAGCCTACAAGGTGAAAGCAGTTAAGTGCATTCACAGTAACTAGCCGCTGAATGCTGCTATTTTGGCTCCAGTTTTCCTCAACCTGTTTCAATGCAGCTGGCAGCCAGTAACAGGAGCAGCCCAGATGTCAACACAAGGGCCCATAATGCTCAACATCCTAACAAACACCTCCATACCAGCACAGCTCCACCCCCGGCAAATCTGCAGATGATACTAAGTTAGAGGAGATGGTTGAAAAGGCAAATGGCAGAACCTTAACCCAGATGGACCTTGCAAAACTTGACTGGGTCGAGAGAAACCTCACAAGGTTCAACAAAGAGAAGTGTGGAGTCCTGCACCTGGGGTGGAATAATCCCATGATCAGACATGGGAACATCAGCCCTGCCAAAAAGGACCTGTGCATTACAATGGGTGTCAGGCTGAAGAAGCTGAAAAGGTGCACTCTTGTAAGGCAAACCATGACCTAGGCTACATTAAGAGGGCCACAGCTGGCCAATCATGGGGAGTTTCCATTCATCCCAACTCAGTCCTGGTGAGGTTGCCTGCTGAATACTACATCCAGGCTCCCAGTTCAAGAGGGATGTCAGGACAGGGTCCAGAGGTCTACAATGACTCCTATGGGGAGTGCTGAGGGACGTGAGCTTTTGTTTAGTCTAGCAAGGAGGAGAATAAAGAGTAACCTAACTAGCTGCCAGATAAAATTTGAAGAGGAACTGCAAAGATGACAGAGGCAAATGAATACTTCTCAGCACTATTGGGGGATATAATACGAGGCAACAGCCACAAATGGCAGTTGGAAGTTCAGGTTGCACGTTAAAAAAGTCTTTCTTACCAGGAGAGCAGTGTGACCCACAGACAGGTTACCCAGAGAAGTTATAAATCTCCACCTCTGTAGGTTTTCAAGACTTAGCAAAGCCATGGTTGATGTAATCCAGCAATGGTGACAGTTCTGCTTTAAGCAGGAGGTTGGATCAGGTGACCTCCAGAGGTCCTGTACAACCAGCATTTCTATCAAATAACCACCGTTTTTTCTTACAGTTTCTCAAAAAACAAATAACATAGTTGCAAAAAATTTGCAGTGATGCTGAATGTTCTCCTAGATTCTCAGACCCACGCATTTATTTTCTTGAATTATCAGAATAGTGATGCAGTTGGGGGTGGGGGGGTTGTTTACTTTTTTTAAGGACCATGACCTTCCTTTCCCCTCTCCCTACAGACCAAAATCTCCAAGCCAAACCAGAACCGAGAGGCAATAAAAAACAAGAACCCCCGCTCTTGCTATAGGCCATGTACAGAATGCTTATAAACAACTTATAAAATCTAAAGCCTTGGGAGTGACCTCATTTTGGCAGACCTGTGAGGCTTTTTGTGAGCTATATATTAATCTGTGATAATTGTTTGCGTTACTGACAGAAAATACAGTCTCTCAAGAGTCTGAAACACCCTTATATTCTTTAAACTGTTTATTGGAAAGCTATAAAATTGTACCCAGGTTATAATTTGCTTTTTCAAAAGCAGATTTGAAGATTTTTATTTGGGTGGAGAAGGCGATGGGGAGGAGGAGGTGAAAATAAGCCTTGCTAGAGCTTTTTGGAGCACAAACCATTTCCTCCCTGCTGCATAACTAATGAAATGCCTGTGGAATACAATGACCAGATGTCCCTCAGTCTCTGCTTTTGATTAGGTGTCTTGTTCTTATGCTGGGCTTTTTGGTCCCATCCAGGCATCCACCCCTCTTCTAACATCTTAAATGTTACAGAACTGACCTGACTCCTGGCTCTGTTTTATTTTCTGTTAAACCTGTAGTCTATAAAAAGGCCCAGGAAATCAGAGTAGACCTACAAAGCATGTTCTGAGAGACATCTAGCCCTGTGCTAAAGTTAGGCAACACATGTAACTCCCTTAAGACAGGATCACAAGCCATGTTCCAAGAGACAAAAAGTCCATGGCACAACCAGCAGCTCGCTTCTTTAGCTACTTCAGTTAGCAGCATACAGACAGTTGGTCTCCTCACAGGCAGAATCCCACCTCCCTTCTTTAGGAGCTATGGAAGGAAAGGAGAAATGAAATATCTAAACATACAATTTCTTTAAATGCTGTTAAGACCAATCCTGGACTGGACTGAACAATCAGCTGCCAGCCCTTCTTTGTTCTCCGGTGGCTCCAATCTAGGCTGTGCACTAGGATCTTGTGAAATAAGAGCAATAATATAATCTCTGAGCCGATCATCACCACTGTGCACTCAGTCATTTGAAACCTACCGGACTCCTTGTTGTTTTTAATTGATCGAGCTCCTTGTCTCACAGGAGCAGGGAGGCAATGCTTATTTGGGCACAGAAATTGTATGGGACATACTACACCAAGCCTTTTGGCTCTCCTCATTTTTCATTAGATTGTGAGATGCTGGTCTGCCTGGAGTCACTCATGCTAACTAATGAGTCTATGGCACCAGAATATGAAAAATTGTTCATCCTAATATCATCCAGACACAGCCTTCTTGGGCACTCACTGCCATCTGCTTGTTAGTTGTGCATTTGTTTGTGGCCAAAATTATAAAGCTGCTGCCTTCTGGAAGACAGGATCATAGAATATGCCCAGGTTTTTCTCTTCAAGGTAAAATATCTTATTAAGAGAGAAAAATACCAAGATAACCTCAATATACACCTTCATTCTCAGGGCTTAGGCAGTGACTCAGCGAGTCTAGGGTTTACAGCTGGTTTCTAGGTTTACAGAGGCTCTGCGTGCTCATCTGCACCTGGCAGCAGCCTCTTTTCTGAAATCAAATATAAAACCAAGGATCAATCTCCCACAAATACATGCTGCAAGATTTACACAGCCTGCCTTAGTGGATTTTGCTAATTATCCAAGATAACAAATGTTCAGTACACACAGATGCAACAGATATATTCAGGAGAAACACCGGATCATTGTCGCGCCTAATAGCCACCAAAGCAGCAAATGTTTGTTCGTAGAAGTTTCTAGAAGGTTGGTAAGGGATTGGCAGTCTGGTTCTGAAAGCACATCTTGTGCATGCATCTATACCAACATGAGCAAAGACAAGGCATGTGGGTAGGAGTTTGACCTGGGTGATGGGCTGTTCTGGACGTGTTCTCCCAGTCCCTAGAAAGCCTCACACCCACCAGTGACTGCCCATCCTCAACCGCAGAGACATGCTCTGGAAGAAGGGCCCAGGCTGACTTTGTACATCTCTGACTGCATGCTCACAGTTACTTTTGAGACAGTCATTTTCCTAAGGGACCTGTCTAAGGTACTTAATCTTTTGACTCTTCAATTTTTTTTCTAGTGGAATTATACAACTCCATAGCGCATGTGAATTACAGGCTTGCTTTGCTTAAAGGAAAAAGTTGGGGGTAGTGTCCCTTGAAGGCTGAAGGGCTAAGTCCATTCCTTGAATGAAAAAGTCTAGGTAGCAGCAGGACTAGACACAATTTCAATTCAATTTCACAGCAATAAAATCCTCCTTTAAGGACAAGCCATTAGCACCCTTTACCAAGTGAAAAAAAAACCAAACAACCAAACACAAACAGAAACCAAAACCACACAACCAAAAAAACCCACCAAACATCAGAAGCAGACACAGCAAAAAGAGATGGACATTTCTTCCACATCCTGGCAGCAAAATTTATATTCTAACAGTAGAACTTCATGTTTGTTGCAATTAGGAGAGATTTTTCTTACAGAAACTGAGTCAATATAGAACTGTTCCCACACATGCTACAGAGGAATTAGATGCTTCACATAATCTTTTCCAGCAAGAACAGACAAGAGCTCATAAATTCATACTGTTTTACTAGAAGTCATAATGAAACACACCCAGAAGGCAGCAACCAACATCCCTATCAGATTTGTTTTGGCAGCAGCCCCTAGCATAAGCATGTATCATTTCATAACAAACTCCCACCTATTTAGACCACTGCACACAAAGATTGGGGTGGTTGAACAACTTCCCCAAAGTTGCAAGACTGCCTTCAGCAGTCATCCCTGAGCAATTACCACACAAAACAGGTATATAGGATATCACCCTGACCTCAAGTCACCCGGCTGCAAATGCCAGCTACTATTTTTAACAGATGATCCTGTCTGAGGCTTACAATCTACTGAAACAGCCTTTACTAGTGGCCAGAAAAGATTGGGAGGGGAAACAGTAAGCAAGAACAAAGTGAGGCAATCTTTCCTTTAAATTATCAGTTTTTCAAATGCTGTAGTTTTGTCTTTTGGCGATAGCTATGGAAAGTGCTACAGCTATGCAAAGGAACCCACAATATAAATTTCTTGGGTTTTTCCAAACTGAAGAGGATGCAAAATGATGCTAATCAAATCTTCAGACAACAGCAGAGGAAAGGGGAAATAATCTCTATTTTCACATCCCAGTACCCTTGTAGAAGTGCTTACATCTTCCCGCCATTGCATCTGTGGCTAAGCTAATAGCCAGATCACCTGTATCACTTCTTTCTGCCTAAATCAACTGACATCTCACAAAAAAAAAAAAAAAACAACCAACCACCAAACCCAAACTTTCCTGCCCTAGCCTGCTCCTTGTTATTTCAAAGAACAGAGGGCATTTCTACACCAACTTACCCCAGTATTCCAATATTTCAGACCTACTTGCCCAACACTTTAGTATTTCACAACAGAAAAAGAACATGAAAAAACATTCTTAAAGGGTAGGAAAAATAATTAAGTCATTGCATTGTTGACAATTACTGGAGAGGAGGTTAAACAGCTAGCTGGCTTTGTATTGCTGCCATCCAGAATAGCTAAGAACTGATGGATGCTTTGTGGGGTGGGAGAAATAGACACCAAAAAAGTAATATTTTTTATCTCTTCTAGATAAATTCTTCAAAACACTTAGATGAAGACAGTATTTTCTTCTACTTCTGGAAAGAAAAGCAGAAGAGGGAAGAACCTCTAATTTACAGTGGACAGCTAACAAGTCTAAATAATGGAGCCCTCCAAGGAACATCTACTAATGATGAGAAGATCAGTTACAGTTTTTGCATCAATAGCTTATAGAAACTAATCATCCATCAACAGAATAGTGCTCACATAAAATGAAAATGTAGGATATATAAATACCAACCCAAGATAATTAGACCCATTCACTGAGGTTTAGAAAGCACAGATAGACACAGGAGGTCTAACTTTTAGAGGGGGCACATACATGTACACAGAATTTAACGAGACAGGTATTTCAACACCCAACTGGCTAAAAAGTATCTTCTACTATCCAAGGGTGCCAAGAGCATAGTATTTGCAGGTGGTTTTGCTACAGATGCCACCTAGTCTGCGGGAAATATAAGCAACAGAGCACTAAATATTAATCAGGTAAGGATTTTTTACACCTCATCTGTGAAGTAGCAGCCTTCAGTGTTCCCAAATGCAGGACAGATTTCCAGCTGTTCAGGATTAAGGGGGTAGAAACCTGCCAGTCACACTGACCTACTATCCTGCATTAGCAGGGTTGATGGGAAGATAAACACATTCAGGAGCTTTACTTCACAGATCAGATCTTTGGCGTAACTTTCCAAATCCGACCAGGCAACATCTGTTATCTTCTCAGCAGTTTAAGGACAGCTAGTTTGAGACACTCAAATATCATGCTGCTCAACCAGATGACAGAGCCTGAACACAAATGTAGAATTATTTACTTAAACTTTAAGGCCTCAAATAACAGCACTTATAAATCAGCCAGGCAAAACCCAGCTGGTTGACCCAGGTAAGCTGCCCTAAGCTCCCTGCTTCCTAGGCATCATCACAACTTTGGCCTGAAGAAAAACACAACAGACCATAACGCGAGACTTGAAATACAGTTTTCAGGTTTTAAACATTCAAGAGGAGTTAACTGAACACACCAAGCACAAGCTCCATCTGGCAGCAGCAAAACACTGAGCCACACATACCTGAATGCAAGGTAGCGACTCCTACACGCTACTCCCAGGATTTCAATCACAACTGTGCAAACATGACAAGAGAGCACAACAGGCACTCCATCAAATTTTGAGTGTGGCAAAACATTTTCTTTACTTAACCCAAAGTGCATCCTACTTTAGTATTAAAGTTACAAAACTCAGTGGATTCCCTGGTGGAAGTCCAGGAAGTGACTCTTCACCCTCAATAATAAAATTACTGATGTCAGATTCCCTTGCTTGACTTAGTTCCTCTTCAGACGGGTGCCTGGCTCCACAACCAGCCTCATACCATGTGGAAAGGGAGATGAATATATACTGAGAATGCCCCCCGGGATCACAGCAATGGGAACTCCACATTTCACAAGACGACTGATGTCACATTGACACGGTTTCCCCAAGATTTAATGATGTGTTTCATAACAAAAAAATGAAAGAGTTGATGGGAAGAAGGGGTTCAGGTCTAGAGCAGGTCCACAGGGAGCAGAAAGGGAAAAAGGACACACAAAACTTCTTACGCCATCAGGTACAATGTGCAGCCTCCACACTTCATCCTTTCAGGCACCACTTCTTGCACTGCTCACATACATTTCATCTCATTACCATTTCTTTATAGTGCTGGTCTCCCTGATTGTACACGTGGCAACTTCCATGTCTCCCTTCCTTCCCTTCAGGGCACCCTAACCATCTCTTCCCAGGCAAGGCTTGCGTTGCCTGCCTGCTTCCCTCCCTCCCATTCCTGGCCTGCCCCAGCACTAACCAAGGCCATCAGGTCAGCCCCCATCCACCCCACTGACAAGTTTGTCGACCACCAACAGGTAATTCCCAGTTCAGGAAGGGAGCTGCTCCCCTGCTCCCACTCTGAGCGGCCTCTCCACCCCACCAGTCTAAGTAGTCCAAAATGAAAGCACAGCCATTTGTGTATGGGTGATTTACTCACCTGGGGAGCAAGCTGTTTCTCACACCATTCACCCCACCTTCCTAAACAAGAAATCGTTACCTCCTCTATCCTCACACTACTGTGAGGCTCCCCAAAAGCCGCCAGGGCAGCTGCAATATAGCATCTCCAATTAAAAGGACAAACTATCAGCGTAGGCAGACCACAAATAACATAACCTATACTGCCAGCCTACACTGATTATCACAAACAGCCGGAGGAGCAACAACCATACAAAATATCTTCTACTGGCTCCACCACCACAAATGGGTGGAAATACTCTTAGGAGCCTATGGGAATTACCGACCCCACATTGACAGAAGTTGCTCTCATTTGATAAAAGGGGCATTTTTGCACACTTCACTTTCTAGTGCTTTCTCCATGTGCAAGATGAACAAACTGTAAGAGTTTGTAAGAGACCAGAATTAACAGTCCAGTAGCAGCAGTGCTGCACAGACAATCACTAGTTACCAATGATAATGCAGCACCGAACTATAGCCACCAAAAGCAGGTAAGTGCTCTGGGTGTTTGTGTTTTTTCCTTAAATGGTTGGATTTATAGAAGGTTTGTCAAAGTCAGTTTTGAAGTTTCTATATCCCTGCTTTGAAAATGTGAATCCACCAGATAGTTTTTTTTTGTTTCTAAACAGTTAACCAAAAACACTCCTTCAGCCAGGAAAGGTCAGTTGGTTGTTCCACTGTAACTGTGCCAATAATTTTGCTTTTCACTAGCTCCATGGCAAGCTGCCAAACAGGAATGCAAGTCTGTCACAGTTCTGCTGACATTTAATTTTTGCTTCTCAAGTTCCCTCTCCCTCCACCTTTTTAGCCAAGATAAGCTTACCAGATAATACAAACTATTCTTAACTCCTTGTTCTCTTAAACAGGAGTATCAGGACTTCAGCTCATGAAAGTGGGATCGAGATTCCTTATGACGTGGCTACCTCCAATATACCAATGCCTAACACATCTAGTGCCTATCCACCGCTGTTGGATCTGGACGCAGGAGCCATCACCCACACTTAATGCTGCCCTCCTGTCCACAGCAGAGCCAGCTGGTGCTGTGATCCAATTAGCTCTCATTCACTGGCTGAATTTGGATGGGGAACTTGGGTGCTGCAGAAAGCAACACTGGCAAGAAAACATGTTCCAGTTCCTAATTAATTTTAAGGGTGATTGGCAGTTTTGAACCTCCAAGTTGTGTGAATTTAAGAAGCTTTTGTCTCCTGAGCTAAGAAAGTTACCATCTGTAACTCTCCACACTTGCAACACTACTTTCAGACATCTCAAGCGGAACATCTAGAACCTGAGATGCAATGGCCACTTCAGAAAGTTTTGTTCATTTATAGGCACTGCAATCCCGACTTCTGCAAAGAATGCTATCAATCTCATCTGCTGAGGAAGAGTCTTCCAACTAGGCAAGTGTGCTCTTACCTGCTTACACCCCTCCCACATTCACCATCAAGTGGCTCAGTTCCCCCTCAGTTCCTGTTCTACAAGATTACAGCAGCTACCTTTCATCCTGATTCACTTTGGATACACGATTCATTGAACCACTTGATGCAGGATTCACTCAACAACTTTCACTTGGCTAAACAACTCAAGATGTCTGAACTCCCTCTGCATTTAAGGAAGAGGCACATATCTCAGAAGGTTTTTCACACTCACCTACCTCTCACCACTGACTACAGTCAGTGATTAAGGGCCTAAATGATTATTGTAGACTAGACTCTAAACCCAGCAGTCCATAAAGCTAATCAAGGTGAATCCTATACACTCACCTTGATCTACTGGTGTCCACTATTAACTTCTGACCCCACTGGTCAAATCCAACCAAAATCCACATTTGAGAGAAGAAATTATTTCCCAGTGGTAACTGGGTTCTCCCAAATTTTGCAAAGACAGGCTGAACGGAGATCCAGCATCTGAATATCTGAAAGCTCATCCCTAGTAATTCTTTACCCTGTTAGCTGACTTCTTCAAACAGATGTGGCAATCTGGTATAAAAATTTTACATGAGAGAAAGATTATTAGTGAGGTGAGAGGAAGGAGGTCTACTACATAAAAAGTTGAAGTGAATAGGACACTTTAGCTGTCCCTCCTGAACACAGTCTACTTGTCCATCGACTGCATTTCCTCCCAGGTGTGCCTAGACTTCAACAGGGAAGAACCGTTGTACATACCAATTCCAGTGTGTTTCCAAGCCTTTTGAGATAAAAGGGTGCTGCTTAAGAAAGTATGCCAACACCACGAAAAGATGAATTAGTTGTAAAACTGAACCAAGAAGAGTCACCCAAGAGGAAGTAGAACATGCATACCCTTCAACATATTGCTGTCTGAACACTTGCTACAGATGGGTCCCTCAGTGAGAGATCCATATATGACCTAGCATAGATCTTTCATCTATTTTCACCTGAAGCAAGTTTTCTGACACTCTTTTGTACAAGCTAAATGAGGCAGTGGGGCAAGGGCAATATCACAAAGCAAAACCATGTCCCTCCAAAATAAGCTCAGCTGAGCAAAGCATCCACACATACTCACAATGTGAGCCAGTACTGGGGACTAAAACATAACTTCTCACTCTGCAAAAAAAACGCTCAAGTAATAGGAGCTAAAGCTTAATCAAAAGCAACACTTCCAAGGCTTTTATTCATGTTAGGGTCGCTACAAATGCATGGATTGTTTCATTTGTGAGGGTGGGTAAGAAAACATTTTTATCAGATTTTTCTTTTCCCCAGCAGAAGCAAAGCAGAAAGGCAAGTCCTCCTGCTCAGTTTCTCCCTGGGTTCGCAAGTGATGATGTATGAATAACAGTGTTTTAATGGCACCTCTCACCCAATGACCCCAAAGTGCTTTTACTTCCCTTAATGAACTCGGCTTCACAGCATCTTGACAGCTCCATTTTACATGGGAACTAAGAGAGATGAGGTAATTTATCTACACCATGCAGCAGCACAAAATCGGCTCCTACCAGCCCAGCGATTTATGCAATAGACTGTACTTGCTTTTGCACAGCAATCCTGTCCCAGAGCATGCTGTCACTAGGGAGGTAACACTCTTCTCAAACACTATGGTGTCGGTGCTTTCCAGCCCCAGCCCTGCAAAATGCTAAGTCAACAATGGCTTAAGATAATCCTTACATCAGAGGCTCAAGACCTACACTGTTGTTTACATTATTAATGTATCCTGACAACTTCATCCTTCTTCCCCATTACCTTTGGGCAAGAAAAAGTCTGATTCTTCAACTAGTTAACCAAGGAAGTAGATTACTGTGAGGAGGGGGTGAAGATAATACAGACATGGGAAGAGTGATCTTTCCAACACTTAGAATGCAGACCACCTTCTAGATTATAGGAATTTAATACTGCAGCTACATGTCAAGGTTCTTCCATTGAACATGTACACTATGGCTTAAGGCAAAGAACAACATGAAAAGAGAATATGCTAAATGCAAAAAAAAAAAAGTTCTAGAGGCAGAAATACATTAAAATTTGATTAAACAACCAATTTGGATCAAAATGCTCCAAAACAGCAAGGTGCCCCTGCAATCAACACGAAAGGCCCACTGGTATACCAAATGAGGAATCACAACAAAGTTGCCTTGGCAGAAGTTGCATGAAACCTACAGGGGCAAGAATATTAGCCAGCTCTCACTTCAGCCTCAGCAAAAGCTAGATATTACTGCTTTGGTGCCAACAGACAGCATCCTGATTCCCTGTGCCACCTCTCCAGAGGGGAAAGCACTCAAATCCTAATGCTAAGGGACCATTGTTCTGTTACAGCAAAGTTTCACCCTGAGATAGGCCAAGCTGAAATTCTCTTGGCATATATTACACAAACATGATGCTACGGGACTCTTGCATGGGAGGATTAATTTGTTTTGAATTCACCATCTTCTGCCAACACAGGATTGCAAAAGATGGGGATAAGGGTGAGGAGACAAAAGGGCTCAAGGTCCTAAAGCTTCTCCAGGGAAGTACTTGACTCGAGGACCTGGTTTTTGCTGACCACACATCAGTGCCCCCATACCGTTTAATGGGTTTTATCTTAATAGATGAAACAAATATTTCCAGAAGGGAAAAATAACCGTGTCCAAGTGAGAACAAGCTCCTCAGGATGACCAAATACAGCTTGCATCAGCCAAATCACCCCACAACTGACATCTTAAATGCCAGTAACTCTGGACAACTCCTGCACTTCTGCCAAACTATGTGTCATTAATTATGCAGTTCTTTGTTCCCATAAGACTTCAATTTATTGGTCATATCTTTACTTCCCTTTACTGAGAACAACAAACAAGAATTTACACTTCCCTTTCTCTTACAAGAACAGTCATGCGTTTTTCCCTTATTGTTTGATTAAAACTGTTTCAACCACCGAGAACCTTGTGCCTATGTTTTCAGAGGCAGCCTAATGGCTCTAAAATAACCGTGAAGACAGAAGGTGGAAGACAGTCTTCCTAGGATAGATGTTGTTATAAATTTGAATGGGGGGGGGGGGGGGAAATCAAGCTATTCCCATGATTTCTCTCCAATTTTACAAATCAAAGTATAAAAGAAAGACACAAGCTGGCACCCAAACATATTAGTATTCTGGTACATTCCTCCAGTTTCATATTTTCCTACCACCCACTCCTTCCCCCCACTTTAATATAGCCAATTTGCTCCTAGTTAAACAGAACTTTTCTAGAATATGTGCTAGAAAAACTCTTCAGGCAGATGCTTTGCTGACGACTGGTACCAGTTTTTCCAGTCTCCTGGTTTCCAGATAGATTCGCTGTCCTTCAGTGCTAATATTCCTCTTGACACTCACATTTCCTATTTCAATATTTTATTAGACAAAGAGCCAAAGGGAAACCAGAGAATATCTTCCAGCTCTGTCTTCTGAACAGATACAAAGAGGGAGCTCTCTTCCATGACTGGCTCCATTACACTAAATGGAAAAAATTAAATGAACAGTTAAAGGGGAATCCCCAATTTAAAAAAATGCTGTCAGGGAATTAGAAGAAAATTGACCATGTAGCAAATTAGCAGATCTGGGATAAATAGCATTTAAACCTAGCTAATGACAGAATTGATTAGGAAGAAAATACAGTTCTCTCTAACAAGCCCAATACTGGAATAGTGAATCCACAAATCTAAGGACCTTACGTGGTTTGTGATTTTTTTAGTGCTCTTGCAAAGCACCTTTGAACCAGTATGACTGAATGGATTTCAGGGGCAGCAAAGACGCAGGAATAAGAAAATTCCATTTTCAGGACGTCAGCTGCCCCCAGCTTCAGGACAGAGGACAAAGTTCACTGCTCTCAGTGCCTGATGTTACAAACTCCAAAGTCATCTGATATTTTTTTTGTACTGCAGAGTGTTCATTTCTACCATTGACTTTTCCAAGTATAACTCTTTAACATATGCACATTCTGTGCCTTATGTAGCTATTTATAGTAATAGATATGCAAGTTCATACTCAAGGTGGGGTTTGGGGGATTTTTAAATTGCACATACTAATTAACACAATACAAACAACTCCTTCATCTTATTTTTTTGCTAACTTCCTCTCTTTCTCTAGCTCACTGCTGATTTATTTCTAGCATACACCATAGGCCCCATGAGCAGGGATTGCTTTCAGAGCAGTTATAGATGAGTAGTAGATACCATGCTTACTGTGCTTTGAAGCAGAATATCTTCCAACTCTATTTGCCATGCTACTTCTAGTCTGAAGGATTAAGCCTAATAACCCCCACACACCATCCCCACTGCCTGAGACAACAGCTCCAAAACAATGCCGTGCAATTTAAAGGATCAACATGGTCACATACTATCTTGCATGCCGCATCTCATCAGCCCAATTCCTACTTCATTGGCTTTCAAAGCAATGAAGCTTGTGTTCATGCCTCCCTTTCCTGTGCCTTGTTCTGAGGACGTAGTCTCTTCCCTTCTCTTACCCCACGAGTTTACTTTCCACCTACACAACTTTTCTCATCCCTCAGCCTCATCCCCTACCTATTTTTACAAGCAAAATCCTTCTGTAATTTTCGTGTATTTCACACATGCTACCCCATCTCTCACTCTCCCCTTGAACACAATCCCATCCTGGCTACCCAGCCACAGATGCTACCCTGCATATCATTGGGCTGAGCACAGAAGCAGCAGCTCTAGGCAACTCTGCCTCTACTTCTGCCTCTCCCTGCCTTGAGAGAAAATAGAAGTACCACCCAGGAACAGCCTCCCCCTTGGGGGAAAAAAAAAGCCTCAGACACCAGCAAACCCCGTTACAGACACCAAGCAGAAGCACTGCCTAAGCCACCACACACACTCAATTCTCAACTAATTTTTCCCCTAAAGTGAAAAGCCGCCTGACATCTCACAAGCTTTCTTGTTTTCCCCACAGCCAGTAGATTGCACCCATACTTTCACGCCTCACCCTTCCCTGCCTCAGCCCCACAGCCCCCCTATCAATAATCAAGTAGTAGTTGGGGCAAAGGAAGTAAGGTCCTGATGACATTGCAGAAAGCAGAGCTGCTTCTCCCCAAACCAACACACTTTAGAGCCACATTTAATACATTTCTCATCTGATACAACCTAACCAGCACCACCTAACCAGCACCAAACCCTGCAGGTTTCCCCAAGTCTGCCCCACTCCGGCCTCCTTCCCAGCAGCTTCCACTTGCAGCTATTTAGCTGCTGAGCATTTTGCTTTAAGAAGAAAAAGTGGATACACGAATTCTACACTGTATTTTCAAATAATTACAACTGCTGATAGGAAAGAGCAGGGCTCTGAAAGACCATTGATAATGAGAGGAGAACAGAATTAGCCTTGTGCTATTGATAGTTTGTGCCTGCTGTAGCTGTTCCTGGACTGAAGAACGTGTGCAGCTGTGGCTGTGAAGAAACACATTTTTGCCATCAATTCATATGGCTGACATGCAACTCAAGACCAGTGTCAGCCAAGTGCATATGCTTAAGAAGTTTATTAATAGCAGGAAAGCAATATAATTAGTATGTGCTCTCCAGCTACCAGCACAAGCTTGTAAGGCAGAAAGTTCTCACCTGTCTGGCCACCCTCCGCGCTTCCCAGTAAGGTTTAGAGTCTTCTACAGCTTTTCCAATCTTCTTTACCAGTTCATCCAGTTTTACTGTTGCTTCGACCAGCACAGAGCGGAACTTTTGGCGTGCATCCTTCAAAATGTCGCAGAAAGGAAAGACAGGACAAAGACAGATTAGAGCTTTAAAATTTATTTCTGCCTGTTTGTTCCTACCTTCAGGATGCTCTTTTAGATTCCCACACGAGCTGATACATTCAAAACAGTTACTGTGATTTGGACTAAGCCAGAATTCTTCAGCAGAGGTAATAACGGGAACCCAGAACCGCATCTGAAAGCTAGCATCCTGGACACCAAATCTGTGGCTTTCAGAGACAACTTTTAAGTCTGCTACAAAAGTGCTAGCTGTCACCTCTGGCAGGGTTTCTCAGAGAGGAACACCTTGTAAATGCCTTGCTCAGTGAGGAGGCAAACAGCAGTGTAACAAGTTCTGAGAGGGAGTTCAATGGCAAAGACACTCATCTAGAGAAAGCTAGAATGGGGCTAGGAGGCAGGCCAAATCCCCACAGCAGGCTGGCAAATCAGCTGGAATCAACATTTCCTAAGCCATAGCGTGTCCCATCCCTAGTACTGGTTCCCCCAGAGACAACATTTCACAATGCAGACAAGGATGGACAGGATCTGTTTTCTGCAGGAAGAACTGGACACTTCCCACATGGTATATTTTCAAGTCAGCTCCTCTTTCTTTTTATAAACACATTCTTCTTGCTTCAATAGCAGCAAAAAAACTTCCAAGGTCCTCATGGCAAGACTGCCTGCCATAAAAGCCCACCTTTTCAGCTATGGTTTGTATCAATGGGTAAGGACACCTACTTTCCATTTGATTGTTATTATTTACTGCATTTAAGAAAAGTAAATTCCAGCTACTTCCAAACTGGGTGAGTTGCCCTCTTTACATGATTAGCTGAAGCAATTAAAATATTTTTCTGCTGCACTGAAATTACCACACCTTTAAGCAAACTGATTCCAATTTCGATCTCAGCATCCAACAGACTCTAAATAAATGGAATTCTTGCCGAGAGATGCAAATTCAGACTGGGATCTGGCCCAGGATTTAAGGAGACTAAGAGGAAAGGCCATGTGAGCTCTTGACAAGCCTTGTAATTCTAATTAGACAGCAGGATTTACACAGACTGCTGGAGTGACATGTTGATTATCAGGAAGCAGCTGGCTTGAAGTGCTCTAGTTCAGGAGGTTTTTGTCATTATTGCTGAGGATTTCTAGAATGCACAACTATTTATTCATTGGAAGAATTAAAATAGATTGGAACCTACCACTATGCTCTCAGAAGTGGAAAAAAACTGCAATAATATAATATTTTTTACAGAAAAAGCAATATACTTCAGTAAAAGCTTCTTTACTTCTTTTTTGGTGTTACCTAAAACCTTAACCAGCATCGGTAATATTTCAGTCCAATGCAAATAGCTTTAGATTCTTAAGGTACTCCAATTTATTCTAAGGAAGTATTCAAATGGGTAACGAGGTCAAAAATGGAGAATTAAATGCACATTAACTTATTATTTTATTACTCCAATCCGGTCAATAATCTCATTTCTTAGTAAAAGCCTGAAATGTATCACTCAAACAACATGTATCCAGTCAATGCTTTTTCTCAGCGAGAAGAGTTTGAATAGTTCCAATTAAAGTACTGGACAATATATGGTTCACTGCTCAAAATGAGTTTCACAAGTAACTGAAGTAAGACTGCAAGCATGATGACTGTACTGCAAGAAAAACATTAAGTACTGAAGTATATTTTACCAAAAAAAAAAAAATCCTACAAGTGCAGGAACAAAATTAAAAACTCATTTCTGATCAAGTGAGCCTGAAGGTTTGTTTCTCACTTTCTCTGTGAAAGCTGCATGTTAGTATACTAGTTGTGGACAGGAAACAGTTAAAGAAAAACATAAATGTATATGCATTAAGTAAAAAAAGCCCTGTGCAGTGATTCATCAAAAAAAATCAGTTCCCATGTTTGTAAAATAAGCACTTGGAACAAAGAAACCATCACTACCAAATCTGTGCTTAGAGACCTACCCCAAATTTATTCATGTAATGATTACATACACTCTTATCCAACAGGAAAAAAAGAGGACTAGTCTCCACCTGGAGTTTCAAAAAAGAAAGAACAAACCAAAAACCACCAAGGACAGAGCAGTCAAACTAAGAGCAACTTCTGTACCCATTAATCTCCCACCAACTCAGGTGAAGCACATACAAATTACTAAACTGTAACTAATCCTGTAACTGGCACCTGAGACACAGAGCTTACAAATGGTTAAGCACATGTTTATCCATGAAGTACAACCCCAATTCACACAGTAGCTAGTTACACAGAATAGGAAGCTTCAGCTGAAGAATATACAGGTGTGAACTTCCAGTTTATCATTTTCCCCAAAAAGTGACTCTTTTCTATTTTGAGGCTTTATTTGGGTCCGACCATCCTCATTTTTTCCAGTGAAGAATAATAACGAAAACCAAAACATCCTAGAACTTTATACTCATGTCATCCATCACATGACTTATTTTAAACGACATTTATTCTCAGACTCCTGACTGCCGGGTACACAAGCCTGCAGGTTCCACCACCTTCTGCATGAAAGAACAAGCAGATGCTCATACTCTGCTGGGATCAGTCCCCCCACCAAAGGTTTGCAGCCATCCCAAAAGCAACAAGATGCTGAGGTCTCCGAGAAGGCGTAATGCCAAACCCATGCCCTCTCCTCCACTACACGCACTACTTTTACTCTCCACTAGCCCCAACTACACTACAAAAGCAAACGACCCCACATCGTGTATCTACACTGTGCGTGCTCCTGCGGCAACCCAGCGCATTCACACCATCCAGCCTCCTTGTTCCAAACCAATCCAGCTCTCATGGGCTCAGTGACCATGTCTCCTATCTGGGAGCTATGGCAACATCTCCCGTGATCAGGGGCACAGCTCCCTCCTTCAAACACACAGCCGCACTCAGTGCATCGGCTGTGTGTCAGCCCCGCTTCGTGCTGGCAGAGCACCTGTAATAGTCATCACCCTTGGGACAGTGCAGAATTCCCCTGGCAGGCACCTCTGCAGAACTTTAAATAAGAAATACAGGTGCAGCAGCTATTTTTACCCTTCATGTGAAACTGGGGAGGTCAGAAGCACCAAGGCAATTGCAGCAGGGGCACTGGGCTTGGTGCACTTGCTGCTTGCGTGACATGAAAAGCTCATTTGCGGTTCACAAGAAGGATGGGCCTGTGGTCAAAGCAATAACCTGGGAATCAATTTAATTCCCTACTCTGTGTCCAGCTTCCTACGTTACTGTCAGTGAGATGCTTCGACCCATGCGAAGTGGTTCAAAGCTATAAATCCTCTTAATGGCGTTTTCTTTAAGAACCCTCACGTCAAAAACTTAGAGGCTCAGGAACAGCACAGCAGTGCAGTTCATCCACGGTCCCCAGCACAAGGGAAGCCTTACATCTGTGTTAGGAAGACAACTTCACCACCTTCAACTTACTTATCAAATCCTCTGGTGTGATGTGCCTCCCTGCAAGTGTTAATACTTAACTGCCAAACTCTTGCTTCATTCAGACCTTTACCTAGCACACACAGATAACAGAGAAAGGAAAAGACGGCAATTCCTGCAACTTGCTGCCACGAGCAAAACTGAGACAGCGCAGCGTATGCAACTTCTCTAGCACAGTCCTCAATTCCTAGTTTCTGTATTTCAGTTGCTTTAAAGACGATGCTTTCCCAGGAGAAATGCTAGTTATTGATAAAAACAAGTATGCAGCCTTAGGTACAAACCCTGTGAGTCACACTTAACATTTCTGGGTATTTTTTGGAAAAAAAACACATGGGTTTGTTTTTCTCATCATATTCTTCACTGAATACATACAGAGACTAGATAAACAGTAACAGAAGCAATGCAAGTGACAAAAGACATCTCAAACACCCAAACAACATTTCAAAAGCACGTTTTCTGCTCTACTCACATGTAATCTTCTGTGATGATTTTTAAGAACACCTTGTTACTGATTTTGCAAAGAGAAAGGCAATATTGAAAGCTGACTGGCTAACATTTCCAATGTTTTCTCCCTCCTATTTGCTCAAAGGAAATGATGATAAACCTTTTTAAAGCTGGACAAAAGCCAATTAAGGCACTTTACCCTCGACGCATGTCGCAAGGTGCAAAAAAAAAAAAAAAAATTAACTGCTGAAACTCCTCACTGAAGTTATAGTCTTAATAACTAGACTCTCGCTACCTAGGTGTTCGTCACACACATGCTCCAGCGGGTATGGCATTTAGTGCACCCCGTGAACAGCTGCAGTTTACTTTGCAACATCTTGTCCTACACCAGTAAGAGCTCCACTCTTATCAACTTTCTTCCTGGAAACCTTTAGCACTTTTCTCTGAAATGATAGATATTACATGCACAGTCTTAGGGAGCATGCCAGACTTCTACCCCATATATGCTTTTGCTGCAATAGTTCATTATTAAAAACAGACTTTGTTTCCAGTAACTTGCTGTTGGGTAGCTATCTGCTACTGCACCAAGAGAGGGACCACACTTAACGACACGCCATCCGTACAGCAGCATTTTGGAGATCCACCCTCAAATGTCAAAAGAAACTAAAATACAATTTTACACTTACACTGCACCTGTTGGAGAATAAAGCATGCTTGTTTTCATTTCACATGAGTGATGGTGATGAGCTGATGCTAGATGCCAGATGACAAGCAAATAACTATTTCTGCCCATCAAATGAAGCATGTATTTTCAAACAATTTTCTGTTTAAAATCAACCGGGTATGAAGCATCTTAGTACCAAGTACATCTACATTTCATTTACAAAGGTTGTCCTATGACCTTGGTGTGCAGAACCTCCGACAATCCATTAAACCAGCCTGGGAGGTGCATGGGAAATGAAATTGCTGACTGAGAGGCAGGCTTCATCTATTTCCAAGAGGCAGGCAGTATCCATACCTGCCTTCCTCTGCTACAGAGACCTACCAGCTCCAAAGGCTCATTTTCAAGTTAAAATAACATTACTATCAACAATGTCCAAGTGTGAAAGCAGGTAGGCTTCCCAATTACATACACACCAGATTTCTGAGCACATGCACGTGCTTGGAAATCTACCTCAGAGCATCAAACAGGTTAATGATATGTTTAACATCTATTTGGTGCCTGAGCAGTTCAAGTAAACCAGACTGACTACCAAACCTTAAAAACAAAGTGTAAGGAAGGGGTTAAGTAACATCTCAATTTTTAAGCATGAGGAAAACTCTTTTTTTCCCCCACACAGCTACTAATTTGCCATCTAAGAACAATAAAAATTGGTATTTGGAAGTTGCTCTAACCTCCTGCTTGCAGACAGTTACAGACGGAGACTACAAACACACTGGTATTTTTAGTCCTCTTAGAAGAAGGGAGAGGAAAGCACACAGGGGAAGGCACTACGCTCTCCTTCCAAAACAAGATTTCTCTGCCCAACCCTTCCTCCCTCCCTTAGGCTAGAAACCCATCTCTGCTTCAAGAACATTAATCAAGTAAAGCCCTTTGACTCACTCGGGCGACAAAATCTTTCCAGAGCCATAGCGGAGGAAGGAGCCTTTCCTTACTCATCCATGGATGAAAGCAGAAGGCAAAAAAAAAAAACCCAAAAAACAAGCAATCCACACGCAGCAGCCATTTCCTATGGAAACAAGTAGATTATAAAGAGACACAGAAAGATTTGGCCTGCTAGTGCTGGACAAATCCATCATGCATGTATATCGCAACCTAAAAGCCAGCAGGGACACCAGCCAGTGAGCTGCTTCTCCCTTCTCTGTGTACTCTTATGAACACTGGAAAATGCTGCACAGGGATGCTGATAAGGTGGCGGATGTTTCCACAGATAGACATTTCCCCAGTCCGAGCAGGCGTGCTCAGAATTAAGTTCCTGCCACTGACAGGCCATTTTTCTAAAACTTGGAAGATTGAGGATTTTTTTTAAAAAGTCTACTTAACTTGAAAGATTGAGGATATTTTTTTTTAAAGTCTACCTAATTTTTTTTGTGTGTGACAGGCTCAAAAGCTTGAGCTTTACCCACAAACCAAGTATTTTAGTGAGGAAGTAAGAAGAGCAACTCTAAACAAGATAGCCCTTCTCCTTCTGAGAGGGGTTCAAATGTTGACAAGGCTCGCAAGTGAAAGATACCATAACTGATGTGCCCCTTTCCTTTGACTCTATCCAACACCAACCCAGGGTGACCTTTAGGATAAATCCAGGACTAAAAGTAACACAAAAAGACTCACAGATCAGGACCAGAGGATCTAGGCAAGCGTACAAGAAGGATCCTAACCAGGCCCCACTTATACAAGCATGGCTGAAAGCAGCACTGTTCAGGTGTAGTTATTGTGTGCAGTCACCTCCCCTTAACAAACTCTGGCAAGCTCGTAGCTCCAGCAACACAAAAACTCTCACTAACAAAAACCATGTTTGGGATAGCTGGTATTCCAGAGGTAATTTTAATGGTATGTGCTGCATTTCCCCTCCCTGCAATGCTGCCAGGGGGTCCCTGGGTGAATTTGTTACGTCTGAATTGTACTTTCAGGAGCCAAAGACGTGTATGAGTTAGCTGGACAGGCGAGTCAAGCACATTTGTTAAGTACATTTGCAACTCCTGATGTGAGTTCAGATGGAGGTACATTTCCAATAAACAGGAAAAAAGCTCAAATAGCAAGGCGTCGCTCTAACTTGCATTTGGCCAAAACATACTTGTATCTCCACTGCAAGATATTTCCCCCACCTCTCCACAGACACTTCAAATGTAAACAGGGATGTTAGCGAAGCCAAGTGTTAAATCCCTCGGAGGACCCTTATCATCCTTTCACTGTGTCACTAATGCTCAGTGCTGCACTTAGTATGAGCAGCATTATGGATTTTAAATCAAGCCTAATCAAAGATTCATTAACAGGCAATATATTAACACAACATTTAACTACCGTGCCCTTTAGCAGCTCCGCAACTCCTGAACAGGCTGTGAGCATCATCAGGTCAGGGTATTTCTCCAGGGTTTAATAGGATAGGTCAAAAGAGCAAAAAATGAGTAATTATACCAAGTAAAAGAATAGATGTAGTATCTGTATCTTTGTAGTATCTTCAGCATATCTGTTCAAGTCATGCCATGCGTGTAAATCCGCCCCTCTCACAGGTGGCTGGGGTGCAGAACTTATTTAAAAAAAAAAAAAAAAGGCAGGCTTATCAACTTAAAACCGAATTCCCCATTTTATAACCTCTGTGAACAGCAAACACCAATGTTTTCTACATCATTCAAACACGGACTTGTCTGTAACTACACCAAGAGAGCGTAGTCTCAAAATCCTAGAAGCCTGCACTGATTTCAGCCCCATAACATTTCCATGGGGTAAAGTAGCACTCTTCCTTCCATTTTGCAGATGTAGACCTGAGGCACAGCGAGAACAAAAGCATGGGGTTTAGAAGGATTTAACACCTACAACCTTTTTTTTTTTTTTTCCAGTTAATGGGAACTGGAGACAACCAGCAGTCCCATTTAGAGCAAAGCTACAGGAAGTCCAGAACAGACTTGCAGTACTTAGATGCCACAAGGTTACTCTTCCTGTTTATCAGAGAGTACATCAAGTCACAAAAAAACATGGCTGTCTTTTTCTGAGCTTCCTTCAAAAAATATACCTTCTGCTCAAATGCTCCCATTGCTTTTCCAGATTAATCTGGGAAAAAATTCAACAGTAGGAATGTATAGACCACAAAGTAATGCTACAGGAAGCTGGCAACCAGCATCTTGTGCTGTAAATAGCCTAATGATACTGCCTGTGTTTCCATTAAAATCAACTATGAGCAGATATTGAAAAGATGAGGAAAATAATAAAAGAAGAATAGGATAAATATAACTCCATTTCCTGGTTTGAAAAAACCCCAAAACATCTTTCTTCTAATGAAGTATCTTGCAATAGCAGCAACACCACAAACCAGGAAGGGGTACCAAGAGGGACCCAAAGCAGCTAATACAAGCCAAAAGAGCAAATCTTCAAAGGCAAATTCAGCATGCCTCTCCCAGAAGCCCATGTTTTCAGCAGCATTCAATGATTTTGGAAGTCTTTGAAGCAGAATTATTCCAGTTCTAAACTCCTCCTTCCCAACTCTGGATTTATCCTATAAGGCTGCTTGGCAAAGCTTTCTTTTCTTGTCCAGAGTATGAATGCAGGGCTTTTCTTCTAACCGCAAGTGTTGGGGGTTTGTTGTTGTTTTTTTAATACCTTTCCTCTAGAAAGGTCTTAAGTCCATTTAAAATGCATTTATCAACGTGTATATAAATTAAGCCTTGCTTACATCATCCAACTGCATTTGTCCTCAAAATTTAAGCAGATCAAAAGTAATGAAAATCTTTCTGGATTAAAAATTATGCAGTTGCATGATACCACAAACTGGCTTCAATCCAGTAAGATTTTTGGATGAAAAGCAAAGAGGAAACATTCATGAAAGCATACTGTTGATGATATTTCAACTTAATTCCATCAAACACTGCTTACAGTAAGTACTACAGACACATCTGCAGTAAACATTTAACAACAGAGATAGAAAGCATCATATAGTCATTCTCTGCACTATCTGACACCTAGTATTTCTTAGACTAAGTAAGGCAAGCAACAACGTTAAGAGCAAGTTAATGTGGAAACTGCTCTTTTATTTACAATGATATATCCAGGAGCCTTTCGGCCTTTAGAGCTCAGCATGTGTCACACAGAGTAGCTACAAATCTCCAGGCTCTACAAACACTTGAACACATGAATAATTTTAATCAAGCAGTAAAATCCCATCTTAAGTCATTGGGACTTATTTCATGAGTATGCATTTGCATTATTATTACTATTCTATCTGCTTCATAATATGTCCTCAGCGCAAGGTTATGACAAGCTTAATGAAATCCAGGCAACTATCCATAGCACCATCTTTCAATTTCAGTACCTCAGCATGAAATAAGGAGACTGAAAAGATACATATAATGATTTTATTTTTTTTTTTAATATATGTATATAAAGAGTCCTGACGTCCATTTAATTGGTACTGTTGCAGACTAGCATGCTGATTTTTAAAGTTCACTCATAAAATTTAAATCAAGCTAGTGACACCGAACAGTTTTCACAGCTGAAATATAGTTTAATTTTGCATAACAAATAGTCTCCCATTCCACTAAGTTTATTGGCCAATAAATTCATGATCCACATGCCACAAAGAACAGAAAATGCAAACAAGTAGGGAGAAGAAAATAGCCACATGACAATGCTGCTTTATTTCCAAAGAAGTTTATAACCCTATGTTCTGTTTGGTGCATACAGTGGACACTCCAATATTTTAAAATACTACCAGAAACCATGCCATGCTCCAGGTACCCACCTCATGAAAACACACATAAAAGCGAGGGGAGATCAAACAGAGACTTTGACATTTTGAAGATGCAGAACAGAAATCTATAGATGTTCATCATTGCAATCTCAGCATGTTTTGATACAGTATTCAAAATACTGCAATGTTATCAAAATTATTTAGGATGTAAAGTAGCATGTTATGCCAGTTTCCCTTTAGCAGTATATTCATCTTACACTTCCACTTGCTTTATCTTCTTTGTTTTGCAGTTAAAAGACAATTTAGACATGAAAGTAGGACAGTTTGTTTTGGTTTATTTGATCAATAATGCTGAGACTTCAGAATAACTACCAAGTAGGTGAAGCTCAAACTTGGGGCTTTAGAAACAATTTCTTCAGAACTTTCAATTAGATTTTTAAATGTCCAAGAAAACCCCTTTTTCCAACTAGGAAGTCTTCCTTCAACTCCTTCAACTTTCCTTACTCAGAAATTAATGACAAAAAAGGTGAAACTAACAAGCTAAAAAAAAAAAAAAAGCCACCGAGGAGGAGATCCTGGCAGGTAATTGTATGGCAAAGGGCTCTTAAGCAAATAAACTTTCACTGTCCATAATCACAAGAACAGGAACCCAAACCAGTGACTTGTAAAAACAGAACTTGTCTAAGTTTAGTTTCAAAACCTAAAAATAGAGTTTGGCAGGGGGTGGTGGGGTTCTCCACATAGGGTTTTCACACTGTCAGCATCCCTCTGTCTCCCTTTCTATTCCAGCTCAGCATCCCTCTGCTTTCTCCCTTTCTATTCCAGCTCAGCATCCCTCTGCTTTCTCCCTTTCTATTCCAGCTCAGCATCCCTCTGCTTTCTCCCTTTCTATTCCAGCTCAGCATCCCTCTGCTTTCTCCCTTTCTATTCCAGCTCAGCATCCCTCTGCTTTCTCCCTTTCTATTCCAGCTCAGCATCCCTCTGCTTTCTCCCTTTCTATTCCAGCTCAGCATCCCTCTGCTTTCTCCCTTTCTATTCCAGCTCAGCATCCCTCTGCTTTCTCCCTTTCTATTCCAGCTCAGCATCCCTCTGCTTTCTCCCTTTCTATTCCAACTGTTAACCCAATTCACACCTTTAAAAAAAAAAAAAAAAAAAAAATCATCACCAGACTCTCACTGTCAAATTACCATTCAGGATGGCACAATTCAGTAGGGAACCTACTCAAAAATACTACTCTGTTGCTCACAAAATCCAACATGCACAAAAGGAAAATGCAAGGATGAATTCTGTACCTCCAGCTCCGTCTCTCTGCGATTGATATCATCTGTAGACTGATTTAGTTTTTCCAGCTCCCCCTAGAAAGAAAGAAAAAAAAAGGTCAAACTCATATTAAGAAATCGGGGGGAGGGGAAGTGTCTCAGAAGGCTCATTCAGCATCCCCACGGAAAGCTCAAAAGGGCTGTGGTTTATAAATTCAGTGAAAAGAGAAAACCTTGAGACGTTTAGAATAACTTTGCCACTGGTCTTCTACTTTGCTACTTACAAGAAAAATAATCAAAGAAGCTCTATAGTTTTAGTTTAAGGTGGTACATTTCCTGTTCTGGCTTATTCCTTACTATTAAAAATAAACATAAGGTACAGTAAGTTCTGTCTTGTTAATCAATATAGTCAGTATCTGCTAGTTTCCAGCAAGATACACACACATGCACTCCAAAAGGATTAGCATAAAGTTAGTACTATCACAGGAGACATAGAATGAAAGCACAGCATTGATAAGAAACACATCTTGCAGCATGAGAGGCATTTCACTCTGGATTTTGGCAAACCATTTTAAAAGGCAACCAGTCAATAGGACATATGATTATGTTTACTTAGTCTGCCTTCGTGCCAACATTTTCATCTCTTAACAGCAAAAATGAAGGTGGTAAATCCCTTGAATAAATATTTACTAGAGGTGGTGTTGGCATGAATGAAGTTACTGTAAAAACAAAGCTCATTCTTAATGACTTTCTTACCACAAAAAGCAACCCTCAGGAGCAGTCTCCAATAGCCTGCTTTATTTAAGCAACATATTACTCCATGTGAGATCCTACCATTTCCACGGGAGTGTTCTCTAACTCAAACATTATTTAATTTTCAACTGGTGTAACAGAATCTGCCTTGAAACGTTTAGCTGTACAAATGGAACACTGTAAATTGATTGTCACTTGAGTGATTTCCCACTAGATTACAAGAATGACTCTGGTTACAATCAGAAAGGAATTAATTGCAACAGTTTAGTTCTCTTATGCTTGGAGGTCAGGTTTCATTTGCAGCTCCTAGGATGTGGGAGATACATACCTGCACATCCATGTTTTCTGAAACAGACACTTAGAAACAGAAATTACCTAATTGCCTTTTACTGTAAGGCTAAGAACGTTATGGCTCTCACGAAGGCAGAGCGAGCAGCCTGTTTTTTCAGCCAAATCGAAAACTCAGCAAAAAACACTGTTTCACCAACAATGTGCAAAACAGGTACGTGGCAACATGTTGCCAGCTGCAGAACCTAAGGCCAAAATTAGATCAATAGGCACTAAGGGAGCTCAGCTTCCCAAAATCAGGGCAGTAACAGGCTAGCTTTTGGCTGAGTGCCTCTCCATGTGTAACCATGTTTTGTGAATTTTGCAATTGCTCTGCTCGGCCCTGGAAAAGAAATGCTCACAATGGAGAAAAGAATGACAATTACAGCAAGGAGGGCCCTATGCCAAGGATCCATCCTCTCAGCAATGTACACACATGCTTATATTCGCTCATGACAAACAGTCCCAGAAATGCTGGAGGCAAAAAGCCATAAATCTGCAGGGACCTAAAAATACCTTTCATTTTAGGGACCACAGCGTGCTGAAGTTTACACTAGGCAATTAGTCGAGACATGATTTTTAGGGAGAAAAGCTTTGTCTAGAAACCATGCAAGGATAAAAAGCATTTCAGAAAACATTCATAGAGAGGAAACACCATCTTCCACTAAACGTCCTTTTTTAAACAAATAAAAAGAATCTAAAAGTCTACATCTCTCCTCCATTTATGAATTTCTGAGCACCAGCCCTGTTTCACCAGCAAG
>NW_009647220.1:360332-360791 GCF_000708025.1 Charadrius vociferus | reverse complement strand
AGCAGGAGGAGAAGGAAGGACGCCCAAGGGAGCCCGGTGCAGAGCGCTGCCCGGGGCCGCGGGGTAACAAAGGGCTGGGGCGCCCCGGGGCCGCTTCTCCCCCGCACCCGGAGGGCGACGAGACACCCGGGGCTGCTCTGCACCGCCGCCCGGCGCAGGCAAATATGTATATACACGTATGTATGTGTATATATGTTTTTATATATATATGTATGTGTGTGTATATGCATGTATATATGCATTAAAAAGCAAAAATAAAACCCAAAAGGCAATCATTATAACAATTACCATATAAATCATATACATTTTAAAATTAATTTTAAAATTAACACACACACGCCCCCCACACCCCCCGGAGAGGCCGGCTAAGGCGCAGCGCCCCTCACCTGGATGCGGGGGTCCACCTCCTCCTCCTCAGGGCGCGGGCCCTCCTCGGCGGCGCGGCCGCGCCTGCTCCCC
>NW_009647220.1:341126-360208 GCF_000708025.1 Charadrius vociferus | reverse complement strand
TTTTTTACCCTGCTTCCCTCTTTCCCCCCCGCCCCCTTTTTTGTGTGTTAGTGCTTTAATGGTTGTGTTTTGCCGTGCTCGGCACTCGCCCCGCCGTTCTCCCCGCCAAGTGCACGCAACTGCACTGCGTGCAACAAAAATGAGTAGTTTCAGGTGGAGGGAAATGCTAACGATACCTTGCGAGGGTTTTTTTTCTTGTTTTTATTTTATCCACACCACCCCCCACCCCCCCTTCTTCTTTCCTCTTTTTCAGGCTCTGCTGGGGGCTGACATGTCTATGGAGAAGGAAAAGGGAATGAAAGGGAGGAGATAAAAATAATAAAGGCACTTTCAACAACCTCAAAAATTCGTATGAAACCCAGATTTCTATTGTGTGGCAGCTGAGCAAGCCACTATTGTACCTACTAGATGCAGCAGAAAAAGACATACACTAAAGACATGTCCTTTTGTTGTCACTAAAAAGGAACTTCTTGCAAGAAGCACTGATACTATGTAGATGCACGGCCCGGGACTAGAAGAGCACTTCAGATTAAGGTTTCCTTAATTATGGTGGCGGTACCCAAACCGGCACCCAATCACTAAGGGGAAAAGAGTGGGATCCCCTTCTGACCAGCAGTGTACCAGCAGGGATGGGCTCCAGCACCTCTTCATCTCACTGGTCTCGGCATGGCTGGAACCCCTTCTGTGGGCTGCAGCAAAGAAATAAAATGCTAAACAATTACTTTCTCTTCCCTTCTCACAGCAACCCCAGAGAGAGATTAACAGCGTGTTCCCTCGGCATTGAAAAGGAAAAACACTGTGCTTTGTCTTTTCCCTCCTCAAGACAGAGAGAAGACAGTCCCACCAGAGCACATGGGCCAGGCTACCCATGAAGGAAAAACAAGGCAAGAAGTGGGAACTGGCTGAGCCAAGGCCCTTCCTCAAATCACACCAACTGCACTGAACTGCTTCCTCACTACCTCTGGGTGGGTAACAAGTCATTTCAAACAGATGAGGAATATATCTCCACCTTAAAACTATCACTTTTGATTTAACTGCATTTCTGTTAGAAAACTCTTCAAAAGATAAATAATAATAATAACAATAAAGAATTAAAAAAAAAACAGTTCTTAGATATGGTGAAGAAGCTTCCTTTGAGAGACTCAAGATGAAAAAAAATCTCAACAAAGCACAAGAAGATAAAAATTGACATTCCTAAGGTAAAAAAGGAGGCAAAAGAAAAACACTCAAGCTCTTCCAAACACTGTAAAGCAACCAGGAAAAAAAAAAAAAAAGAGATGGGAAGAAGAGGAGAGTGGCACAAACATTTGAAAATAGTATAAACATGCAAAGTGACACCAACAAACTAAAATAATCAAGGAACGGAGGAGGTGTTGCAAAACTGCAAATGGGTTGTTTGCAACATCTTCATTACTCGTAGCAGAAGAAATCATGTAAAGAAGAAAAAAAGGAAAAAAAAAAAACCAACAAAACAACTGATCAGCCAAAGCCAAGTATTTTACTGCTATACATTATGGGAATTCAATGTGTACACACAGCCTGAGGTTCCCAAGGCCCTGGTGTCTCTCATCCCCAGTGTGGCTCATGCCAAGACTGTGGTGGTCAAACACCCAAAGTTCTCATCATCATAAAAGAGCACAGGAAACACAAAGCAGCATATGGAAGAGTTAATTCTGGCAATCCTGCTTTTATCACTTACATTTCTAGAAAACAAGGCTATGTAAAACAGCTACTGTAGCTTTGCCACGTTTCTCCAAAACCTACACGGTCTGACCCACAGCAACGTCAGGCAAAGCACTGCCCGCTGCGTGGGGTATGGAAATACTCCCACACAGTCCATGCTCTCCCCCAAGGGATTTGTAACATTTGAGCAGGGACTCTGTTCTTCCATTGCTACCATGACAGTCCCTGTGACTGTCTCAGCTCAAAAAAACTCCAGCCAAATTCATCAAGGCAGAGCAAGCTGTTTCTTTCCTCAGTCGTACGGTGGAATTAGCATGTTGGGAGAACTGCCCGCAGAGCTGAGCGCTGTGCAAGAGACAGTATGAGTACATAGGCCCCTCTCCCCACAGCTCTGAAATCTCACAAGGATCCTCAGGGTCATTGAGATCATTCTATATCAAACCAATACATCGGAAAAACTTGTATTTTAAAAATCACTGAAGAACGCACAGGTCGTACATTTGTCATTACTGCAGACATCACTAAGGCATAAATAGAAAAGCGGTCTCAAGGGAGCGATTTGACAGAAAAGGGAGACCATTCAGTACACATGAAGATCAATAAAAGACTCAAGAACATTATTTCCATGCTCAGATTTTTCTCCTTCCCATTAAATAGTTTTGGCTGAAACCACTGTCACATGCAAAGGGTGGCAGAGCCCCAGGAGTATCCGAGGAACAATCCTGCACAGCACGTAGATGGACTTCATGCTCTGCTTAAGTTGATATGGTGCAAGAAGTCAACTGCGGACGATGGCATTTGGGTATTACTTCTGCCAAGTCATGAGTGATCTCATCCCAGCAAACCTCTCCTGCATGATCTGTGAAAAGCCAGACACCTCCCCAACCCCACCCCACTCCCAGAAAGCCAGTCATTCTGACCTTTCCGCTTCCCCCACAGGTCCCACATGCGCCAAGGAGGGTGAGTAAAGCCTGCACGAGGCTTGACCGAGACAGCCTGTGCTTTCTCCCGTATCAATATTTCAAAACCCTGGTCCCATGCATTCAATATTTGAACAAAGCACTGCGCAGTTGAGGGCCGCCGGGGCCAGGCTGCAGCTTGACACAAGTTACGCTGGAGATGGTACAGCTCACCTAAAAAGCATGAGGAGAGGTACCGATACAGGGAGAGACATGATCCAAGTTACTTCGACAACCAATTTAATTGCACCAGGCAGCGCCTCTGGGTTGCGACACCACAGCAGCCTTTTGGGGTACAACTTTATCATTAATGCCAGATCCTGGAGCATGGAAATTTGCGGACAAGGCTGATGCTCTGGCCAAGAGCACTGCGGCAGTCTTACTTTTGGGGAAAATTGCTAGATAAAGCCATTTTTTGGTCCCACAGAAATCCTCAGTGCACAGGCAGCATTTGGCAGGGGAAAGAGGGAAACGTCTGTACTTCCAGGGAGGAGTACAGAGAGGAATTCTCTCCCTCGTTCTGGAGGATGGTTTGTAGATTATGTATTACATCTCTGAATAGACACTGGGAAACAAGAAGTTGCATTTTAAATAAAATCAGCTGGGAAGAAACATGCATCATTGAAGAACCGCTTGGGGAAACATACTAATGACTGTAGTTAATTTAGGGGGGAAAAAAATCAAAGTGAATGGATAGTGTAATTTTACATATATTTGATAATGGTAGATTCTGAATGGATTTTAAGGAAGGGTTGGGTTTTTTTCTGAATCTCATCTCACATTCAGATTTCTGCTCACACTTGCCCTCAGAGCTTGCTTCTGCCCAAGCACTAGAGGCAAGGACCTAAAATACAAATCAAAGTTGCATTTCCTTCCTTAGAGAGAAGTCTCTCTACTTTTTGAACACTGATAGCATACTGAGCAGAGTTCAGGACTAATTAACGCACATTTGATTAGCGAAGACACATTTGCAGTTCATGGAAGCCTTTGTGGAGAAAACAGCCTGAGAGTCAGAACCTTGCTTACGGAATACTGCCTCTCTCCTCAAGGGGTCTGGAGAAATAGTTCTGCTCTGTAAAATTCTCCTGCTGTCATTGATTGTGGTGCTAGAGGCTAAATTCTGATTGGTCTCAAACATTGAAGCACTGTTGCATTTTGGTTTTAAATAACTTACCATCAAACAAACACAGAAGTATAAACACTCCAATTCTAAGGAGGAATAAAACACAGTCCCCAAAAATACACGTTTATGGGCATAAAATCCTCCATGTAATTTCTTAACTGAAGTAATCCTGAAGACCAGTTTACTGCACTGACTTTTGCAATGTTACACCAGAAATTAGTTTAGCTCAGGGGACCTCTCATTTAAAAACAAACCCACCATCTCCCTCTTCCAAAATGCAGCAGACATTGCTCTATCAACATTCAAACCCCATATGCTCTCCTAGTTTTCAGAAGTATATTGCCCATGTTTGAAACATCTTTAAACATTAAGTAGGATCTCACCCACAGTCACAGTACACTTGAAGATCCTCCATACCTACATCTTTGATAAGGGGCTAATTGCATACATTTTTTGAAGATATGCACTGCATTTATGGAAGATTTTAAATTCCCTGGATGCACATGCAGGGTATTAAACACTTAAGAAGTGGTCAGAATCAAATCTTCCTCTGACTTATTTCTCAAGTAAGTTTTCACGCTTCCATACTTACAATGGTTGTGGCATGCTTGTGCTCTGCATTTTAGGAAGCGCTAAAAATCAATTATCTTTTTTACACCAGTTTGTAAGATGCCTTATGAACTTGCATACAAATGATGCACACAAAGACACCATTAATGGAGTTTGAGCACCTATGGTGCAAGCAATTGTAGATTTCCCCACCTACAAGGAACATATTTAAAGAAAAAGCTACATCCCAAAATGCCCTTTAATTTCACTTCTTTTTAACAAGCACCATTTAAGGATGATTAAAAATACCCTCTAGGCTTCACAAGGCTACAAGGAAAGGAGGCTTATTTAAAGAGGTACAATCTATTTTCTAGCCACACTAATCTTAATATCTTTCATAAAAACTAAATAGAAGGATTATTAGCAAAATTACCTGCTGGGCCAGTTTCTACTGGATATACATTTATATCTCATGAGCTACTTTTCTTATTATTCCAAAGCCTGGTATTGATGATGCTTTATACAGATAGTGTGAGTGCAATATAGTTTTTATATACATACATACACATATACTATGAGAGGTAGATATATATAAATGCATGACTAACAGCTTGATGGATTTCCCTGCTTCTTCTTGTTTTATTGGGAAAGAACCACCATCATCACAGGACTTATTTTCTCCTCCTCCAAACTGTCTGTTGGCAAGGCGGGTGGAATTTCCCTCTGGAAACCATCAGTACAATGACACTACATCTGCAGAGGAACACAGCAGTCCTGCTGCTCATCTGGCCAAAATACAGAGTGTGCTGCTTTTGCAGATTTAGGAAATAACAGTAACATGAGGCTCTTCCTCAGATCTGCTGCTGAACGATAAGGAAGATCCCTTTTACAGTGCTTGATACTTGAACGGGGAAAACCCTATACTGCACCCTTTTAAGCTGAATATATCCACCCAGGTTCCCAATCCTGCTGTCTGCTTTCTTTGATAAGTAGTCTCTGTACTTTCAATGGGAGCAGGATCAAATGTCAAGGTGTTAGTCTGTACTCAAAATAAGGCCTTAGACAACAGGTGTTGCCTTGTGAGAGCCAAAATGAGATACAAGTGCCATTCTCTTGTACCCAGCCTGACAATTCAGTAATGCTTCTGCAGTGGTGCGGATACATCATTGCTATTCAGTACAAAAACACTCACCCTCATCTTTTATTCTTTATACTGAGACACCTATGCAAACCACATTTAAAACACTTATTTAAAGAACCACCTCTAATTCCCAAATAACATTAGCCACGTGCAAGAATACATCTAATTTTTCCAGTCCTTTGCTTAATGTTCAGACTGATTCCATATTTGTGGCTATTTAACTGTATTAGTAGGTTTCTCACTGGCAGATTTAAAGGATAAAATCCCCTCCCTGCTCTCTTGCCACCAGCCCACACTGCTCATGATACCAAATGCAACACTGATAGATGAAGGCAGGAGTACCTCCGACACAGGGACTATGAAAATGTCATGACAAACAAGAAACTCCATGTACTGAAGCTCCTGTGGGTCTGGTTCAGGGTATTCATGTGTCTGGTGTGCTTCAGTGAGAGCCATGAACGGTTGCTCAAAGATAGCAGTTTCCACAACCCATCACACAGGATGGCTACTCCATGCACTCAGCACACAGTCATTTTCCAGCTCACCAGGTCATGGGCAATGCTCCTGAGAGGTGCTTTGTGACACTGTTCACAGGCTCCTTCCCACCACCACTGAGGCATCTCCTATGGAGCAAAGCTACCCCATGCATGCAGGCTGGAGCACAGCTCTGTGCAAAAGCAACCTGGCGACCACTGAAAGTACTAAGAAGAGATGTCTGTGGTCAAAGAAATCTTGCTATCAGACAGGAAATTCACCCATGCCCTATTTCAAGCTGCCAAGCACACAACATTAACACCTTCAGCCTCCAGAACACCTTTCATCAGAGGATCTCAGAGCATTCCTTCAAGCATCAGCTATCCAGGGAAGCTTTCCCTTTGGTTTCCCGCAAAAATCCTATTACTTACAGGTGCTAATTGATTAAATAGAAGGAAACAGCAGAGACATTTTAAGTAGAATAGTGGCCCTGAGGATCAGGGAAACAGACACCTACTCAAAATGAGTTTTCAAACAGGGGGTTGAGTAGACCAGGTAGCTACAGAAGATTTGGGTCCTCATTATCATCATGATCAGCTCAAGTGCAAAGAGAAAAGGCAGAAGCCTGGTCTATACCTAGAGAAACAAAAGACAGGAGCTGGCAACCAAAGGGGAACTCCTGCCTCTGAGTTGTGAAGGCAGACTGGCAGCCAAGAGGGAAACAGCTGGGAAGCCCAAAGATGGGGACAGGCCCTTCCACAGCCAAGCCTAATTAGCAAGGTATTAAGAAAAGTCTTTGCACACTCTCTTTGCTTCCTAACCACATTTGGCTGACCCATAAGCAGTGACAGGAGAAATAGGAAACGTCTTTTCTACCCTCCTCTTTAGTTTCCTTTCCAGGAGCTTACGAAGTACCGAGATACAGGAAAAAATAGTTTAACAAATTTGAGTTTGATGCCTGCAAGATCCTAAGTGTCCACACTTCAAGTATCTCCTTCCAAATATGTATAGAAATCCACAAGCCTTTAAAATATTCAAATAAAAAACATCTGTCTCAGCTTTGTAAAGGTGAGGTGCTTCCTGTGTACAAAGCCCCTTTTCCCCGCTCTCCTACCATTAATAGCAAGATTTTCTGCCCTCCACCCACTACCTGGCAGAATCACAGTCTTTGGTGCTTCCAATTACATAAAAATCGAGCTATTGAGCACATTGTGTGTAGGAGTGAAGTAGAGTCTGTTTTAGCACCTAACCTTGTATAACAGCATAAGAAGTAGTGATTATCTGCATTCCCTCTCCTGCCTTCCCCCACACCACAACCTGTAGGGGCGTGCTGCTGCAGTGCCACATTCCCACACTTCCATCTTGGTGCCCGCGAGCAGCACCAAGGCTGTGAAACCCACCCCAATTCAAAGTCAGTCACCTAGGGCAGGTTATGAAGCCTTGCTGCCACAACCCTGCTGCCAACAGTATGTGACCAAGTGCCTCACATCTTCAAGAGCTGAATAAACACTTTTTGGATTGTAATACAGATAGATACAGGCTCTTCCTCCTCTCACCTCTGCTCCCCATTCCTCAGCTCTGTCATCTCTACTTCTGCCTTACCATCCAGGCTCAGGCTCTTCTTTTCCACAGTCTTAATACCTTCGCCTTCTTTCTACCATCTCAAATATAATTTCACTTATTGCTTCCCTCCTTTCCTTTAGTTGTCTTTGTCCTTCTTTTCTCTTGTTCCCTTCTTCTGACCTCCCCAGCTTTACATCCTGGAAATCCCTCTCCCAGTGGCAGAATTCGCTGCTCACTCTCCCCAGCTGAAACTTGTCCTCTCATTTCTCTGTTTCACCACATCTCTCATTCAGTTCCCCACACCCCAATTTTCTACCACCAAGACACAGTCTCAGTAGCGCTCTCTCAGCATTGCAACCCAGACCAGACACCAATCCTCAGGCTGACCTTCACCCGTCCCACCCCTCATCAGCTCTTGCCCACAGGTCCCTCAGCCACGTAGACAAGGCAGGCATAAAGCAGAAGCTGCTGGGGCTGCCTCCAGGACCTGGGGAGGAACAGAGGCAGCAGCAGGAAGACGCAGTGTAGGTTCTGCACCAAAAAAAGAAAAAAAAAAAAAAAAAGAAAGCAAAACTGCCCACTGCTTTGGGGACTTCTGAGGGTTAGAGTAGAGAATAGCCTTACAGCTTCTACAGACTGACATTATGTCTGGAAAGTACAGCATAGATATGCAGGAGTAGGGTGGGGGAAGGGTTTTCAAAGCTCTGTGACACTGAGTGGTTCAAATCTCCATCAACTGAAGAGCTGTGAAAGCACAAGATCAAACCTTTAGAGTTACCAGATTACAGATACCTGCACCATGTGCTTCTGGTCTCATTATTAGCTGAACTGCTTTGGATTTTTGTCTTTCAGTAGCAGGTGCAGACAAGTTCCAGTCCTAGGCTTAAAAATATTAATTTGGTATACTAGCAAAAATCTTTTTCCACGGCCAGGCTAGTTATGGTCTCTCCTGGTAAAAGCAAGTGCTATACCAGAGAATGACAACAGAAGTAGCTTTGGGTAAGAGACTGAGAGAAGACCTGTACTAATATTATTGATAGATCTACTTTTCAGGCAAAGCCATGAAGATATAAAGATGCTAAATGACTCCAAAAAGGTACCTAAGAATCTTATGGCAAAATTCAAAAGCAGACCCCAAGAGTCACTTTTTAAATTCTAGTTTAACCTCTCTTCTGGACTCTCATTTTTGACATGCTTCATCCTTGCTCCGTTCCTCTAGTTCTGCAGAAGGCATTTTCTCATTTTGAACTGGACTGACATATTTAGCAGCCATGCCTTACTGCATGATCCTTAAAATAAATAAATAAATAAAATCTAAGATTTCCATAGCACAAATTACATCACTAAAAAAACCCCTATAATTCTTGCTATGATGATAAATTATTTCCAAAACAGATTTCTTTTTTTTTATATATAAACTGTTCCATAGCACTTGCAATTAGCTATGGTTCAACACCAACATTTGTCAAAATGATACAGCTACATTATTTAACTCCCACTTTGGGGATGTGTTTCCTTGCCTTTTGTAGGGACTGGAGAATTCTTGCGATACCACCTAGAGTATGCTGTTCTTCCCCAGACCAGACCAGTCTCTTTTGCCACAGAAAACATGCTTAACCCTAGAAAAGGCTAGCACAGGGTGCCGCAAATTCTTCTCCACTGAAACCTCTCTAATATGTGGGCACTTTTACAATCCCACTAAGTAAGAGTTCATAGAGGCAAAAGTAAAGCATTTCACATCCAGACTCCCTGCAACCCGCCCAACAGTCAGGAAACTCACTCCCCCCTGACCTTTTTTTTTTTTTTTTTTTTTTTTTTGAGATGCCCTCTAGATCTCCAGATTGTTGTGTGCCAGGTAAAAATTGCTTCAAATAACTGGATTCAAAAGCTGCTCCCTTTCATCCCAAAAGGCCATTCATTGTTTTGTTTTCCTTGTTCTGTTGACACAAGGAGGTAATGTGACATTACCCCATTACCCTTATTCTCAGCCCATGACTGTATCAGAACAGCACTTTTCTAGCTCAAATGTGCAGGCAGGCCATTTCCCGGCTATAACAGGCAGTGCCTATCCCAGGAGCAAGCTCCACAACAGCAGGAAGAGATAAGGGAGCATGCTTCAGCCGTTCGGAAAATCCTGCCCAAGACGACCACCGGGAGCCTGACAGATTGTCCTTCACTAACATGCAGATGAACACAAATCACTCCACACTGGGGACTATGTTCCTCTGATTCAAAATGTGACCCCTGAGCCTCTCTTTTAGCCCCTTTGGCCTTTCCTCCAATTTCCTTCCATCTTTTCATTTCCTACCCTCCTATGGGGTAACTTCTTGCAAGTGAGCTGTTAGTACCAGAAGCCATACGCGCACCCCTGCACCAGCGCTTCTGGCTAGTTGCCAAGGCACAAGCAGTTCTCCCATGATGCAAAGTATCTGAATTCCCTGGAAATGGTACACATGATGAATACCCGGGGCAGGTTCTGGGTGGGACAGTGGGATTTTACACATCTGAAATTTGATCCGAAAGGGTACTTTCATTTCTCTAAACTTTTCACATTGCTTTTTGTAAAAAAAAAAAAAAAAGAGGTGTTCAAGCACTGTGTCTAGGAAAGAAAAGGATGCCTAAGTGGTGTGTTGCCAGGACCATTTCAGCAAATGGATTGAATAGCTCAGGAAATCAGTGTGGTCACCAGCCAAAATGCAGATAAGGAGGAAGGTAACTGATGGGAGTTGTGTTTGACAGGTGCGTGTGGATCATCTATCCCATGTTTGGAAAAGGGTCCACATATTGCAAAATACTCTGAGATTGTTTGACATGCAGATCTTCTCAGGAGAAAGCTTACCAGAAAGAAGACGGATCTGCCTCCTTGTTCGCCATCACAAGCAAGGGCTCAGCGTGCTCAGCATCCTAGGGACCCAAGGAGGCTCGTCTCTGAGATTTCCCAAGCAAACGGGGAAAATTGTCAACAGTGCAAATGCAGTCCTGACCCACAGGGATGAAAGTTGCTCTAGCTTAGCCTGGCACCCACGCTGCTTCTCAGTCCCAGCCAGCAGGACTGGGAGGGAGTCCCAGTGTAACAATAGCTGCAGTGGCGCAATTGGTCCTCCAACTGCTGTCAAGCAGTGCCAGGGATGCACGGACGCAAGGACAGGAACACCCTCTCCAAACAGTAGGAGATGAAATTGATTTTCAGACGCAGATGTTTTAGAGAGAGAGCAAAAGGAAGAAAGCAGATGTCAGGCGGTCTGCAGTACAGCTCTCCCCTTGTGGGCACCCCTTTGGAGCAGTAATTCCTTCAAGGGGAGGAAGGGAAGAAAAAACAACCACCCAGCAGTGTGCTAATCTTCACAGACAGAGCAGCTTTAATGCTGTCTAATCCTCAAGAGGGATGAAACAGCATTCCTTTGTGCCAGGGATATCAAAATGGTTGAAGGTGGCAATCTCTGCTGCTATTAACTTTATTAAAGGAGGGATATTTCCACAAGCCCTGAGAAGGCTTGGTCAATAGCCAGATGGAGACACATTACTATGTAAGCATCTACTTGTAATGACAGAAAATAGCAGGCAGTTGGGAACTCCTGAAAGAATATATAGGCATCAAACATGCACACAAAGTAGAGATTGCGTATCACAGCCACACACATCAATTATACATCTATCCAACAATAGCATAGCAGCAGCAATGTGAGCAGCTAATAATTGCCTTTTATTCTTTTTAAATTTGGCTCCTGTATTATTATATGCAGCTATACAATTAACTTGTATTCTGAAGAGGGAAGCAGTACCCCTGGGTTGCCGTTACAAGAATGCCAAACCTTCCTGAGCCACTTCCTCAGCAGCGAATGATTTTTACATGTAAACTGGATGCAGAAGTGAAAGAAAGGAGATAAGCATTCTCAGTAAAATTCTGAGTAATAGGAGCCTGAATTTAATTAAACCTTACTTTAGGTAACAGTAGTATTCAAATTCTACTCATAGACACTTTCTTGCATCTAAATATCAAGCAACTGTCACTTCACCATGGCACTGAATATAAAGTCAGTTCCTAAACACCTTTAGGTAATGCGCAGGAAACATCATCCTGAATTCACACCGGCATGTCAGTACATCTCATCCAGCCTTGTTTAAAACGCCTTAGAAATAGCAGCTTACACCATATGCCACTGCCTGGACAAATGTCGAGGCAGTAGAAATCAGCATAGACATAAGTTACTTTTTAGGATCACATACTTTCATTATTTGTATTTGGTCCTACAGAATTTCCAAAGTGCTTAAAACAGTTGCACACATTGCATCCTTCTTGTGCGAACTGGGAAGTTAAAACTCTGAATCAAGGATCTGAAACACAAAGCTCTAGTATTGTAACAGAAGCAAAAAATACCAATGCATTTATCTCCACTTCCTGAAGAACAGTTCAATTATAATCATGTCCCCAAGCAGATTTTGCACTGAATCACTGTGACATCTGCTAGGGAAATGAACACAAATCTATATCTGCATGCAGCAAATATATTGGCAAGGATGCAATGCAGGGAAGTGAAATTAAGTGTCACTTTTCACACAAACTAGAAAATGACAGCTTGTCACATCCATGCGTAAATACCAGCAGAAGCGAGAGATGGCAAGATGCTTCTTCACCTTTTCCCCCCACCACAGCATTACAAAGATACACATTAAGGACAAAACTGTGGATTCTTATCCCCTGCCTACAGTAACAGCATCTGGACATGTATCACCCCCCCAGGAACACTAATAATAATGGATCATGTAAAGGTTGTGCTGCCCTACCGAGTGACCTGGACAGGCTGGAGAGTTGGGCAGAGAGAAACCTGATGAAATTCAACAAGAGCAAGTGTAGGGTACTGCATCTGGGGAGGAATAACCCCATGCACCAGTACAGGTTGGGGGCTGACCTCCTGGAGAGCAGCTCTGTGGAAAGGGACCTGGGAGTCCTGGTGGACAACAGGAGGACCATGAGCCAGCAATGTGCCCTGGTGGCCAAGAAGGCGAATGGCATCCTGGGGTGCATCAAGAAGAGTGTGGCCAGCAGGTCGAGGGAGGTCATCCTCTCCCTCTACTCTGCCCTGGTGAGGCCGCATCTGGAGTACTGCGTCCAGTTCTGGGCTCCCCAGTTCAAGAAAGACAGGGATCTGCTGGAGAGGGTCCAGCAAAGGGCCACAAAGATGATTAGGGGATTAGAACATCTCTCATATGAGGAAAGGCTGAGGGACTTGGGTCTCTTTAGTCTAGAGAAAAGAAGACTGAGAGGGGATCTTATTAATGCTTACAAATACTCAAAGGGAGGGTGCCAGGGGGATGGGAACAGTCTTTTTTCAGTGGTGCCCAGTGATAGGACAAGAGGTAATGGACACAAACTTGAACATAGGAAGTTCCATCTTAACATGAGGAGGAACTTCTTTACTTTGAGGGTGGTGGAGCACTGGCACAGGCTGCCCAGAGAGGTTGTGGAGTCTCCCACTCTGGAGACATTCAGAACCCGCCTGGACACTGTCCTTTGCAACCTGTTGTAGGTGACCCTGCTCTGGCAGGGGGGTTGGACTAGATGATCCCCAGAGATCCCTTCCAACCCTGACCATTCTGTGATTCTGTGATCATAGCTGCCACTCACATACATTAGCAGAGCCCCACCGAGTTCAAGGTAGCTGTGTCCCTTCCCCAGCTGAAGAGCCAGTCCAACATGCCAGAGCTGGGGGGACAGAGGCCAGAGGAGCCCCGAAGGGTGAGGGTGCAGAGTAACCTCCCTCAGGTCACTTATGGAGAGGAAAAATTGCCTATAGCCTTGTCAGCAGCAGGGACAATGTTACAATACAGAAGCAAGGGGTTTAGTCATGACTTGCCTACATGCAAAAATCGTGACATAACGTAGTACAACCCCCTTTGTACAGACAAAAACACGCAGAAGAAGGGGAAAGTTAGCTCAAATTCCCCTGTGTTTCCCCAAGGACAGGAGCATGCCCACAGACAATTGCTGCAGAGCCACTCACATGCTATAGCTTGCTTGCTCATCTGAGCCCATGGGGATGAAGATGAAGACGTTTCCTACCTTCTTTCAGTTCAACATTCAAGGCTTTGCCAGTTGCATCACGTGGCATGGCATAAGGTTGACTCCCAACTGTAGGATGGAGGAAGGACCATGGTATGAAGCTATGGATAGAAAATCACCTTTTAGCAAGATGTCCCCTGGCTCCAAAACCTACTCAAGCTGCACTGTAAAATTGTGGCCTCCCCTCCACCCCAGTCACACACAAGGCTGGAGATAAAGGCAACACAGCAGGGCACGCCTGAGACTCAGATACCTAAGTCTCACACAGGATGTACAAGATGGATCTGACCTTATGCCCGCATAGGAAACAGCAACATCTTTCTAAGCTCATTTTAAGCTAATGATACCATTTGCACAGCTTTACAAACAGCTGCTTTGGGAGGAAACAGGCTCTCTACCAAAAATACATAAATGGGTACAAAATGCTACATATCACACCTTCATCTTTAAGAAATGCATTGCATCAATACTAACAGTATCTCATTGCTGGGGCAGAGCAGCACAGCACCCTTTCATTGATTTGGGCTTGTTTTCAGGTGCACCTTCCCCACACCCAAAAGGCTGTGTTCAAGATATATATATGTATATTCTGTGATTCATATGGTAAGATTAACATGACTGTATAAAGGGTATTATTTCAGTTGCTTTTTAAAGAGATGTACAACCTTCCACCCACTCCTCCTTGTGCTTTTACAGTGAGAATTTGTTCCTAATTGGTATCCAAATGTACAGAGTCAGATTAATTCCTCTTAAAAAAAAAAAAAAAGTGCTGCTTTTTATCCTGATGTAAACAGATACTACAGACTTCACTTACAGGATCTGATTTTAAAAATCACTATTATCAGGCTTTGATGGAACCATGGAACCACTCTGAAAACAGATGTGTGGCTAATTTGTTTCATAATTTTATGATATTTTGACTACAAAGTAAATGAATGGCTTAAAAATAAGCAAAACTTTAGGAACTTGGACATTGGTGATGAATGTCAAATTCAGAGCTCAGAAATCTCTGGAATGTTACTAGTCCATATCCTCCTACTTCTCTACAATGCACATAAACAAAACTTTGACATTTGGACTCCTGACCCGAATTTGTTTTCTCATGCAAGAGATAAACTTTAAGCTTTTCAGGACTATTTACAGTCTGATTTCACAACAAAGAACATTGAATCTTCTATTCAGTACAAAACCAGAAACACTATCTATAAGAAAGCTGTATTGCTTTTCAAAAAAGTAGAAAAGGAACAGTAGGGGGGGTTAAGCTATCTAAAGAATGGTTATTCTTAGAACTGCAAGAATCCTTTACATTGGAATAATTTAGTAAGTGCACTGAAATACTTTTCTACTAAATCATGGTTTTCTGCCAGGCACTTTAAATTGATATTTCCACAAATCCACACAGTCTAACTGGAGAGCTATTGGTTGGAGCCATCCCACTGCCTGTTTCAAAACAGAGGTGGGGAACAAGTGTATGATCTGCCAGATACCTCCTCCAGTGCATGCCACAGCCTGAACAAGAGCCAAGCTGCTGCTGCCACCCCTGCCTCGAGCACTGAAATGGAAAATTGCAATACCAGCATGCACAGAGACAAGCAAAGAAACACCTGTATACCCTGAAGGGGAAAAATAAATGCAGAGAAAGAAATACAATTTGAGTTTTAAAACTACTCTTTCTTCCAAAAGGTGTATTAGAAGGGTCTCATAACTGTTTTACACAGTCTGAGAAGCAATAAAAAGTTACTGAGAAGTTCAAAAGACACCGATTGCTTTTATCTGCCACAGAGTTTGCTTTCCAGTCTGCAGTTCTGTGTGGTTTCCCAGATGAGCAGATCTCTCTTCTAGGTGTTTCTGACATGCCTACAGACTTAGATTCCTATCCTGCAAATACTAACAGCCATTACATTCTTGTCTGCAGTTTCCAGAGTATATTTTATGTGCATTATACCTGGGACACCTTTAAAAACTACAAGCACTGAAGAGGGACACACAAGAAACACAGCAGAGCTTTGTGAAATATTCCTGTTAAAACACAGGAAGTCCAGCAGTTTTTAAATCAAGAAATCCTAAACAGGTTTCCCCCATCAACTCCAGGCAACAAGGTACATTTCCCACCTCTTCATTTACAAGAGCTGCAGGTGGGGAAAGGGAATTCTGCAGCTTCTGCACAGTATAGCCAAATATCTTCCCCGTGTCAAATCCTCCTCCTCCCCACAAAATGCCTTAAAACAGATCTATAGTACAGCCTCGTTTTGGAGGTCTTACTATCTTATTTATGCCATTATTTCAAGCTCTGTAACTCAGAGGACTGGGAACGGAGATTGCACTTCTGGTAATGAGAACTGAGTTTGTAATACAACAGCCTGAACCATGACTCCAAGAAAAAAAGAAAAAGGAAAACGATGAAAGTGGGCTGTGTATTGGGAAGACAGTATAGAGTAGAGCTGAGGTTGCACATGCAAACTTATTTCCATACTCCTTTCTTATTTTCTCTTCTAATGGTGTCCAAAGCGCGCTTCCGTCTTTCTTGTACTGCAATTTTCCCTTACTTTAAGGCCAGCTGAACAGTTGGGTTTTTTTCTTTCTTTTAGGGACCTGAGGAACTCAGGGCAAGACAAAGAAAGCTTTCTTGAGAGCTAAAGCCAAGTCATGCCAAGTGAGCAATCCTCACTATTTATACTAAAAGTTTCAGCCTCACGCTACTGTACTGTATGTCATACTAAGAGCCTTGAGCCAGCTAGAGATGCTTGAGAAAACAAGAGGGAGTCACCTCTGACTGCCTGCAGCTCTCAGCACAGTCTGACATCCAGGTGACACCACTGCCTGAAAGCACAGAGAACCACAGAGCTGAAAACAAGCAAACACAATCAAGAAACTCCACCCTCAAGGAAAACCAGAGCCTATCTCCCTCTGGTCCTTTTCTCACATCCTTAACAGACTGTGAGAGTGGCCAAAATACCTTCAGAGCTGCTTAAACCAGCATTTTCTCCCTTGTCCATGTCCTTGCAGGACAGCACAGTTGGCAGTCTTAGCCCTAGCTAGTCTCAGTGTACAAACTCAGCGATACACATCTGCTAGTGAGCCTGACCCATCACTCTCTTCTGCTTAATCCTCCCCTACCTCACGAAACAGCAGCTGCTATTTAAGCTTCTTCAAACAGATTTAGTGTGTAAGACACTAACAATCATTTGTTAGCCAGCTTTAAGGTAGTTAGGCAAGAGTTACCTGGCCAGGTAGCTCTTAGGAACAAAGCAAACTGCTTAGAGCACAGCTAGCAGTACCACTGCTTGATCTCTGTCTGTGATCATGTTACAGTAAGGATCACCACCTGAAGCAACTCTCTGGGTAATAATTAGCTCTACCCATGCTTCTCTGGTGGTTACAAGATCCCACAACTTTTGTTTTTTGGAACCAAAGCAGAAGCTCACCAGCTTACACGCTTTTTCTCCACATGCCGGAGTAAACAAGTCAAACAGCCTTCTCCTCCGCTTTGCCAAACAGCTGAAGCTCATGTTCAAATCTCTCAATTCTTCTCTTCAGCTGGGCTGCTCTTCCTCTCACACCTTTCTGAAGGGAATATGACCCAAAATTGGGAAATAGGCACTGGTCCTGGCTCTACAGAGAACAGGTGCTTTCTCTGCACAAATGTCTGCAAGCACCACTTGGCTGAAAGAAATTAGAACGTAATCTTACAATGAATGAGGTTTCCTGTCTTTCTGTGCAGCCTCACAAATCAGGTTGCATTACATGTAGGCTCACAGAACAATTAATCCAATGTAAGATTTTTAGCAGCCTAAGAGCTTGCTGAGATAGGAACAAATGGCTGAAGGGAAGAGGTTGGATGACATACTTTGCATAGTTGTATGTAAAGAATGACTTGAAACTGTTTGAACTCACTAGTCAGCATAACAAAGAGCCAGAAAAGGCTGCTACTGCTCATAAAAGAAAAATAATCTGAGTTGTCAACATTTTTGTTAGTGCTTAATAGAAAAAGGAGAAATTAAAAGAAAAAAAAAAAAAACAAAGAGATGTTGAATAAGGGTATAATAAGGAGCAATTAACCCCATGTAGGGTGTAGAGCAATTTCCTCCAGCACATCCTCTTCGCAAATGAGGCACAGCAGGAACTGGGACCAATGAAGGGAGCAATGCTTTTGCCAGAGCATTTACCAGTAGAGCTTCTCTCCTATAAATGATAAATAGGAGCAGGGGTGACTAAATCCTGGTAGTTTCAGCCCAAATTTGGGTTCCACTGTTCTAAGTACCACATAAACATACAGGAAGTCAAACCTGCCTCTAAACATTTGCAGTCTAAAGGCAATAAAACTAGAGGAGGAAGGAAATGTTTATCGCATACAAATGGCAAATGCTAGTTACATGGTAGCTTGTATCACTGAACAGAGAAAGGAGCCAGGCAAGTCAAGTTACTGAAGGGAAGAATTAGAAAGAAAGACATTAAAAAAAGGGGGGGAAAGGGCTGGATAGGAGATGACTTGCTTATAGGCTCAGTTTCCTGGTTCAGAAATCACCCTGAGCCAAGTAGGCTCAGAGATATGCCTTGTGCAGTCTGCAACCACGCACACTTGTGCAACATGGGACTCTGCAGAGGACCCTCCCAGGAGGTGCAGCACTGCTTCCCTTCCCAACCGTGCACAGCTGGTACTCATCAGCGTCCACACGCTGCATGAGCCTGATCACTCAGAGCTTCTGTCAGTTAAAAAAATATCTGTCTCACAATTGTCTGTGAGAGAAGTGACCCAGGCTGCCAAAGCAACTCTCTGTACTTTCTGTATAAACCTTTGCTCCTCTTACCATTTATCATCCTTTGAGTTTTCCAGTCAAATCCCTCAAGTGCCAAGAAATCCCAAATGGCAACGTAAGGCTATCAGGACAAGTATACTCCGCAGTACAGCCACACAGGAGTACCCATGGAGACCCTTCTGGCTCTCCCCCTGCCCACACAGGTATGCTCCTTTTTGATGAAAACCAGGACTGCAAGAGAGAGGAGGGGAAATGGTGCACAAATAAGCTTATCCCAACATTCAGTCATCTGGGGGCCAGCATTCAGATCTGAGTCCCACAGTTTAGCTACAACCTGAGAATGTGTCACAGGAATGGAGGAGGTTTGAATACATGCATTCCCTTTTTTTAGGCTAGGAGCATCTTCAGAACTTTGCTGGTGCACTAACGTTAAGAATAATATTTGACATCTTCAAGCATTTTTCTTCTAGGTCATAGAAAAATGCTCCCTTTCTAAATGCTTATTAAATTTCTTTGGGTTCATACATGCAGTGGATCATTCTAGGTTATTGCCTTCTCCCACAATAACAAGCAAATGATCATCCATTCCTTTAGCTTCCCTATTGATTTTGTGATTCCTAGCATAATCAATCTGTCTGTCTCTCCCCAGACTTCAGCCTCAGGGCAAGGAGAACTTTACTAAAGGTGTGAATTATGGGACAGTGGGACTATCTCTGTTTGGTGCTGTGTTACAAATATTGCGATCTGTGAACACACTCTCAAATTCCTTTGT
>NW_009647220.1:338096-341083 GCF_000708025.1 Charadrius vociferus | reverse complement strand
TGCGGCCTGGGAACCCCCCCTCAAATTCCTTTGTTTTTTTTTTTTTTTTTTTTTTGCCTTCTGCCTCTCTAATGGGTATATCCACGTGAGGAAGTCAACAACTAGGTAAGTCCCAGATTCCCATAACAGTTACTGTCCTCCCCCCTTCTTGCCCCCCAGCAAACTGCAATAGTGCCCACTCACAACTTATCAAGATAGCCAATTCACATTTCTTACCATCATCACTTATGTTTTATCTGTTTCTCTTCAGCCTTATCGGCACTGTTTCAATGCTGATATTCCCATTTCTGATGTTATATCAGTTTGTGCCCCACTGGCTAACTCATTGCTAACACTTCCTATTTGCTTTAGGAGAAATTAGTCTATACAGCTTCAGCTGCAGCATTATCCACTTCTCCTTCCTTCCTGAAGCTCACTATCCTCCAGTCCAACTTATACTCACTGCTGCCACTAGCAAATAATACAACCCACAGGTGTTCCTGTATCCTTATTTCAAATGCTGCATTGCCTTGGCTCACAACATTCACCAGTCTCTGCATCTTTTTTTTCTTAAGAATCCAGTTTTGAGCTCTGGCATGCCTTTCTGTGTTAGATCTCCTTGCTTGTAGTCTGTAGTTTTCTAGTACCTCCACAGTGCCGGACGGTTGTTCAGCCTTCATAAATTTCATAAACTGGTCTGGGTGTTTTCCTCCTCTTTGCAAATTACAATTGATCAAAATAACTGGTCAGTTTTATGTTCTCTAGTAATCTTTCTCTGACTTTTTTGCCTCAGATCCCAATCAGCATATGGCAATTCATCAGTGACTATGTTAACTCCCCTGATGGAAAAAGCTGGTCCCTCACTTTCCATTTTCATTCTGTATTCCTCTACTAAAAACAAAATGACCACCACCCTTTTCTTTATTTGGTTAATGTCCTGGAGAGTGAAGCCTGCCTTAAAAGTCTGAGAGACATTGACTGATTCAGAATGCGAGAAAAAAAATATCTCATGACTGTCTTCATTTTTGCTGGTACCAACTGTCTGCATGAAAGGCTTCTTCAGTTGGCCTCTGCTTTTCCAGAGAACATCAGCTGTGGTGGCATTTTTAGCTGTGACATTTTCCCCACTCAGAATATTTTCTTAGTCCATTATACTCCATGTACCATCTGCTGTACAATAGTCATACACTGCCAAGAAGCCTGTCCACACTCTGCTTTATTCAGTGGACAAGCCCTAATTGCTTAGCCTGGCACAACGTGAGCCACCGCATAGCATGACATCCACTTCCAACTGCTTGTGCCACAGTCTCTCAGGGGTACAACAATCCAGCACAGTCTCAGAGGCAGCTGTGACCACCGATTAGTTACAACACAGTACAGTTGTGTTTCCATTCAACTTCTATGAAGAGAGGAAGGAGCAACCACTCTGTAGGGATCTGGATACCTTTTGTTCCCAGTTTCACGCTGGGAACGTGGCAGAAAGGAAGAGGCTGGGATTGCTGGTAGCTGAGCAAAGGACTGCACATCCAGGATACAAATTTTCCAAGTCATTCTGCTGTCCTGCCTGGTGCTAGAGTGCTGGGGAGCAGGAAGCCTGGTGTTACGGTGTTGTCTCTAGCTGTGTATTGGATGCAGCCTCAGTAAGTTGCGCCAGGATGGTCCACCCTATAGCACAAAGGGCTTGAACAAAAGTTTTAGTTCCCCTCTTGCAGGTTATATGGCTGTTGGCTCTGAGCACCTGGCTTGGTGCAAGCACTGCAGAAAGCAAGCAATCCAGTGTCATCCTTCTCCCTTGTGAGTTGACCATGGCTCCTCTGAGCGACAGGCAGTAATGCAGAGCAACCTGCCAACAGAAACACCACAGTCCAGGGCACTGCTCGACATCCCTGCTCCACTACTGTTTCAGTATCTACTGGAAAGAGATGCCAAAGCTGAACATAAATGGGGAACCGTCGCAGTCCCGTGGCTCTGCGATACCCCGGCAGCCTGTGTTAACAAGAAAGGGAAGACCTCTTGTCCTGCCCAGCTACACCAGTACACTCCCAGCTGGCTTTGTCTCTGTCTGCTGCTCTCTCCACCTGTACAGACACATGAATGTTGACATAACAATGACATGTTTTCTTTTAGATCGCTGGCTATTTAGAGAGTAAGTAGTAGGCCAGATACTACTTCTACATAGTGGAAATCAGGACAAATTTGGTGGGCTGGGGAGAAAGGATAATACAATGTCTAGGACTCCAGTACCACACTACTAATAGTCACTTGTAAACCTCTATTGCAGTTCCCAGTCATTGCCCAAAGTAACATTTCCTTGAAATGTCTTAAGGCCTGAACCCGTGGGATGCTGTGGTCCCTCCACAGAAGTCAGTCAGCATTTTGTAGGATGAGGCCCTTGGTAATATATAGGAAGGCTCTGAGCAAGAAAGCTCACAAGACGACTTAATAGGCACACTGCTTGGAGAAGGGCCAGGAAAGAACTGTGCCTGAAGAGGCTGCCTGTGGGAAGAGACACTTCTCCTGGGCTGAACACACCAGTTAGTCCCACTCACCACTGTTCTGGGAAGCAGGAAAAGCAGCTCGTAGTCTGCTCCATTTCTGCCTATCCTCCAGTTGCTGGGAAGGAAGCATCTAGGATACAGCCTCTGCGCTTTGCTTGGTAACAGGTTTCACTCCAAGAAGCCTTTCTATGGAGCTCCTTATTTTGGGGTTAGCAGATCCCACTGACTTGTGCAAAAAGCAAGGATAATCTACTACTAAATAAAGAGAAGTGTAAGAAAGGAAAGGAAAAGAGATGTGTTTTTACAAATTGGTTTCTGCACTGGCAGATAATTAGCATTTACACTAATTCAAATATTTAATATCCAAAAGAATTACTGTTGCATAAAAATGCAGTTGAGGCAGTTTTACACGTAGCTTATTAGTGCTGCCTGGTAACGGATTATATCAAATGTTTAAAGTGAGATATAAAGCTAGCAAGATGTAAATGTAATTTTATTCTATTCTTCCTC
>NW_009647220.1:319669-337927 GCF_000708025.1 Charadrius vociferus | reverse complement strand
TCTTTCCCTTGAAAGAAGGAGGGCTTGCTGGAGACAAAATGGGGATTACTAGAGTAGGAGAAACTGTAAAATGGCAAACTAAACTACAGTCAAGCTCACACAGTAATTAACGACACAGCCTCTCTGGTCATGTGCATCTTATGCAGCTCTGCTTGAACGGCTGCTCAATTGCAGAGCAGCTCATCTACAAACCAAAAGAAGTGGGAAGAAAACAGAAGCAGTTCATACAAACAGAAATTTGTCTAACATATTGAAGGAGTTAAAAAAAATATTGTATTAAGGTACTGCACTTTGAAATCTGTATCTTAAGTCACTGTAGTTTCTAAGGTAACAGTTCAGTGGGACAAATTAAACAGAAACTGCAAGTTGTCAATGCAACAAATTATTGCCTCATGGCTAAAGGCAATTAGGATCCCTGCTGCCATTGACAAGAATAATATTTCACCTTACTCTCCCTCACATTGGGCTAAGAACATTCCCTCCAAATAAGTATCTCTGAGATTCAACTATATTTTCTTTTAAAAAATCGTTTTCTTCTTCAAGATCCAAGAGCTATTTAATTAGACAAAAAGACGAATTAACTGCATATAAGAAAAGACTCTAGCTGTCTTGTCTATAGTTAATCATTACCAGGTCTTCCTACCACTGTGTTAAAAGATTTAGACAATTCAGTGCTAGGGTTAAAAGGAAGGTAGCACTGGTTAGTGGCTAGTGCCATCTTGTGCATGAAATCCCAAACACCCTTTCTTCACCCTTTTTAGTCAAACTGTACCTATGCATCAGGGTAGAGAAAAAAAAAATTCCAACTTTTGCACAAATAAGTAACTTCACGGTAAAAGCTCCACATTTAGGCATAAAACACGAGACTAAGCCTCCAACCAGGCCAGATAAGAGCTTGACAAAGTAGAAACAGTCAAGAGAGAAGAAAGTCATTTTACAGTACAGCTGACAGCAACAGAAGCTATTCCTTCCTTTTTCACTGCATTGCAAACAATGTCTAATATTACCCTTACTCAAGAAATAGACATCACGTCAGCCACAGACTTTGCTAACCAACACTGACAGACAAACTTCCTTCCTTTTTAAGGTCAGTTTCTTTTTCAAAACCTATGTTTCTTCTGCATCCAGGGTTCAAACAGCAGCGGAAGGAAAGGTTGCACTAAAATTATCAAATATAAAGGGATTTATGCTATAAATCCAGGAGGCTGCCAAACACAGGGATCACCAACTCTTCAACCTTCCTACAGACTCCCTGATGGTTGGATTTGCTGTGTTCTGACCAGGAACAAACTGGAAAGACAGGAGAGATGACACGAAAGGCAGCAAAAGACAGGAGAGATCAGGCAAAGAGCAGCACGGCCACTTCATGTAACATAACATTTTTATTATAGTGTCTGGTCCTGGCACCATGCAATTGCAACCAAAACACTTCTGCTTAAACCAAAAATATTTACTTTACATACCTCATCAAGACACTTTACATCTTCTTCTCTCCCCACCCCTCAATCTCATGGATTTTGAATGCCTACTTCATCAGCTTTTATGATCAGGATTGACTGTATCAGCAGATCCTCTTTTCCCAACATCAAGGGTCAGCAAGGGGAGGGATGCATTAGATCTCCCATCCTAAAGTGTGTTTCCTTTTGCCATCTAGGAGTTGCAACAGCTCTTAAGGAAGTCAGATGAAGTTTTCCCATTGACTTTGATAGAAGAAGCAGTAGCCTTTTACCATGTCCATTTCCAATCTGGGAAAATACTTTCCAGTGTTGCCCTTTTACCCAATCATTTCCTTTTCAAGGACGCATAGTGGTTACCTCTTCATCTGCTGGACTTTGAAAAACTTGAAGGTTGCAGCAGGAGAAAAAGATAGGGAGACTTAAAACTCCCACTGAAAGCAGCCACTGGTTTCCTATGTACCTCTTTTTTCCTTTCAAGCTCATTCTCTCCTCCCTATCAGGCAGAAAGTGAGAGGCAAGGCTTAGAAACACACAGGAAACCAACAGCAGGGTTGGGAACGGTATACTTGTCCTTCAAATTGCAATGAAAAGGCATGCAGGAACCATGTTTTTCTTCATCAGAGCTAGTATCTCTCATTAACAGAGGATCTGTTCTGCAGCAAGATGACTTGTTACTTAGGTACTGAACCAAGACATAGGAAAGAAATTCTTCAGTCCCATTTTCACAGTAATTTCAGTTTGAGGTAGGGAAAATATTAATCTCTGTCTTGTGACAAACGGGACAATGCCCTTTCTTCCTCTTCTTACCCTTCTTGCATAATTGAATGGTTAGAATTTTTAGGACAGGGATTGCCTCTTACTCTCTGCATCTACAGCACCCATAACAATGCTGTGCCGTTCCTGGGTCTCAGATACTGCCACAGCAAGCATGTAGTGAACATTTTTAAAGGGATTTGTTCAAAAGAATCCTCTTCGGAAGATGCCATATCTTAAACTTAACATTTGGGCTCCATTCACCCTGGTTTCAGAGACTCTCCTGTAGTCCTGTACAATCTACCATTTCAGCACTTTATATTTCTTTCCACATCCTGTAATATTCAACACATTCACCATAAAAATCAATAGCAGTAAAAACTTAGCTAAAGTAAGGATATACGATGTTAAAGGTTCCAGGAAATGTCAAATCAAGCCACAAAAGCAAATCTCACATACTTTACTCATATTTATGACTCATGTTTTACTCATATTTATGACTGTAGTCAGCAGTAACATATTTCCAACTCTCTACAAGAGTACATGAAACAAAAATATACCATCACAGTAACAGACAGTTTTACTACTGCTACCTGTGCTGTAAAACCACTTGAGCGTCCTGGGAGCAAAGTCTGGCATTGCCCATGTGCAGCTTTTTTTGTTTGGTATTTAAAAACAAATAATGCCACTGCAGCTACAGTTTTACTTGCAGGCTTTTTGATCATCCCAGGCACATTCTCACGCCTCTCTCTAAATTTCTGAAAGCTGCCTTTTTTTTTTTTAAGGATATTAATCTTTGGATTTTTATTACAGTACAAAATGCTGCCTGACATTGCATTTCCTGCCAAACAGTAGCCTGGCCTGGCACATGAACAAACCATGCTGCTGCTAGCATTGACAAAGCAGTCCTGCTCTTTCAATTCATCAGTCATTCACAACAAGCCTTTCATTTACAGAAGTACCAATACATCTTAAGATCTGTTATAACTATAAAATCATTCTATCTCACTGATCTACTATTGGTGACCAAATCAGACAAAGAGCCCCCATAAGAAGTTTGTATGAATGAAGTATAAACTGTGCATTATGGAATCAAGGTAAAAGCTCTCAGTAGCAATAGCAGCTGACAAGCTTACCCTGCCTTCCGTGGGCTTTTGAGAACAACATTGCCCTATTTTAAGAAACAGATGTGGCTCATGTTGTAGAGTCTGTTTGGTGTTTTCCTTTAAGGTTCAGCTATGCACTTTTTTTTTTTAAAGCCTTTATTTAGTGGCTTGGAAAAGGTCCCTTGAGTAAAAGAGTAGGCTAATATTTTGTATAGAAGAACGTATGTTTGTAAGAGGAAGATTTTTCAGTATTTCTAAAATACATTCTGGCTGTGTATCAGCTTGATTGTTTCCGTTTACTTCAAAGTGGATTCTTCACTCTTCTCAGTTTTATTCTTATTTCTAACTGGCTTTCTCTTGGCCATCATGTCCCAGTCGAGTACAGATCAAGAATATACAGGCAGTTGCTAATCCTTAATTTATAAGCTGCTTTCAAAGTCAAAGCCTGAAACTGTTACTGGAAGCTCATCCAAAGCCAACAAAAGACTGACGGTGGTGGCATACACTGTGGGGCAGAGGGTACGCTACTATATCAGGTGGAGAGTCTAGAACTTCCAATAAGTGATTCACATTCATCCAGACAAGAGGTGACAAACATGATATTCCCTGGGGCCAGGTTCTAAAAGACATTACAGAGCATCCTCGAATGCAGAATATGAAATGTGTGTTTAGGTACTTCAGCCAGCTGGTCACTGCTAAGTCTAAGAAGTTGTACGGGATTTCAGGTTTCAGAACTTTCTGAAGGTGATTCAGAAAAAAATGGTGGTAATGTTTTTGTGGTTTCTTCAACGTATTTGTATGTTCCTACGAAATTTGCGTTACTAATATTTGTGCAGAAAACAACTCTCCTTTCCTACCCCCCATCCCATTCCATCCTGCTTTTGAATACTCTGGAGTCACAGCAACAGATCTGTTACATTTAAAAGAAAAAGGCTTCTATTACATGATAAAAATTCCAATTACATGTCATATTTCACACAAAAGCTTGAAGCCAAAATTGGGAAAAAAAGCCAACAAAAAAAAAGCACATCAAAATCCTTAGATTTCAGATGCACAACAATCCCATATGCATAAAGATATTCAAGTAGAAATCCAAGGGTCCAGAGAAGTTGACTGCAGAAAAATACTGAGTAGAGCCTAGACAGTAGGCAGGCTGTGACTTGTCTACTCTCCGACTCTTCCCTACAACTACCCTCAATTATTCCCTGGATACTACAGGCATTGGAAACCTGAGCTGGAGTTGATAGGGCACATCCAGCTTAAACAAGGATAAGACAGCACAGACACCCCAGAGAGGGAATTCTGAAAAAACACTGAAGTGACAGTGAAGTATAAAGCTTCTTACAAGTCAAGGGAGAAAAAAACCCCCTGGATTTATGTTTTCAGTCAGACAGCTGCCTTTCCACATCTCTCACTTCACATATTCTACAAGCATGCATTGGTTACACCAATATCTTTGGCAAAGACCTTTAAAAGCAACTCAGTTTTCCAAGGATGAGATGTAAGATTTCCTGGAAAATGGGGGTACATGTTCCCAATCCACAATCATTTAAGTAGAGGTACACCAAATCATTAGTCATTTGGAAAAAAAAAAAAAAAAAAAAAAAAAAAACCAAAACCAAACCAAACAAATCACACACTCTTTTCCTTGTGCCCTTGTCTTCCCCAATTTCACAGCAGCAGTATTTTCTCACCACTGCAAACACAATGAATGGTGCACATCAGCCTGGGAAGTAGGAGTGAAAAACATTCTCTAATGGAACATCTTACCTGGCTAATAGCTTTTATCTTTGCAAGCAATGCCTCTGTGAGCCTCCCCACAGTACAGGCTCACCATCTGCCTTTGTTCTAATAAATGAACTCACATTACAAATACAGAGTGCACACATACTCATATCCTGAACCTACTGCACCCAAGGGCCAGATGTTTTTGCAGAATGTATAGCTAGTAAATGTTTGCTCCGAATGTTTAAAATGGCTCACAATCTTTCCTAATAATAGCAAGCATAACTAGTGAAAAATTCATCATAGCTACACTATGGGAGGTAAAAATCCATAAACAAAGACTTACCTATTTTCATTAACTGTATCTTCATACTATCTTTCCAATATAAAATTCTGCTTCCCAGATCATCTTGCATGCATTACTAATATAACACACTTAGATGTCACCCTTCTGCCTGCCTGGTAACATTAGTCTAGTTTTGGAAGCTACAGGCTTTCATTCCCAAAATTTCACATTTTACATGAACAACTCATTTAATTGCATGTCATCCCTGGCCTGTGAAACTCAGCAAACTCTTTTTTTCCCCCCAGAAGCTTAAACATAGTCTTACCTTCTTTCCTTCACATACTGATGCTCAACACTTGATATCCTCTCCAAATATACATACATCTTTCAAATAACACTTCCAGTAAAATACCTCCTAACTGGTAATTTGTATCTTACAATATATTCAGATGCATAAACTATACAACAAATCAAGAAAAAAAAAAAAAAGAACATCAGTTAAGCCTGTAAATGACCTTTCAGATTTTATATACAAGTTTCCTCCTATGAGACAAAGACCGTATGTTTTACAGTTGGCTGTTGATGCTTATAAATGCTAGAATTTCAGGTCCCACTTTTATAGCACTTTGTTTCATAGAAATGATGCACAATCAACCATGGGAATAGTGTTGTATTAGGTGCTTAAATATTATGCCTTTGGAACCCAAGGAACCTTCAGATACCTGAAATATGCACAGAAATAGCCTTTTAGCTATCCAATGAACGACACAAAACCTGCTGTGATATCATACTTCAAAATTCAAATGGATTTTTCTCAGTAGCACATATTCCTACGGAAAGAAAGCTTACACATGCATACAGTATATGCAAAATACATGTGTGGATTTCTGTCTAGTCTTAGCCTGTTGTCAACACATTGGACAATATAAACCAAATGTGACAGAACAATAAAGGACACGAAATGTCAAAAGACTCAGAAACATGGTATTTCTGTAAATTTTATGAAAATAGCCTACAAACAGACCTTACTAATATCCTCACTGATGCACTGCCCCATTAACATGATCCCTTAATATGAGCTGTCTAATTCCAGTAGGACACATCAGAGAATCTCACACTAGAAAGTGACATTTAGGATTCCCTAATCACAGGAAAAGCTTTAACCAGCATTAGTACTATATTAAACATCAGAAAAGGTAATCATAGTGCACCAAACCATTAAAAATATACATATATATAAATTGGGTTTTCTTAGTCCTACTAATTCAATAATAATTTGCTTCTATTCTAAATATTGCTCAGAACAAGGTGATGGCATGACGTAACTTACTAGTGATGCTTGCCAGATACAGCAGCTAGCCCAGAGTAAGGGAAACAAAAGGAAGGTTTTCTACAGACAATTGAGTCAGTCTCAGCAGCCCCCATCGACTGAAGACAACTTAAATCAAGAACAATCAAGACACTTATTACAATCATGGCATAGTAGCTTATTTCTGCAATGTGAGCACGATTCAGTGCATGTATATTTTCTCCAAGTCTTTTTGACACTATTTACTCTGGTTACCACATCTCCCTAAGGACAGTTCTTCAAGTAAGGAAACTAGGTACAAGTATCCTTGGCACATGCTGCCTCTGGTGAGCTTACATGAGCTTGGAAAGGCTGAAAGGTTGGGGGGGGGGGGGGGTTTTTGGGGGGGGGAAGTATATCCACTTTACTCAGCACTATAACAGCCACATGCATCCCATCAGTTATTGCCTCTCTCATGATGAGGCCAGGGGTTCTTAAAGTTGACTCAACTTCCTCAAACTCTACCACAGTCACAAAAACTTGCAATGATTTAGAGTTCACAGAAGCAAAGGCAGAAAGGCCAAATAAAGCTTTCTGACCATTCATCTCAAAGTAATCTCTGCTTTATGACAACTATAGCTGAAGGTCTTTCTGGCAGGGGCACTAATGCATGGTACTTTATTTTCCAGGTCTGACTGGAAATGAGACCGAATGAGAAACAAAAAAATTAGAACTACTACTCTCCATTTAATGTGTTGCTACACAAAGAGACAGTAGCTCCTCAAGCAGAAACCTCAAGCCACAAAAAGGTGTATTACTGTTCAGGCAATAGCTAGTTCAGTGTAAAAAAGAAGTCAATGGCTGCCTGCAGCTAAGTCTGTTGGGTTGACTCAAACCTTCTGATTAATATTTTTAATACTTGCCTACATTTCATTTCCTTTCTGGGATGCCCACTTCAGTGCACTTGCCTTTGCCTATGCATGTGACAATCACATGCCAAAGTGACAAAGAGCCACGCAAGGCAATCCTTCAGTCTCATTTATGTGCTGTATACTCTGAAAGGAGCTAACATTCAGTCTTGTAAGGCACTTGGTGTTACAGGGTTCAAACCCCACTAAAAATCAACAGAGCTCAGACTACACACAGTCATCGCTGAACTGCTGTACTAAAGATGAACATTTGCTGAGGGAAGCCACAAAATGATGACTGTGCAGATTATAACGCTATCACTGTTATACCCTTTTTAACATATTTTTTCATTTACTATAAATGTTACTAGATATTTATCACTACTATGGCAGAAAGTGCTAATGGGTTGCGCAGCAGGGGTCAGCAATGTATAAATCCCCAGGATGATATCCTCCACAAAAAAAGGAGATGTCATGTAATAACCCTCCTCAGAGGAGAATTGTGTGGTTTAATCTCTTTTTCCTCTGAGGCCAATGTTTGATGACACAATAAATCCAGCTTTGGTGCTCATGGTATCAGACCAAAAAAAGCTGTGGTACCCTGACACAAAGCAATGATGTGCTGCAAATTTATTTATAAACGTATCAACTAAATAAGACCTCTGGCAGCTCCAATTTGCTCAAAAAATTCTGACTGGTTAACTTTGTAACATTAGGCTTTATGCTGGAAAAGTTATTACTTCTTTCCCTCCGTGCACACACAGCCAATGTCAAAAGTGCTGAAAAAAAAAAAACCATAATCACATCTTATGGCTAGTTTGTCATAAACAGAGGCAAATACTCACCTCTGGTCCACATCAGATGTATATGACTGGGTCATCAAGCAACACACAAGCCCAGTGGAATGACAGCCTGAGTCAATCAATCACTTACTAATATATACTGCAAGCAATGAAATTCCTACTCAGAATAGGGCCACCCTCAAATAAAGCCACAGGTTGCTCAAGGTCTTGCCCAGTCCATTTCCAAGTATTTCCAAGGATGGAGGTTCCACAACTTCTCTGGACCCTGTCTCAGCATCTGACCTCCCCTTACATACAAAAACCAAAAAAATCCTAGTTATTCATTGGAATTTCCCTTGTTGCAGCTTGTGTACATTACACAAGATCAGCACAGCCCATTGCACAAGTCATCGAATACTTCTGAGCTTCCTCTGCTGCAGAGCAACTGTTCAAAATGCAGGTTAAAGATCCAGACATGTTTTTGAGATTATATCATCCAAGAACAAAGAAGAGGTTCTGCAGTGCAAAGTGCCAGGGCTATTGAAGGGAAAGGACAAAGTTCCTTCAAGCAGTCAAGTCTGTGGCTTGCTATGAGCTGTAGCATTAATACAGTGGCTTTTGGTAATAGGAACAGCAAAGACCAACAACTTTCCTGAGAGTGTTGGAAGAGAATTATTCCTCTGCTAAGGAAAGAAGCAGCTGACTACACTTGATATAAATGAAAGTACTTGTGACTGATTTCAGTTCCAAATAGGAAACTGACTTGCAAAACCTCATCAAAGAACGCCTGAAATTAATGAGGGATAAAGACAACCTGATCCTCTAACTACTTTCTTCAAGCATGAAATCAGATAAATTAGGATCTTATTTAGAATATAAACATGTTTACATACCTAAATGCTGAGCACATTAAAAAGACAACCATTATTAAAATACCAAAGTAGCTTACATTATACCACTCATTGAGTCTGTTTCATTCCTGTATCTGAAAAATTATACTCACAAGTCCTAGGAGTACTGAAAGCAGTTGAAATACTGTAACTTTAACAGGCCACAAAAAATGTAAGTGATAAGAAACACAGGAGACTTATTTAAAAAACAGTTTTTAATAAAACTGGAAATAACAATTATGATAGCAACTAATGAAAACTAGTGCTTGAAATTAACTATGTTTAGTGTGCTTTACCCTGATCCTCCAACAATGCTGCACATGATTTACTTTAGAAGCAGGAATACAGATATTCAACAGGTTGCCTGCATCACTAAACTGTCTTAAATTTGAATTAGAAATAGCATTCATATTTCACTGAAAATCAACAAGAAGTACTGGATGCAGTCATTTCTGGTTTACCAGAAAGATACATAGAAGGAAAAACTACGTGCTAGCTTCCATTTCAAACAAGTAATGCTGTTGCTAATCAGCAAGAACTTATGTCTTACTGAAAGGCTTTTGAAATTTGCTTTGAAGAAAAACTCTTGGAACACGTAAGTCTTCTTTTCTATTCACAGTTTCTCGCTGCACATATTCATTGACCACTTGCTCATATCCCTCAGCCTTGAAAAGCTGAGACAAGAACTCTGGAAAAGAATTTAGAAAAAATAAGATTAAATATTATGTTTAAGCTATTTTTAAAACACTAGTCAGCATTTATATAAGCATATGCTCTTATGTGTTACAGCATGAAAATCGCACAGGCCTTCAGATTTCAAGCTGTTCTATGCAGGCGGACTGCTGAATAAAAATCAATACAAATCTCCTCTGGAAACATCAACCTAAGCAAAAGAGCTTGCAAAACTGGGGCTTAAGCTAGTTACTCAGTTTAGTTTCCAAAACTTGCCACATCTCTTATTTTTATTGAGCCTTGTCATTCTCCTTGTGACTGACACCAGTGCACTTTCACTTTGTGCAACTGACATTCGCTGGCTGAATATATCACTTATTTCAAGTATTTCAAAGGTAATCCAGCCTTGTAGAAGCACCTCTGCTTGTGGAAGAATACCACCCTATGTTACCAGACATTCACATGCCATTGCTCAACAGAAAAATGGACAAAATGGCAAAGTGGATATGGTGGTACCAAGCCTTCACGAAGTCAAACTGAAAGTATTTTCCATAAACAAAATAATCTTACTCAAAGCATACCAAGGCAGAATTACCTCATAAACAGGGTGATCTATGCAGCAGAGAAGGGTGCTCATGCTATTGACTTGTCACGTTCATTAAAATTCCCACTTTTCCTTTCCTGCACTTTGTTTCATTTACTCACATGGTAATTTCACAATAAATTTAAGCCATTCTAAACTCATGGTACTTGACAGAAAGCAGAGACATGCCCTTTTCTCAATGCTCAGAGGGATCAGCTTGATGGAACGGCTGATCATGTGGGTACAGGAACCCCAGCACTAAAAGAGGTGGGATGGAGGAAGAAAAATGAGACCACCCACTTTGGTGGTAATGCAGGCTTATATCAACCGAAGCCCATCATGAAGCCACATGCACTGGTTGTAAACATGGTGTGTTCATGTAAAATGGGGGACCCCCGTCATTGTAATATAAATAAACAGCACTTAACTGTGGAGCTACTGAAATCTCGGTGTGAGGAAGTTCTACATATTTTATAATAACAGAAAATTACAACCATGCATTGCTCCACAAATTTAGTATTATTTCAAACAGTGGATAAATTAATATTTTTTTCCATGGAAGAAGCTCAGTGTTGTTATCTGAGGCTAGATATATTATAAATAAGCATCATTCAAATCATCCCATGCAGCAATTACTTGGTGTACCAGTGTAGTGTTAAACAAATGAAAAATAGTACAGGCTGCAAACTGTGCAGAAATGATGGGAGGCACGTTTCTAGTAACAAAAGAATTCTCAGGCATTAAACAATATTTATATCAAAATCAGTGAGATGAATGATATCATAATGATCAAGAATGGGAGCAGAGGTGGTCCATGAGACAGTCACAGACCACTCCAAGGCAAAACAATTGCTAACACGAGCAATATTAAGATAAATTTTCTTTTTTCCTTCGTTCCTCTTCCTCCTACCTATCTTAGTTCTTCCCCCAAAGCAAACATGCATACTAGCAAGGAATTTCTCATTCAGAAACAATTCTAACAAGCAAGAAAAATGGGGTTTAAAATTCCACAGCTAGGTCAGTCTCTTATTTGTTTCCTTTAGCATCCATTCTCTTTGTAGGGGCTAATTGTTTAAACAGAACTAAAAATCACTTAATAAATAACAGCTTTAGAAATGCTTCCAGGAAGCCATAGCACAGCCCGCATTATCTTAGATTTCATTGTTGTCCTATAAAGGATAGAGAGAGTTCAGACAAGATTAATAGTTTTTATATATCAGAAGCAATTAGGCAATACATTATGTCATAAAATATGAATAACATCTACTTGGCTCCAAATCAGTCTCTTCAGTGGCTGTATTTTGCCTTAGAATAAGAACAAAGAGCCCAACAGAAATAAACACACAACTGTTATTACACAATGCCCTATGCTTGATAGGGGGAAGTAACAGCTCACTAAAGTTTAGCATGAGGAATTGGGAGTTAGAGGACGAGCTACAATCCCAAGTCATTGTGAGAGTCTAAGCAAATTCCTTCACATCTCTGTGCTTCAAACTGTCCACCAGTAAACTGCACTAATTACCTTCCTTCCTAAAGCATTACGAGCACTGAATGAAAAACTGTTCAAATACTGTATCACACGGAAATGGTTTTTGCATCATCTTTACTAAAACACAGAAGACAGTGATCACGGCTTGTTGGTGCTATCTCAGCAGGGTTTGTAGACAAGCTTCTCAGCACTGTAGTCATGGTTCTGCTTCAGAAGTCATTGACTTCTTCAGTAGACCTCATCTTGCACACCAGGAATAGCTTTGTGAAAAGAACGATGCCAAGATAACTGCTTAGCTGTTTCATGAAGATGATCAATTCTGTTATTGAACATTGGTCTTTTTCCCTTAGATAACAAACCTGAATGAAATTCAGCAAATTCAGAAACTGCTGCTCTTGGCACATTATAGCACATACAAGAAGCTTGTAAATAAGAAAGTGCTCCAAAAAGTCCTGCTAGTCTAAATACCCTCTTCCTCCCAAAAAGGGTGGCAAATGAAGTACACAGCGATTTAACAGTTCATGTGTAAAACAATGGGCATGCTGGCAATTCCCTGAAGCAAGTTTAAACAAAAGATTCACAGAAAAGAAAACACTCTACAGTATGTCTTACCTTCAGTAAAAAAATACGATCTTGTCCCATCTTGTCTAACATAAAAGTTTTCTCCAAGTTTGCTGCCAGATTTAAACCTGAGCATTGCATGATCATACAGTCCATAGTCTCTAAACAAGACACACTTGCCGGGTTTTAATACCTGTCACATAATACATATATGCTTCAATAAGGTAGATGGATTTAGCCATATATATTTATTTGTATACACGTACAGACTCATACACACATAACTAAGACAAGGTATCCTAACACATTCAATACAGAAGTGATATACATACATATAGAATTCATTCCCTGTTCAACAAAAAAGTTGTATATACAACTGGATTGTCCGCTCTTAAAAATGCTTCCCCACGAACATGAAAACTACCAAAAGTTTTAAGATACCTGTTTGGGTGTTGGTCAGCTAAATAAGCTTTTTGCAACAATTCAAATACAGAACAAAGAAGAAAATATACAGTTTAACAATGAAAATTAAGTCCTAACATGGCAGTTTCTTTGTTGGGTAGTATACAGTCTAGCACCTGATTTTGATTAATGATTAACAATACAATTTAGACTACCATGACATTTCTTTTTTCATGTGAGAAAGAAAAAATATTACAATATAATAAGAAATTAAAAAGGAACAATTTCAGGAAAACAGGTTGCAGGTTTGGTTTGGTGTTGTTTTTTTTTTTTTTTTAATTGCTCTTTGGTAAAGAAATCAAGCAATAAAGAGTTTAAAATTTAGAAATACATGGTCATTAGTCATGCTGACTTTAGACATTTGATGCATCCAACTTTCCTACCTCATCAATACCAGCTGTATCTGTTAGAGGAAAAAAGGAGTACTTGCCACTTGCAAATTCGTGCAGAAACCTAAAAGCAAGTTAAATGAGCCAGGCATCTCCACAGAGAAAACAATAATTACCTTTTCACGTGCGTGAGCTAAGAATCAGCCCTGACTTTGAAAAACATCTGGAGATATACCAAAAATCTAACATTCCCTTTTCAAACTACTGATGATAAACCAAACAGGATATCTGACAATATAAAACCCCAAATACACACATACACATAAATAAAAAATACGTTACTTCCCTCTGCAGTCAATATATGACACCTCAGGGAAATTCAGAACAATTACAATTCAGATTGTTTAAAGCACTCTCTGGATGGTCCTATCCTAGCCTATCAACTACCAAAGGCAGCCCAGGGAGATGAGTCTCTCTAGATTAATGTTGATGTCTGAACACCCCACTTCTAAATCACCACAGATCAAGTGTGTTTAATAACAACAATAACATCCTAACTGCAAGTCACTGTATCTTCTGGAAGTCAATTTTGGTTCACTGTCACTCACACCTTATTAACACAGACATTTCTGCAATCCATAAATATTATTTGTAGCATACAACCCAGAAGCCCAAGTCACAGGTTCAAAATACCTTTTTTGTTACGTTGATGGTATGCATTAGGCCAGAATCCAAACAACCTCACAATACTAAGAGAGTAAAAAAACCACTGTAAAACATATTTCAGTCCCATATACTAGGTGAGCTAACTAAATACACCCATGCAACGCAGAATTAAAGATCACCATTACAAGAGGGGTTATTTTCTCAGAAAAAAAAAAATTGTACTTTCAAGCTCAAAAGCAGGAAAGTGCTTTAAAGGCTATAAAATCGGCCGGTTTTACCTTGTAAATGTTCTTCAAGACAAAATGCATTTTGTCAGGATGAATGGCAGAAAGCACAAATATAAGTGTGACAACATCCACAGAATCTGCTGGTATATTTTCTAGAAGATCATCTTTGGTAAGATCACACTGGAACACTTTACATCTTTCAGTACTGTATAAGGCATTTTTCTAGGGAAATGAAAAGAGCATGCTTTCACTGAAAATTAGCTGCATTTGTTATTGCAAAAAAAGCAAAAAACTTGTGAAAGTAATCAGTAGAGCGACACAAAACATGGTGGCAAAGAATATTAACTTCCAACCCGTGACTAATGCAATCAGAAATTCTTTGCTGCATACTACAACAGTGAAACTACAATTACTAGACTAGTCTGTTCTCAGGAATTTGAGAAGGAATGTGTGTTAAGACAGATCAGAAAACATACCATTTCTGCTTTACCGCTGCTTCTACTCTTTAAAAATACAGAAATATTATTAAAATAAATTCTGTATTATCAAGTGATCAAAGTACAGCTCTTGAGCTACAAGTAGACTGTAAACAGCTTGGGTTCATATCACATAACCTGCAGCCGGGCTGTTTTGCCCACAGTTTTGCTGGGTAAAAGGAAACCTGGTCTTGGCAAGAAAGACGCTCGGCAAGAGTTGTCGAGGCAGACACCACTAAGTCATCCAAAACCCAGGGTACACAGCCCAACCTCATCTTGCAGGGCAGCTGTGGCATCCCAGGGAGCTGCTGTCCTCTCCTGTTTGCCACATGTATTTCTTCCCATCTTTCCCATGAGATACACACAGTATGTGTCTTGTGGTTCTCAGTCACAAACGTCCCACAAGAGAATGCTTTCAAATAACTGCTATGTAGAAATTTACCTGTGATTAATAACTTAATAAACAAGGACACTTCTAAAGCCCAAAGCCCCCACCAGCCTTACTGGAAGACTTAACTTTGGACTGCACTACCACTTACCTATGAATAAGTACAAACACAGCTATTTGTAATCAGGCTACAAATTTCCTTAACAATAACTTTCATGGCCATGTTTTCAAGATTCTCCTCAGGACACCATCTGCCTCACAAATATCAAGGGCAAGCTTCCATTCCAAACAAATTTTGCTTGTACTGCACAGTCAGCAGAGACACAGTAGCACTCTAAAGAGTCTTCACAAACCATTCAAGTAAAGCAATATACACATATTACCATAATGCTACAATTTGACGCTGAAAAAACTAGGTCTCGAGCAGTGGTTTGGCTTCTTGCATAGGAGCTTCACTGATACGGGTCAGTCTCCATTTTTTTGCAAAAGCTATTCTACCCTTCCTACAAAAAGGAAGGCAAGAGAAGTCTGTCATTCCAGTCATCTGTAATTTCAGAAGTTTCTAAAGACACTCTAAAAGAAGTTCCAAATATCACACCAACCTTCACATACTCAACAGCTCTAGGAGAGAAATCACAGGCATATGCAAAAATATTCAGATCTTCTTCTAAGAGTGGAAACAAGCAGTTCCCAACCCCACAGCCTGCTTCCAGAATGGTCAGTTTCTGATCTGCAAACTGGGGAGGAAGAAATCCAAGATAAAGCACATCATTTTTGTTTTCCTCATGATATGAGCAGAGACACTGTTCAAACAGCATTTTTAAAGCTATAATCAATTTTAATAACCATTGATTCAAAAACTGAAGTAGGTATGAGTTGGATAATCTAACACTACAAAACAGAAATCTTGATTTCTGCAAAATTACAGATCTTTTTAGAACATGTTAATATTTCTTCAGTCATCTACTCCTTAAGTAATCAACAGATTGTTATACTGTTTCTGTCTTGTCTTTCATTCAGCTATAATGAACAACAGATGCATCTGGCTATTCCGCTTAACGATATTTTGCAATTAGCCTGTATTTCTGGATGCTTTTCATTAAAGTAGTGTTCTGAAGTGCAGCAACTTGCATCTGAAAACAACACGTCACAGAGAGACAAGTTGTTTATGTAGGACACAAAACAAATATTCCAGATTTCATTCTCAGTATCCAGTATGGGTCAATTATAAACTGAAACCAAACTGATACGTCTGGCTCTGATATTAAGGGAGACTACACAGGGCACGGCAAATTTAGCATGTGACAGCTCTTAGCCTAGTGGCTTTGTTAGAAATATTATTAAATCATTTAGAAACAATCAATCCCATCTTTTACAGAGAAAGTACATAGATCTCACCTCCCGACATGCTTTTAACTCTTGAAATTCTCTGGTTGTCCAATGTCTGTCTTTGAAGAAGTTGGTGCTGTTTCTTTTGTAAAATAGATCCCAGTTCTTCTGTGCCTCTTTCTCCAGTTTTAGTTGTTTGAACTCAGACACCAAAACCCGATCTTTTGTCAGTCTCTCAGCCTCTTCTGCGCTAAGGATTCTTGCACTATGGCCTTTTTTTTCGAAAGCACCATCTTCAGTAGATGTTGTTATTATACTTAAGCAATTGGCTGATGTGTTTTCTTGGAACATCCTAGATTCACACAAATATGAATGCCAAAGACACAAAGGTGATTTTTTTTTCTTTAGTGTTATGTTTCCATCACTTAACTTAGGTAAAATAACCTAGGATCTAGAAGCAGAAGAAAAAATGAGAAAGAGTTACAGCATGTGCTTATTATGATTTTATGGTGATCTGTCCTACCTGACGGACTGCAAAGCTACCAGATTTCTCTTAATTTCAGAAATCCTCCACCCAAACTAACAACTGCATATGACATCAAACTGATGTCAAAGAAGATACGTAACAGAGCCTGCTAGTCTTCCCTCTGCATCCTAGAAAGCTACCTAAAAAGAGAAAGATGGTGCAGCTCTAAGCTTATTTTCACTAAAACTGACTTTAAAAGGAAAGCAAGGGCTTGGTTTCTTGTTAACCCTAGTTAGAAAGCCTCAGAAAAATCATAACTGAAAAACAGGTGACATTTAAAAGTCCCATAAAGCTGATGAAACAAACTGTATTCACGTAAGCATTTCTCCCTCCTACTCTCACCCCTGTGAGAAAACACTGGTGAAAATATCAGCATTTATAATACATCACTCAAACAACAGACCAAAACCAGTACTGTGGCCAAAATGCCCATAGCCAGCCTGTATCAGCATTCCTTCCACTGCCTCCTCCTGAGCATCCATGCCGGTTTTAACCATCACCAGTGGTTTTATTTTCAGAAGTTAACAAAAATGGAGCAATGAAAAGGGTTCTGCGTAGGCTGGGAAGGGATCCGAATCTTTTCTCTGATGTTAAACTAGTTCTGGCCCCTGCCTTGCCACGAACACCCAGATCCTGGATGATGGCACGTGCGAATTAAAGCCTGTGTGGCCCAGTAACTCCCAGGCAGCCGAAACATGCCACTCCTGTATGTCAGTGCCCAGAATCAGGCACTGGCATCATTTTTACCAAAATGGAAATGAGAAAAACCCAACAATACCCAACCTACAGCAAAAAAAAAAAAAAAAAGGAGTAGTACTTCACTTACATATTTTCTCTTACACAATACAAATGCAAACGTAAAATACAATCGTGTGCAAATGAAATAAAGAACTGACAAACTTTTGTCCAGCTTCACAGGAGACAGACAATGCTTTCTTTTTCCTCCAAAAACAACAGAAAACGTTACAGAGAAGAGTTTTGCTTGAAAGAAAGTCTCAAGAAGAGTATACCCTCAACAAACAGATTCATCACCACAATTTCTACTATGTGCCAGGCACACTACAGAAAGATCAACGTTTATATTTCTTCATAGGACAAGCTGGGGGGAATAAAAAAATCCAAGCTAGTTTTTTCACTGACCCATTTGCGCTCAGAAAAACGCCCGTGGCGGGAAGCGAGCACGATGATAAACATGGTTTACTATCAACCTGTGTTTAGGCTAAAGAGCCTTTAAAAGGTGTTTAATCCAGCCTTAAGACCGCAAACAGGTAATACCTCTGAGGAAACACCCCCTCCCCCCCCCGGGAAAGCGGGTTCCCGCCAACAGCTGCCCCCTCGGAGGGGCCGCGGCCGTC
>NW_009647220.1:284183-319045 GCF_000708025.1 Charadrius vociferus | reverse complement strand
TTCTTATTCGTTAAGGGCCGTCCCCTGCCCGCCGGCCTGCGGGGGCCTCCAGCCTGCCACGACGAAGCCTTCACCTCCTCCGTGTTTCTCACTGCCTCCTTCGTGCCGTCACCTCAGGGCTTCGTCTCAGCGCCTGTTGTCTCCCCCCTTGTCCCATCCCTCGTCGTCCCCCCTACTCTCCACCAGCGCCCGTCTTCCCTCCCACGAGTGTTTTCCCCATAGAAATGTCCCACCCCGGCGGGCAGCCTGAGGGGAGGAGGGGGAAGGTGGATGCTGGCCGAGAGCGCTGGCGGGAGGGAGATCTGAGGCAGGCAGGCAGGCCTGGAAGGGGGACGAAGGACTTGTGGAAGTCTTTCATGAAACGTGCGTGAATTGCTTGGGAGCACCCGCCATGAGGGGGTGGCTTGCCATTTGTGTTTTGTTTTATTTTTAATGTCAGTTGCAGGACAGGTAGGTCACCCTGCAGGCCCCGGCCTGGCGGGAGTGCCTGCAGTGCTGGGTTGGGCGGCAGCCCAAGTGCCCACAGTTTGATTTTTTTATTTAATTTTTTTTTTTTAACTTGTTATTTTAGCCACGAGGTAACAGGTAACCCAGCAGCCCCGTCCCTGGCTGTGACAGCTGTAATAAGCCACTTCCCAGGAAAGCAAGCAGAAATTACTCATGCAGTAATTTCACATACAGTACTGCCTGATAAGTGTTAAGAGGTAGGGTCTCGAGCAGTTACCAAGTTTTTGAATAATTGGAAGAGTATGTGTTTTGTTAAGGACACCAGGTGTTATTCCAACTGCTCTATTCTAGCATTGGGTACATCTAATTTCATGTTAGAGGATTGTTTTGAAGAGTAGCTCACTCTATCTCTGTACTTGAATTCTGTGGGCAGGATATTGCTTTTTCATCTCCTAAATGAGTCCAGGATTTAAAATAAGTAGTAAATCACTAATAGTAAATGAAAGTAATACTAAACTTGTATTTCAGTAGCTTTGTATTAACGTGGGGAATTTATACGGTGAACAATGGGATTTTTTGTTTCATGGTACATAATCCTAGGCCCAGTCTCATGTCCCGTATTCATACACCACAAGTAAGTAATTTTGGTAATAGTAGCCACCCGAGTGGGACTTGAAAGAACAGCTTTCTAGATTGAGCTGTTACTCAAGCAGATGGTTAATGATTGAGGCAAAGCTATTTTGGTCAATAGGAAACTCTGTCTAGTGGATTAACACAAATTTTGTGTGTTTCACCCCTCTGGTTATACATAATTCCACCATGCTAAAAAATACCATACCATATGTTTAGTACTTTTAACTGTTTGTACGTAACACTGAACAGTTTTATCCAGCACTAACGCACTAGCAAATATCCATTTATAAATCAACATTTTAAAATAGCCCAACTATCAAATGAATTAGATTGTTGTTTGATAGCGTATTAATTAAACCCAACCCGTAACCAGATAGAAATACACTGGATTTCTAGAACTGAAGTGCTTCAATAATCAATTTCCTAAGGGATTGCAAAGCCAAAGCTCTTCAGACTGCAGCTGGAAGAATGCAGTCTTATTTCAAAAGAGCTTTCTGTGTGCTGTGTTTTCCATCACTGACTTTCAAGTGAGATCTCTTCATTTCCCAGTTATAAATTTTGTTTCTAACTGTTGATCTGGAATGATTTATCTGGGATCCAAGCATTATATTGTTCCTGTAATCCTCTTCACACAAACTACAATAAGAGGATTTTGTGGGCTAAATTTGTTTAGGCCTTCTTAAAATACTTCATTCCTTTCCATGTGTTTATGAAATACTGTAGTGAAAAACTGGATTATCCCTGGAAAACACATCTTAAAAACATTTGACTCTTGGAAAAAAGACTATGGGTACACTTGGAGGGACATATGTGCACTTTATCTACAGCAAGATTAGCCAAGCACATACACCTAGTAAGCTAACTAAATGAAAACAATTTGTTGAGTGGTTGTTTAGAGTAACTATAATTTGCTGATACCAATGAAAGAAGTGTGATAGTGATATTCCTTTTAATTTAATGGCTGTGATGTTGAAACTCCTGAACCCTTTTTTGGCAGACACTAGCTCTTGTACAGCTGGTTTGTTTTATTTAGCAAGCTTGCACATAAAGTAGGTGGGAAACAATAGCTAGAAATAGATTGCTTAGATGAAAATGAAGGGTATGATTTGGTCTGGCAGTTAAAGCATGAGGATTAAGTCAAGTGTTCCTGATTCTGCTTGTTGTGCTGTCAACGTAAAACTCAATTAGACATTAATGTCCTCTTAATGAGAATTTATTACAAGCTGGAGTTTTGTGTTTTTTTTCTGCAAATGTGATTTTCACAGTGGAATTTATTTAAAATTTGTCCTGCGGTATTAATTTCTTAACTAATGCAGTAATTAAAAGCCTTGATTGTGAATATGATTGCACCTTTGTATATCCAGAGATACTAGAATTGAATGGAGGCTTATTTTAAAAACAAAGAAAACAACCTATATCTCTCTGATCTTATTTCACTTTGTCTAAATCCTCTGTCAAAATACTACTGGTTCTGATAGTTCTTTGTGGCTTTTGTGGCTCAGCAGCACGACAGAATAATGAGGGGAAGATACTTGTAAGTTAACATGTTCTTAGTTCAAATAAATACACTGAAGAGAAGTGCCTTGTTTGGGGGACAAAGCATTCTATACAATGCAGCAAAAATACTTGAAACTAGGGTTAGTTTAAAGCTATTACAGTGTCTCACCTTAGTCATGCTTTCTATCCACAGTGGCTTTCGACTAGCATGGAGCCTGTTGAAGTAAGATCAGCACCTCTTTTTTCCTCATAGGTGAGATCTGAGGTCTCCTTTATCCTTGAGGACGTATTGTGGAGGCAAGATGGCTGTTAAATAGCCAGAAATATCAGTAAGGCTAAATGAGTTGGTGCCATTTAAATTAGTCTTTGTCACAGAGAGAGTCTGCAAGTTTGGAATTGGCAGAAGCCACAGAGAGCCCTGGGTCTTGAAGTTGATACTCTTTTGAGATGCATGGTAGAGTTTTACACTTGCCTGCAAAATTAAGTGTCACTCAAAGCCTGGAGTTTGGGGAATTCTGCTTTTGGTCTTCAAATACGAGGTCTAGAACCTTATTTCCATTTTAAACAGGAAGTTCAGAATCTGATACCAGGGTACTGAGCATAGGCACATCGTCCTGGTGCGTTATTCCACCCCTGCTGTAAACACTAGCATATATTTTTAGCATTCCTTATCATCACAGTAAAAGTGCAGTGACTCTTTGCAGGGCAGGATGACACTCCTGAAGACTCTAAAAAATGTAATTGCTTTTTTTTTTTTTTCCTCTTTAGATGATTTTAAGCCAGCATCAATTGATACATCTTGTGAGGGGGACCTCCAAGTGGGTAAAGGAGATGACGTAACAATCACTTTGCCGCATATTCCAGTAAGTTTGTTATATACGTGTCCTTGTTTACTCTCCAACAAATTTGCAATGTAGTTACAGTCTAATGAAAATGTTATTTTCGCTTTCATCTTTGTTAATACAAGTGGCTTCAATATTTGAGCAGCCAGACTTGTAGTGTGTTACCTTAGAAAAGGACTGTACAATTGAATCTTTGTAAAGGGTTATATTTGTAAGGTTCCAGTCTGTTATTTACTTTTGATTCCTTCCTACTCTTCCTTGAATAACAAGAAGACTTCTACTGTTAGCTGAAGCTCTATACCTGGTTTCCATCTGTCTTTAGTGCTATGGCTTAATGGAGGAAGGCAGAGTAATTTGGACTTTAGTCAAAGTTTGATGTTCAGAAGCCACAGGTAGGTCTGTAAGCATATTTTTCCCATTACTAAAACGTGTACAGATAGCATAGAGGGTTCCCTGCCTTTAGGTTTAGCAGTGGAAGCGAGGGGGGTGGTTTCTGGTGAGTGGCAATGAAGTGGTTTCCCATCCACTTCCTACTCAAATTATGCCATAAAGATCTACTGTGTGAGGATGGCAGTCTAACAGCAATAAAACAAGTGATCAAACTGTTTATAGGTGCGGATGTTTTGTATTTGAAGGTTCAGTGGTTTCCTTACCAAAACAAAAGGAAGTGCTTGCATGCTGGAACTGGAATGCTATGTGTCAAGCCAATCAACCAGAATTCAGAGACATTGATGAGTTTGGTGGTTGCAGGGGGGCACCAGTCAGTTTGGAAGCCATGTGTCAGATCCTTTTGGTATTGTTTATTCTAGCATGTTGGTGTTTTAATTGGTAGGTGATGGTACTGTGGTAATTCCCACTGAATGAGGCTTTAGCCTGCTTCCCCCCACTCCTTTTTTTTTCTATGGTTTTGGTGACCTTTAGTGCTGCAGGAGGTCACATACTGGTTTTAGTCTATAAAACCTATGAGCATGGTAGTGCTATGTGAGAGCAGGCAACAATACAATTAATAGCGGTGGCATTCGTCTTGGATTGACTGGGAACAGTGTTGTTCATTCATCTTTTGTGTTGAACAACATCACTTGTAATGTCCTGTTCCAAATCTCTGTACTGATGAGTTTAATTTGATTGTCTTCCTATGAGTATGAACAGCTTTAAGCTTATAGTACGCTTCGGAGGCTTGGGCAGCTAACTGCACTGAATGCAGCCACTGTGCCTATGTAGTTCCAAGGCAGTGCTGCCTGTGTTCCAGGCAGAGAGCTGGAAAACACTGAACATACTGGTAAAGAGTGAAAAGTTTTAAGATCGTTTCATCCTGACAAGATTTACTGAATTTTTTAGATTCTGCTTTGGTTCTCAGTTCCCCAACAACTGGATAGGATTCAGATTCTAAGTTGTTTTTTGAAGTTGTCTGGTGCCTGAAGATATCTCAGATAATTTGTTCAGTGGAGATATTTTGGTGTCCCTTGCTGCTTGGATAAATCGAAGTCCTATTTCTACATGTGGATTTAGTGGCTTTAATATTTGATTAACAGTCTTGGTTGGAGAAATGAAGAATTTCTGTTTGTTAAAAAACCCTCACGCATGAAAACAAATTGATTAAATGTCACTTGTTTCACCTTCCTTCTTCTAGCCTATAATTAGCAGAATCTGTAAGCCAGTGTTATTTAGGCACCAACATAAAATCTAAACATTTATTTTAAGTAGAAGGGTAGGACTCTTAATTTGCTTAAGCAGAGTTCCATTTCTACGTATTTTTTTAGCCAGAATCACAGTCTTTGAGTTCGGAGGCTTCTGGGTAGCAGAATCAATTTTGGAAAAATTTTCAGTAAATTTGTGCATTATACATTTCCTGACTTAGTTGTCAACAGCAAGCAGGATTTTACTTTCAGCTTGCTTTTTATTCTCTTAAATGTTGTTTTCCTCTCTTAAATGTAGGAATGATAAAAATGTAACATGCCTTTGAAGACTAGACTTTCTTGAGACATCTTTTATGAATCGTATCTATATCTCTTACTGTATCTTTGATGAGAATTCGGATTTTTCACCCTTACTGTTCTGAAGCCATTTTAAATTCAAACATATTCTATTTATTAGCAAGACAGAGAATAAGAATTGCATTCTGAGTCATTAAAATATGGTTGTTCATTTTTGCAACTCAGAATAAAATGTAGAAGAGTGCATTTTTTCCTTTTCTCCCTGATTTTGGTTGCTTTTCTACTGCATTTTTTAAAATTTCTTTTGTACAGTAGCTGTACATTACAGAGAAATGTGAGAAGGTTTCGTAGCTGAGAACATATTTCTGTATATTGCCTGTGAGTAACATGTCCTTTTTTGACATGGCCAGGTGTGTATCTGTGCTGCTATGTGCTGATAGACCATAAATTCTCCTTCCTGTAACCCCAAAACCAGGTGTATTAGCCAGCCTGGGCAGGGATGCAGTACAGCTGAGCATAATCTCAGAAGTATCAGTTAGCCAGCGTGCACTGCTACATGAGTTTGTCTTTATGGCTTCTCAGTCTAAGCCATTAGACTTTTATGGCTCTATGCAGCATTGTGTGGACTTGGGGACTTCCTGGAAGGCATCAAAATACCCCATTTGCTTTTGAGAAGACATTTCGCTATAATTGCATGGCATCTATGTGCTAATCTGACTTTGAAGAAGGCAGATGTTCTTACATAGCTTGTGACAGTTGCTTGTCATCCACTATGAAAATACTGCCTTTACATATATATATATAAACTACAAAGCAGTTTAAATTATTTTTCAATTGACCACATATTTCTTTAGGCAACAGTTCTAATACACAAATAATTAGAACTTTATTTCTTATCCAAACCCAAGATTTCCAGAGCAGAAATGTCAAGAAGATTTCTGACACTTGTCAGGGCCAGCTATGCAAATTCAGTTATGTTACCATTTTGGGAATGAGAACTGTAAATAATGGCAACCATGGAGAAGGTGTTTTGTCACTGCAGAGGCATTTAAAATGATGAAAGGCATAATGTTGCTATGAGGAAACATCTGATCTACTGCATATAACTGTATTTTTCCCTTTTCATGAATGAACATAATAAACAATGAACTAGACATTAACTGCTTTGCCTCTTGGTCAGAACAATACATATGTTCATTTCTCTTAGTGTTTATAAACTTTTGAGTAGGGGAATTTAACCAAAGAAATGTGTGCTCTTTCTTTGATACCAGGGTTCAACTCCACCAATGACTGTGTTTAAAGGAAATAAAAGGCCATATCAGAAGGACTGTGTGCTTATTATCAATCATGACACTGGGGAATATGTGCTGGAAAAACTTAGTAGCAGCATTCAAGTCAAGAAAACAAGGTAAAGCTGGGGACAGGGCTGTTGCTAGGATTAATTCTTGCTGAAATTTCTTCTTCAGACTGTCTTTTGAACCAGAACTCAGTTTTCTTTTATTTTGTAGTGGTGTTTAATTGCTATGCCTTACGGGCTTTTCATGGCCAATTATCTTGCCTAAAAATGCAAATAAGAGTGTGAATCCAAGACTAAAGAATTTGTAAATTCTCCACTGCTGAAAGGACGTAATTATAGTTTACAATGAAACATGTCTGATGATTTGAAGCTTTGGAAGCTGGTTGAAGGATTCAGGAATCTCTGGTTAACTGAAAAAGACCATCGAAATGTTAGGCTGTCAAAATGATTGTTGGACTTTCTAGGTTTGTTCCCTACAGCTTCCTGTTGGAGTCATGATTTTAATAATATACTCTTAGGGAACAAGAAACACTCATCCCTGTATATCAAGTGAAATACAAGTCCAAAGCCACCAGCTGGGGTGGAGGGAAACTGTAGAAATAGTGGTTATAAGGTTTTTGCCTAGACGAATTGCTGGGGCCAGAAATCCTCTCTGACCCAATATTCTTACTTCACTGCACAAATGCTACAAAGTGAGCATTTTTAGTAGTTTTGCTGCTCTGCAGGTACCTGAAGTCTCTGGATCATGTTCTTTCAGCATCACTGAACTTGGGTTATTGAGATCTAAAGAGAAGGCAGTTATTCAAATGTCTCCTGAAGAAGCAGCTCTTAATTAAATTTTACAAGTTTTACATTAGAAAAAGAAAAAAAAAAGGAAAAAAAAGAAAAAACACTTTATTCCAGTGTAGAACTTTCAGCTGCTGAAACTACAAGAAATGTGGGTTGCAGCTTATCAGCAGTTGGCTGGAAGTTTGCCAAAAACACCTTGAGTTCAAGGTAAATGGACTGTAGCACTCCTCTGAATCAAAGATGTGAAAACTCATCCCAGTTACTTGCCCAGTTACTGATATGAGCACATCATGCATGAGATTTGCATTCCCAATTTAAGTTCTGCTGGACTTTGTCCAGGTGAAGCTTAAGTCAGAAGGGAGCAAAGAAGTGCAGGAAGGCTTGGGTTCAGTGAGGTGTTTAGATCTGCTGAGTTTTGGCTCTGGTGAGGTGAAAAATATTTTGACTTTTCTCAAGGAGAGGCAGGGTAGTAAAAAATTGGGGATCCCTGTTTTAAGGAATAGTGCTTTGTAAAGTCATTCAGTTTTCTAGATCAGAAGCATCTTTTATTTTCATGGTGACTTTGATCTTTAATGACCTGTTGACACTCTGTGAGAGCAGCGTTTTTGGTGTTAACATCCTGATGAAATTCACAGGGGAGTAACTGCACTTACTCTACGTAGAACCTTCTGTAGTTCCAAGATCATAATTAATATCGGAAACAATCTTTTGCTTTTACCTTTCACTTGATACAGTGAGTGTATTCCCAAATCATCACTTCTATTGTAAATGACTGTGTAAGCTGCATTAATGTGGTATCTAATAGCTGCATTTCAGTGATGAATGAAGAGGTGGTTCTGTGCTTAATTTTTGAGGTTGCATCTACAATTCAATGAGGCACAGAGGTACCTGAGTTAGTGCTAAAGGTACTAGCTCAGGTACCAGAACCGGTTTAAGTGAAGTCCCAGGAAGTTCTGCATGGACTACTTTAACTTGTTTCTCAGTGGGATTAGCTCACAGGCACAAAGTATCACATTGCTGAGATGGGGCCCTCCTAGAACAAAAACTGAGCTCTAATGTCCACATAAGCTTCTTCTGTGGTACAGTACATAAAGCCACAACCCCAAGGGCTTTGGTGTTAAGAGATAAGTATGCCACACACTTTAACCTCATTATGGTGTACCACAGAGGGACCTGAACAAGTATTTTTTGTGGGGTTTGTTGTTTTTTCTGCTAAGGGTATTGGCTGTCCTACAGTCTCAATCACATCATTGATTCAGTAAAAGGAAGAAATATCTGATTTGAACTGAACAGCTAGGCATGGTGTTATTCTGGTGAGTATTTCCCACTGAGGAAACAGCTTAAACTGTTTTTAAGGGATAATAGCAAGTGAATGAAAAACAGGAATTAAATGCTTGCATGCTGTATTTAGCAGTAAGAATGATTGCTGTAGTTGGGTTGACCTCTAAGAGTTCAGTTTGAGATTTTTTTAATGGCAAGTGAGAAAATTGTTTCTTTGCTGTGATTGTTTTCAGCGGGATTTTATTATGAGTGGATTTGTTTTATCATGTAGTTACTTTAAATTACTGTGATTGCTTATTCTTTTTTAAAAATACAAATACTAATTTCTAAATTAAAGCCTTCATTGTTCTTCAAGTAGAGAATTTGGCACCACTGAACCACATCTGGATTTCAAAATACATTTTGTAAGGGTGTTGCAGTGTATATGCTTATTTCTTATTGAAAGCAAGCGTTGCATACAGAAAGCCGTAATTCACTGTTTATCTTTATAAAACAAAGTAGAGATCTATACGAAAGGAAGTACGGATGATGCATTAGTACAAGGATATTGAAAAAGGAGAATATAGTTGCACAGCATCACTGAATGTCTCTGGTGGTTTTTTCAGAGCAGAGGGCAGCAGTAAGATCCAAGCCCGAATAGAACAACAGTCTGCCCGAGCATCTCAGCCTCCTTCACAGTTCAGAGCCCCAGCCAAGCCAGCAGTTGGACCTAAAACTTCTCCTTTGAAAGATAATCCTTCACCTGAGCCTCAGCTGGATGACATTAAGAGAGGTAAAGAAGGGTTTGTAGTTTCCTGAGTTTTGGTTGGTTTTGTCTTTCTTCTTTATAATAAAAAACTATGGCTGTACAATTTATAAAAATGTTAGAACGTTCAGGGATTAAAAGATGGTACTTGACAGCTGGTTTGTCATCTTTTTATCTTGTTTTAAGGCATCTTAGTGAAGTATTTATTCTCTTCTGCCAGCATAGATATTTATACCGCAGTCGTCTCTGGCATGAGAGATCTTTCTCTTTCTGGATAATTTTCTCTCTTCCAAACTATTTCTCTGTTCTGAAAAGAAGATAAAATAAGTGTGAATTCAGAAACCTGTAGCTGAGTGCTAGATGAGTTGAATGGGTGTCTTAGGCAACAACAACAACAACAAAAGCTAATGGTCCAAGATCTAGTTATGCAATGAAGTAACTTGGATGGAAGTTATTCCTGTGCTGAGTACTGAGTAAGATTGGAGCCGTTTGCCAGTGGGATGGAAGGGCCGGATGGCTGTGTTCCATCAGAAGACCTGGAGCTTGTGCAGTGCCAAGCACTGCTAGTAGGGGAGGGATGAGAGAGCAGACAACCCTGTGGCTTCCCCTTTACCACAACCACTCCTCTGCAGCTTTGATCACATCTGCCATACAGTTGCTATACTTCTATTAAAGTACCTTGAAGGGATGACTGTCTCAACTCAGTCTCCTACTCAAGCAATGCTTTATCTCAGGGTTTCACTGTGGGCAGGGCGCACTTTCTTTGCCCATGTCCTTCTTTTCATACTGATCTGTTATCTGGATTTGCTGTGGTTAACAAGGAGGACTTTAAATTTTTATTTGTTTCTCTTGTTTCTTGTCTGGCACCAGATGCAATTATTTTATTTTAAGATTGTCCTTTCTGTCTAATATTTTTTTCTGGGCCTCTTTTTCTTTCTTCTGTCCCATATAGCTATTTTTGCCTGTAGACTTAGCCTATGTTAATTGCCCAGACTATGTTAATTACTTAGCAGGGTATTTTTTCAGTTCATGGTAATCACCAGGTGACATTTTTACTGCTAAGCTATCTGTGTGTTTGCATAGGTGCTGACTGGTCTCACTCTCTCACAGCAGTAGTATTTTCAATACCTGGACACTGGTCAGCAGACAGAATCATTGTCTGAGAATCTGTTAGCTACAGCTCCCTTAGCTGCATTGCCATTTTTATTTTCTGTGTAATAGGTAAGGAGAAAGATAACAGGTATCCATTTAAAATAAGATATCCGTTTAAAAATTAAATCAGTTGTGAATTTTAAATGTCTTTTCTTGTACTGTGTTATAAGTTACTTAACTACTGGGGCACTCTTTTGTATATAAACAGCAACTTGTAAAGGTCATGTTATAGTAAAATAATGACGTTTGCCTGATGTGACATCTGTCCTACAAAGACCATTTTCTAGTGGTCTAAAATATAAGTCACATTGTTTAGAAACGTCCTAGTAATTTTTTTGCCACTTGATCACTTTTTATGGGAAAGTACCTCCAAATAAATAACCTGTAGAGTTTTGTGTCCAAAATCAAGAACACCTGACTTGTACTAAAAATAGGACTTTAAGTTGGTGTTTTATAGGGAGATTCATTCAAGACCCAAAAAGAGCACTAATACTTGACCAGGGTTTTTTTTTTTGCTTACAGTCTGTGCTCTTCTTAACTTTTCCAGTATCGATTATCTAGAGCATCAACATTACTAAACCATTTATATCATAAGAACATACTTTTGGAAAGGTAGAACTAAAATGGCACCATTCTACAATGGAATAATTAATAAAACTTAATTGTAAAAGCTGTGAGAGAGTCTTCAGTCCTGTTATCTTCCCTTAATGTGTCTTTTTATGAAGAAAGACTTGTAAGTTCTGAAGAGGCTGTGTTGTTTCCATTGAAGCAGTAGCTTTTCTTTTGGGTGAAGTACCTCATCTGTATGAAGGAAAGATAAACATAAAGCTGAAACTCTGTCTTCTCTTTAATGGACACTGCACAAACCTTACAGTCCCCAAAGGAGGTGGTTGAAAGGATCTCTGATGCTATGACGCTTGCTCCCGGTATGCCCTACTTAAGGGTGTGGTAAGACACACAGCCCTCGTGATATTTAACATTAGTTTTAAGATAACCTCAGTGCAGGTTTCTGCTTTCCCCTGGTACCCTCAGCTGTGCATTCCCATAGCTCCCCTTACAGATGAGCTGGGAAACGAACTTTCAGGTAGGTTGGTTCTGTCCCATTACACAGCTGTCTTAACAGCAGTGCCTGAGGACACAGTCAGAGCATGTGGGAGTTGAACCAGTCCTTTCCTTCATGCAGAGGGGCCTTTGGGAGGCTGTGCCTAGGGTCCTGCGCCAGAGGAATCTTTTCCCCTGCAAGCTTTTATATTGTCCTCCTGCCCGAAAGGAGCAGAAGAGAGGGTAAGAGCTTGTTCTTTTGAATAATTGGCTACATCTGATAACATTTCATTAAGCGGTGAGCATTTACACACATATACCACAATACAACCATTTAAGCGCATGAAATAATCGCTGTTTATCAGACATATTTGACCACAGCAGAAATGTTTTCAATAACATTGGCATAATTACAGCATGCTGTACTTGGGGGGAAAAAAACCAAAAACTACAGACGTATTTCTGGTTGGGAGACTCTAAATTCAGTGCTTAAAAATCTGAGCAGATCTTGTTTACCTAAAATGCAGCTGTAGTGTGTAAGGATTATGCCATAGCACTGTGTTTGTCTCTCAAGAACACCTCAATCAAATTTTTTGCACTTCAGTGTAAAATAACTGCCTTTTCTAGCTGTCATCTCCGCATGCTCAAAGTGCCAGTATCAAGTTGATTTCTCCCCCTTGCATACCGTTATTAACAGTAAGCATTCTGTGACAGGCATAGAACCTTATCCTCCCTAAAGCTGAATGACTTTATTTCCAAAGGTCCTTGGTATTCTTGCAGCTCAAGGTTAGGGCTTCAGTTAAAAATTCTGCATAGCCTATTGGAATTGAGGGAAGAAGTAAGAACCCTTAGCCATGATTATGGAAAGAAATTAGGGCATTTGATACTGAATACATACAGAAGACAGCCCTGTTGAGAAAGGCTGTTCTGTTTGTACAATGATTTCTGACCTTGATTTTTTTTTTTTTTTTTTTTACTCTAAGGACTCCATTGATTGTCAGTGTAAAACAGTAAGCCATTTTGTTTTCTTGAAAGAAAGCCTACAGTTGTAACATTAAACATGCACAAATTAAGGTTCCCCTAGCAATGTCAGCCTTTTCAGATGACGTAGGCTCAATTAAGGCAAGTGTCCAAAACTATACTATACGGAAAGCTTTTTTAAAAGTAAATGCTGCACATCCTAACTCTTTTCATCTTTTAAACCTTAAAAGTGCATCAACATGAGGCGTTTGATCTTACGGCACAAAAAGATCCAGGAAAAGTCTGACTCGTTGTTCAGCTTAGCATATATGTACACATATACACTAACAACTGTTTTAATTGGAGGCACCACAAGGAAATGTTTAGTCAAGGCTTCAGTACCTGTAACTGCACTAAGCATAACAAGTAAGTAGGAAAATGCAAAATTGCATGATTTTAAAGCGGATATGTTTTTCCTACAAGGCCTTGGTGTCATCATTGGCTTAGCCACCATCTTTGACAATGTGACACAAGAGGGTTTTGAACAGACTTCCTTAGTAGTCCTGCCTGACAGATTTTTAGCAATGCAGTAGCCACCATAACATTAGTGAAAACAATTACTTTTTTTCCTCATCTGCACAGACGAGTTGTTCAGAATTCTGGGCTCAAGGAATTAAGAGACACCTAAGGGGAAGCTGACAGCCTGTGAGGCAAGAGTTGACTAGAAGATGGTCTCAGACCAACTTTCCACCAGTCGCCACTGTCACTGATAACACCCTTAACTTACCAGTCCTTGAAACTTGTGATACTGGCGCTATTTTGCTTTTCCTGCATTTAGCATAGTGGGACTTAACCAGTTCTTCCAAAGCATCCTCCCTTCCCCTCCTCGTAACCAAGCCTCTTTTATGGGCTTTTAGTTTCTGCTTCTCCAGCAGAAAATCCTCACTTTTCAATCTGACACTAATCTGTAATTCTGTTTAAAATTAGCAAGGCTAATCTTCCTTTCCCATTTGTCAGACTGCATCACTTCTTTCCTTCGGTTATCTCCTCGGCTGCTGTATCAAGTTCGAACTTCTTGTTTAGATTTTTTTTTTTTTTCCTAGTTCTCTGAAGTGCATTTGTCGTTGCAGCTTTTCCCTTTCACCACCAATGCCTCTTAGATTGCTTCACCTTCTTCACACTATTTTGTATGATGCTTTCTGGCATGCTGTGTTTGTTGTTCTCAGCCCGTGTGCCAACACTTTTCCATTTCAGCCATAGACTCTGTAGCTCTGTAAGCATATGTGTGTAATTCTCAGACACTTTATTTTATAAGACTTATTTATTGAATGTTTTTGCAGTGTGGACAGTGGTCTATAGGTGATTGTGCTTGCTACAGTTCAGAATATTCTAACAATATATTAGTAGTAGTATCAATAGAACTTACAACTAACAACTCTAATCATCGCTAGAGGTATGTGTAAATTTTACACCATTAAGCTAGGGAAAAAAAAAATTAAATCTGGGCATTTTAAAGGAAAAGAGTCCTTATTTCTGTTTACCTTTCCTTCAGCTTTCCCTATGAATTTCTTAGCCTTGAACACTGAATAGTTACCATATGAAATCCTTGATGTGGGTAGGCTGAGAATAGTGACTTAAGAGTGCTCATTTGTCTGTGTATCAGATTCCATGCATGAAATGGATTTTTAAAACCTGCAAGACTGTGTTGAGAGGGAATAAGGGAGAAAGACATTACAGTACAAAATAACATCTTCTGTTGGCCTAATCATATATTATTCCTCCCTCTTCCAACGGTCTCTTGCATTATGTCTTCAAGGTGAAAGAGTAAGTTTTACCTGGCATGCAAATAAAGTACAGAGAACACAGGTGGTCTAGTTGGGGATCTAGATTTAGGAAGTAAGTTGGAGGAACAACCCCAGTATCCTTAAATACGCCGCTGGCGTTAGTCATATGGTTATTCCCTTTCAATACACCTTTCTTGCCTCTATAGCATTTGAAATTGAGCTCTGAACTTTGAAATTGAAAAATGGCAGTTTTAAAACCAGTAAAAGAAAACTTAATTTCTAAAAGCGATACATGCCGAGCTAGAGGAACTCTCCAGCAAATAATGTGGAAACTGAAAACTTAGCTGTTACTCTGTAGTGTTAAGCAGCCCAAGGAAAATGGGTCTTATTGAAAAAGGGAAGAGTTCCAGTTGCTCAGACTTACTCCTGCAGGGGCTGAAGATAAGAAGCATTAAAATTGTGCTGGTTTTGTGTAAAGGAAAGACTCATTTTACATGATCTGGCTATGCTATATGCAAGAATGATGTCCTCACCTGAAGAGCTGGGGCTCATCTCACTCTGACATACATTTGACCTAAGGTGAATTACTCCTGGCATCAGTTCTCCATTTGTCAGCTAGAGATGGTAATAACCTCCTCACTCCCTTCTTTCATTCTTGTCCCTTTAGCCTGTGACATCTCCAGGGCAAGCACTGAATTCTAACCCTGTGGGTATAGAACTGCTAGTACAACAAAAGCCTAAATTTTGAGGGTTTCGCATACTATGCTTAATATATGTGTGAATATTGTTCTTTCATGGAAACCTGCCTAGGTGATCTGAGTCATTAAATACTTGACTTTGTGAGTGGATACAAAAGAATTGTCCTCCAATAGTGTTTAGGCCACTTGTAATTATGACAAATTTAACAATACGATATGATTTGTGGTGACTTACTGTAATAGCTGTTCAGTAACCAGTCGTTCAGCCAACACTAGCTGTTGCTGATGCGGCAGTCATGGTGCTGTCATGGTATTCCAGTGTTTCTTTGCACTGGCAACCCTGAAGTGGGGTGTGTCTGACTTGAATAACTTCCCAGTTTCAGAGTAGACTCTGGATTTTACTGGCTACTTGTAAGCTTTATAGCGGGTTAAGGTATTATAACCACTCCCCAGCATGTGAATATTCTCATCTGTTCTCATCTGCCCCACTGCAGAGTTATCTGATGTCATCCATCTGCTTCTGAATTTTGTTCAAAATGAGGTGTGTGACTTTGCACTGGAGCAGTTTCATACATTATCTGAAGTCAAGGCAGTTTCTGTTGTGATCATGTGCCTATGCCCCCCTCCCCATTTTGTGTTTTCCAAAAGCTTAAATGTCACTGACATCTAACAATTTAGATTCCTCCACTTAAAGATGCTTTTAAAAAATGGGCTGGCTGTTGGCCTGTAGAAGTCAGGAAATGTACTTACTTTGTACGTAGAGAATATAACCTGTCAGAAATAATGAAGCAGGAATTTCTTTCAGGAGTGTAATGTATGTAAATAGTAATAGTGGAAGTGAAGGTTTTATGATACTAACCTGTGCTGTTGCTTCTATAAATCTAGCTACAACAACTAAGTAAAAAAAGCTTTCAGATTTTTTTTGGTTTTCCTTCCTGTCTCTCTCTTTCATGTGAGATATTTTGATGTGATAAATTATACTCGACAAAACTATTTCATTTTCACGTTCTTTTCCAAAATTCCATGGGGCCCTGTTTATGCTTTCACCCAGATGAATGTCCTTTTATTTCAGAGCTGAGAGCAGAGGTTGAAATTATTGAGCAGATGAGCAGCAGCAGTGGAAGCAGCTCATCGGATTCAGAAAGCTCATCTGGGAGTGAAGATGAAAGCTCCAGCAGTGAGGGGGAAGAGCCAGCACATGTTTCGCCTTCCCAGCCACCGCACCAGCAGTATAACAACAGGAATGCTGTTGCTAACGGCACCAGCAGGCCACAAGGAAGCAATCATCTCATGAACACGCTCCGTAAGTAAAGCCTTGTGTCTTATCTCTGTGGAAAGCTGCTTGAGACCACTCATTTTCTTAGCATGTTAGGCTAACTCCATGAAGTGCAGTCTGCCAAACAGTAATCCCAGGAAGTTGCACTGGCTGAAATATGTGAGCAGGTTTTTTGAACAGAGGGCCAAGACCTGTTTGAAGGTGGGGAGATTGCTTCAGTTTGGTCTAGAGCCTGTTGTCATCAGTGCAATGGCCATGCTGAGCCTTGATTCAGGCCTCCAGGTGGAATGAGCGGGTAGAAAAGTATCAGTGTGGGAGAATCTGATGCACTGAAGGATGGGAATTATTTTAATGTGAAAACACAGATTAGACATAAATAGTGGGGTTGTCACCTGTGTCAGCTAAAGGTCTGTAAAGAATTGTGAATGGCACAAGGCTGTCCTGTGGTCATAAATGCACAGTCACTGTGGTCTTTGTTATTAGCTGTATTGCTTTGTTAGAGTATTTACTCTATACTGTGTTTTCACAAATGTCACATTTTGAAGGGAAATTTAGTGCCATATATTTGGTTAAAATATTACAGCTGTGGCATTTGCAAACATTGAATCAGTACAAACTTCCTCCACCCTTTAAAAAGTGTAAAAAATGTTCTTAAAGCCTGGGTTTGTCCCACGAGACTCTCTCTGGAGAGATGGTGTACATCTGTGTTACTCTTCCCTTATGCTGGATCAGGTATATTCTAACTCAGCGGATTTAAAATACTGCATTTATAAGAAACTAGAACTTAGTTATGATAAAGTGTTCTTAATTCCTCCCGAGGCATGTTTGCGTACATCTCTTGGCACCCATGCATAGGGAATTGGTGGAGTTTAAATACAGATAAATGTAGGATTTCCAGCTTCAAGAAGACAAGTATATTATACAGACAATACTGAAAAGGCCTGCTGGAAAACTGGAGAGGCCTGTCAGTAATGAATGTCTGTGTGAAATCCAAAGTTCAACAAAGCCAGTAGGACTCTTTCCATTTCCCTGTTTCTGGTTGTGAGCTGCCTCTTCCCTGCTTCTCCTGGGCCATGACAACAATATTGCATTGGTCACTGAATGTCAAGAAACCTCTGACTCCAGGAGAATTTGGGAACTGGTAGGGTAGCTCCTTTTTTCAGGCAATGATTTTTGCCTTTGGATTTAAAATCCTTTTCCCAAGGATTAATATGTCCTTGAGCATTCAAGTCACTGGTGACCATCTACATGGGGACAATCACCCCTAACCCAAGTTCTTGTTTCATAACAATGAGGAGATGAAGATATCCAGGGCATAGCCGTTGCATAGCTGCTCTGCAGCTGCTTGGGGCAGGGCCATGGGAGAGTGCTGGAAAAGTTCAGTTACCAGAATACAAGCAAAATTCTTGCCCCCTTTTATCCCCTCCACCTCGCCAGATCACAAGTGTTCTGCAAAACAGGGTCTGAGACTGTAGGTTTGATCCATATCCTGGCCTTCTTTTGTTTGATCTCTCTTTGCGCTTTGGAGGGAGGCCTTCACTGTCACAGCGTGTGTCAGCTTAGTCCAGCCGATAGCCTTGAGTTGCGGTGGCTTTAACATTCCTTTTGGTTTATTGACATGTGGAGGCCTTGCCTTGGCTACCCAAATGGCCTTAAAACAAAAAAAATCTATTTTAAAAGGGCCGAGAAGGCCAGGGAATTCGCCATTGCCTTGTCCAAGAGCCATATACGGGAGCTTGGCTGGGTGGAGGCTGTGGAATGCCTTCCGCAGCTGCTAGCGTGGGGACTGCTCTTCTCCCACCAGGGAGCAGCTTTGGTGGCTGTGGAGCCAAATACACTCGGTTTGGCCTGGATCCCACTGTGTGTTAGCCCCATGCAGCTCTTAATGTTCTTGGGCATGGGGAGCAGTTCCACTAAATGACAGATGATGTTTGCATTCATTTCTTGTGTTATTCTTATTTAAATCTTCCAGTGTAAATGTGACTGTTCTTTGGTTTGATTGCCATGAAATGTGAATTAACACCTACCCGCTTGTTTTTTTTTGTTGGTTTTTGTTTTCCGTAGGAAACGACTTGCAGTTGAGTGAGTCTGGGAGCGACAGTGATGACTAGAGGCTGAGCTTTTGCAGTTTCTGTTACATATACACGAAGAACTAATTTACCTTGAAGTGATCCTATTGCTTACGAAGAGCAGCTGGCACAGAGATAGCTCCATGTGTGGAATTTTAATAGAAGAAATGCATAGCCCTACAAAATATGAGATGTTGAGGGCTGTTTTACTTTGTGAATTAAGTGTATATTTTGTGTATATTCTTCTTCTTTTAAAGCTTTAAATAGATATGTACAGTGGGTAAGCCAATATATGTTCCTATGTTCCTGTCTATCATCTGTAAGTTTAATGTGTAATTTTATGATGTCATCTAAAAATTTCTTGTTTGTAGAAGATATTCAGCCCATCATGACTTTGCAGGGGGGGACTTCTGTATATAGGGTGAGCATGAGCCAATGAGTTTAAAAAACGTGCAGGAGCTAGTTTTGCACTGAAGTGGGACTGTTGTAATTTAAGTTTCAATACTAAGTTGATTTCTTTGGTTTGGGACTTTTCTAACGTCTTTTTATTGCTATTTATGGTTGATCTAATAGATTTTTAAACAGTTGGAAAAGAGAAATCATAAAACCATGTTCGTCACAAACCTTGCTGCACCAGTGCCTTATAAGCAGGTTTTTTAAACGGAGCTTCAATTCGTGCCACCTTTCCTATAGGGAACAATACCAAAACCTCCTCAGAGTGCTCTTGCAAACAAGAGCTGTATTTCACATACAGCCGACTGTACTCTGAGGGTAGTTACTCTAGCAAGATCAAGGATATACATCAGTCACCTGAACACATGCAAATAAGAACCAGATCAGCATTTTCTTGTGTCTTATTTAACTCAGACATTCAGACCTAGTCTTCAAAAATATTTAGGAGCCCAAGTACCAGTGAAAATGCAACGTCACAAATACAAGATACTGGACTTACTGAAATTGTACGACCAGAGCCCTCCTTGCAGTTTATTAGAGAATGCAGAAAGAAGAGGTAACTAAACAATTAACCATGAAACAGCCGAAGTCTCTCTTGCACCACAGTTGTGCAGGTAGACTTTAGTCCATATTGTTTGTTGGACGGGATCTCTGTGCTTGGCAGTACAGGAGTACATGGAACACAAAACATTTACCTAGGGTGAAATTCACCCCTGTTTAAGGGGGTTTAAAGGGTGCTTAGGTGGGTTATCATTAACTTTTTTTGCTCGTGTGGAAGATGAATGCTACAGGCAGCCTTTTATAGCTTGGACACCAGGCTGACTTTTTAAAACCAGAATTCAACTGGCATAGGACAAATGGCGCTGTAGTTGTGGTGTAATCCAGGGGAATGGGAAGCTGAATTGGATACCTCTCCATTCTTAAGCATTTGCTTTGCACTGCTTTTGTCTGTTGGTTAGTTTGTGTTTTAACTCCTGTTTGTTTACTGAGCTCTTTCCTCTTTTTTTTTTAAGGTGTTGAAGAGCAAGGGGACATTTGAAGGGAGATTTTATTAAATGGTTTATTTTTTTTGCATTGGATACATATTTAGACATATTTTTTCATTATTGTACATTTAAAAATACTTGTTTTTTTAAAAGTGTTTTATGATGTGGGTACATATTTTAACAAACAATTATGAAATATACTTGATGTAAAGCTGCAATTGCTCTCCTTTTTCTTGTTTTTCCTCAGACAGTAAAAGTGCTCTGTTCTAACAGGCTTGTGCCAATTTGGGATTTTACACTTTGGTGCAGGAGATCTGCATAGTAGCTGGCAGTCTAATTAATGCTAATACTGCTCCTCACTTTTCCCCAGCTTAAGATTTGAATAAGCAGGGAGACATTTCTCTCATGCCATTTCCTAGTTACTGGAACTTATTCCTGACTTCTGTTGACATTATTTGCGCTTTAATGGAAAAGCAGTGGTGCAGCATTTTCATCACTTATCATTCACTAGCTCGTGCACTCTAAAATCCAGGACATGTCATAGGAAGTTTACTAATTACATGTAAATAAAATATATGAAACTTAAGAAGATAAGACAACACCAGGCCACGTTGATTTGAATCGCCAGTTTAATTATGGTTTAGACCAGCAAGTGGGAAAGCTTCATTCAGATAATCAATTTCTGTCATGTTTTGTATTTGTACTCTAGGTCAAGTTTCCCTGCTATCCCTCCCTAAAAGATTTCTTCCCCTCTCTGTTGGTAACGAAATCAACATTTTTTTCACGCAATTACATACAGCTTTTAAACTACATTTGGCCATCCTTTGTGCCCCCTGGGGATGCGTCATATCAAGGGTGGCCAACTTGTTCGTGAGCTGTGTAGCTGCACATCCTACACCCAGACTGGAGCATGTCTGTCCACAGGGCTGGTGAGTAATGCGGTGGTCTACAGCCCACTTGTGGGTGTGAGCAGGGCAGTCCCTATGTGTGTGTGACCAGCCTGTCCCCTCCCTGCCACTGTGTCCTGAGCGGCTCCCGGCATCTCCTGCCAGAGAACCTCTGGGGTCTCCATCTTTCCCACAGCTTTCACATGTATGTGGCATGTGTTTCGTGAAGGTGAACCATGTGGAGGCTTCAGTAGGGAATTTGTAACATCAGAAAGGGTGGCTGCCTCTTTTTTTCCTTTTTCTGAATAACACATGAGTGTGTTTTAAAGCCATTGCCAGCCTGATGTTGTGATTTGGGCTCTTAACATTTTATTTTTCATATATTAAGAAATAGTAAAAGTTGCCTATATATTCCTATTAGACAGTTGTTCATGTATTCATGATTTGCGGCAAGTTTTATTCAGCTGGAAACTGGAATTCAAATTACTTGCAGAAAAGCAGTTATTTAGAATTCTTTTAATTAGTTGGCAATATCTTTAACATGCTGGAGAAATAAGTTGACTAAAATATGTTTTGATTAAACCTGGCAATGAGACAAAGTATTCCTGATTATTCGTGGTAGGTTGTAATCCTGGAGGATTTTAGCACTAGTGCTTCTTAACACCGTACGCTGCTTTTCCCACATAAAGTAGGAACATCTTTTATACGCCAATTAGTTCAAATGTGAATTAACAGCGCATATGGAATGCGATTATCTGAATGAACTGAAACTAAGTGAATGTTTCTTTGCATTGATGGGAGAGCTGCCTGCTGGCTCTGGAGAGATAGCTGTGGTTTCTGATGGTTTCTTCTGTTCAGTGACTTCATCCATTTCAGCGGTTTGACTTTGCTTACAACTTCAGCAGCAAACATGGCCTGCTTACGACTTTTCCCATCGTTGGAATTGCTCTGGGAGTAATAGTAACGATATAAATTGATTTCAATCAGATTGTTATAATTTCAACTATAGTTACTAATTTTTTTTAAATAAAGTTTTGTTTCCAAAAGGACAGATTCAGTCACCTGCTTGTCTATCTTGGACAACTTGAAATACGATTGCAGCAATGCCCAAGCTGCTGTTTCAAACTTCAGTCATGTGGAGAAAAGCTTCCACCCACCTCTGCCCTAGTTCCACCCCCCTGCCCTGCCAGCGGGGACCCTCTGCTACTCCAGCTGAACCACAGGCACCATCACCTCCGGGCAAAAGGTGTCCCAGTCCCCTGAGGAGAGTCACAGGTTTGTACCTCCAGCGTGCGCAACACGACCCTCTCTTGTTCCACCAAAGCATCCCCCCTCCTGTCACCCGCCTTGGCCGAACCGGTTGCGTTGAGAAGGCAGACTGATAGGAAAATGTTTGTTTTCTTCAGCGTTGCTTGGAATAGCTCAGACGGTAACTGTGGGTAGTATGTCTAATTTGGAGAATCTGTGCCTGAATTGATTGGCACAGTTTGCTTTATTATAGACCAGCTATATGCCTGTTTATAGCTGTATATAGAAACAGTTCGCTGTGCAAAAGCTTTATTTTTTTTTCCTCCTTCAAAGTCCATTTATTTGAATTAAAAAAAATGAAGTTCAAGAATCCATGCATGTCTTTTTTTTTTTTTTTTTTTAAATTTGGAAACGAAGAGAAATGTAGCCTGGAATTACTTGTAATGGAGAACACTTATTTTCAGTAATCACCCGTGCTTCATTGTTCAGAGTGCTATGCGTTTCCTGCTAGCAGCTGAGTCAGAGAGATCCTATGGAAAACAATGGAAAACACGGCTGCCCAGGAATGAGCATCTTGATGGGATAAAGGCTTCTGCTGGCAACTCTGAGGGTCTCAGGTTCAGCTGCTCACGATGAATGGCGACATCTCAAATCTACCTGGTTACTTACAGCTTTTTATACACACACAAATATATGTAGTATCAAAGGGAAAAGAGCGTTGCTGATGCTTGCCTTAAAAACAAAAGCTGTAATGTTGGGGAGATGTTGGGGAATCCTTGGGACAGATGTGAACTTAAAGTAGTTAATTGTTATGTACAGTGTACACCCAGCCCTGTTCTCAGAAGATAAGCCGATTAATGAACGATTAATAGTTAGTTAGCCAATTGCTACCCGTGGTTTATGCGAGAAGGGTGTGTATGTAAATTGAAAGGTATCTGTTTAGCTATTTTTTCCTATTCCCACTGCTTACACTCCCTTCCTTTCTTTCTTTTGTAATTCCCTTATTTCTAGCACACGTATTCTTTCTGCTGGCAAAATCCTGCAGGAATTTACAGGAAAGGGGGGTGGGTGTTGAAACATTACACGTGCATTAGCTGTATTCGCCCTCACTCTAAATCTATTGTAAATGACCTTGTGAACGGACTCACCTTCCTCCCCCTCCTTGGCTTTGCCTTTATTGGGACTAAACAGTATTCCTTTGGACGACAGCGAAAGAAAGGGGCAAGGTGCGAGTGGGTGAAACACCTCAAGCTGCTGCTGCTGCGTACGTTGAGGATGTTCTCGTGGGAAGTGGTGGCCTGAGCCAGCCTGACTTGCTCTGCCAGCATCGTTGCAAATAAAATGCCAAATTCGGTGCCACCATCGCCCTGTGGCTGGGCGAAGATAGAGTTTGGAGAAAAAGTGAGTTTAAAAAAATATCCCGCTAAACGGGATTTGCGCCAGAGTTTTGGTGTGATGTGTGGCCCTGCTGAGGTTCATTTAGCTCTGCTAGCGAGTTTTTGCGCATTGTGTGTAGTGGGGGAACCCATGTTGCCCTGATTTTTTGGGCAGATGCTGGTGGAAGTAGGGGCTGGAGTGAGGCTGGCGTGTTTTTTTAATACGTGCTAGTGGATTTAGTTGAACCAGGTGAATTAAACATGGCACTGACAAACTAAATGAAACAACCAACAGCATATCTTGGAAGGAATTGTATGAATTTGACTTGAAATCCCACAGAATCCATAGGTTCTGGTACTTCTCGCAGTGATTTTAATTTTCCCAAACTTTTGTAAAAACAGGGCTCCCTGAAGGGCAGAGTAAGAATGCACAAGATACCACGTTGAAGGTTTTGCATGAAAGTTTTGACCTGTGTTTCTTCCCAGACCGGCTTGCTTTGTTGTAGGACCCTGCGTGAAAGCCTTTGAGGCACACTTGTACAGGGCCTGGTCTGAAGGAAAATGTTCCCTTTGTGTTGCAAGTGAGAGATAATCGTCCACTTCTTCGCAACCCCCGCCAGCCCGTTAATTCTGCCATCACCCCTTCCGAACTTGGGAGTTGGCTTTTTCCTCCATAGCTCTGACACCTCCTTAACGTTTTCCTACTGCCAGACATTATAATCACTAACAAAAATAAACAAGCATCTGGTCAGGAAAACAGCAATCAAATACTTCAGTGAGCAGCATGGGTTTTACTGCAGTGCTTCGGAGAAGTCTCCGGATTGTGATAGCCTGGAAGGAACGCAGAGCCTGTGATATGAGACCCGACTGCTCATCACATGTAACAAAGGTGGCCAAAATTTTGTAAGGGTGTGGGATGCGTCCCAAAATTTTCAATTACGCCAGAGCCACGGGCTGTGCCCTGTGTGCGTTGGGAAGCTGAATGGGAGGAGAGGTTTGGGAGTGGTTTGCGGAGAGGAGATGACAGCAGGGCTGTCGACGGGACTGAAGTGGAGGGGACACAAAGGTGGGTGTCCATCCACAGAGTCCCATCAGCCAGGTCACACTGTAGCCCTGTAGCAGCCCAGCATAACCAACGTGAGAGATCACCAGCATGGGGGAGAAGCTTTGAATTCCCTGAGAGATGCTGGTGGTTGCCACCCTCTTCTTTATGATGTAAGAAGTGTAAGTATATGTATATAAGTATATATATTATATGTCTATAAGTATATTATATGTATATAAGTATATGTAAGGGTGGGTAGCCTGGGAGGAATACAAAGGAATTGTTCGAGCAGCCAGGGATCGGGTTAGACAAGCTAAAGCCCAGATAGAACTAAATCTGGCCAGGGACATTAAAACAAAAAGTCCTTCTTTAAGTATGTCAGCGAGAAAAGAAAGACTAAGGAAAATGTGGGCCCTCTCCATAAGGAAACGCAAGAACTGATTACCCAGGACAGAGACAGAGCTGAGGTCCTCAACGACTTTTTTACCTCAGTCTTCACTGGCAAGGACTGCAGCCGCACTGCGCATGACACAGAATGTAAAGGCGAGGACGGGGAAAATGGAGGACCGCCCACTGTAGGTGAAGATCAAGTGCGAGACCACCTGAGGAACCTGAAGGTGCACAAGTCCATGGGACCTGATGAGATACGTCCGCGGGTCCTGAGGGAACTGGCAGATGAAGTCGCTATGCCACTAGCCGTCATATTTGAGAAGTTGTGGCGGTCTGGCAAGGTTCCTGCCTACTGGAAAAGGGGAAACATAACCCCTATTTTCAAAAAGGGAAAGAAGGAAGACCCGGGGAACTACAGGCCAGTCAGTCTCACCTCTGTGCCTGGCAAGATTATGGAGCAGATCCTCCTGGAAACTCTGCTGAGGCACATAGAAATCAAGGAGGTGATTGGTGACAGCCAGCATGGCTTCACCAAGGGCAAGTCATGCAGGACAAATTTGGTGGCCTTCTACAGAGGGGTTACAGCGGCAGTGGACGAGGGAAGAGCAACCAATGTCATCTACCTGGACTTGTGCAAAGCGTTTGACACCGTCCGACACAATATCCTGGTCTCTAAATTGAAGAGACATGGATTTGACAAATGGACCTCTCAGTGGATAAAGAACTGGCTGGATGGTCACACTCAAAGAGTTGCGGTCAACGGCTCAATGTCCAAGTGGAGAGCAGTGAGGAGTGGCGTTCCTCAGGCGTTGGTACTAGGACCTGTACTATTTAACATTTTTGTTGTGGACATGGACAGTGGGGTCGAGTGTACCCTCAGCAGGTTTGCTGATGATACCAAGCTGTTTGGCGAGGTAGACACGCTGGAGGGGAGGGATGCCATCCAGAGGGACCTGGACTGGCTGGAGAGGTAGGCCAACCTCATGCAGTTCAACAAGACTAAGTGCAAGGTCCTACATCTGGGTCGGGGCAATCCCAAGCACAAATACAGGCTTGGCGGGGAATGGCTGGAGAGCAGCCCTGAGGAGAAGGACCTGGGTGTGCTGATTGACCAGAAGCTCAGCATGAGCCAGCAACGTGCAATTGCAGCTCAGAAGGCCAACCGTATCCTGGGCTGCATCAGATGAAGTGTGGCCAGCTGGTCAAAGGAGGTGATTCTGCCCCTCTACTCCACTCTGGTGAGACCCCACCTGGAGTACTGCATCCAGCTCTGGAGTCCCCAACATAAGAAAGACATGGACCTGCTGGAGTGTGTCCAGAGGAGAGCCACGAGGATGATCCGAGGGCTGGAGCACCTCTCCTATGAGGAGAGGCTGAGAGAGTTGGGGCTGTTCAGCCTGGAGAAGAGAAGGCTCCGGGGATACCTTATTGCGGCCTTCCAGTACCTAAAGGGGGCCTACAGGAGACCTGGGGAAGGACTTTTTACTAGGGCATGTAGTGATAGGACGAGAGGGAATGGCTTTAAACTGGAAGAGGGCAGGTTTAGATTAAACATTAGGAAGAAGTTTTTGTGCACTTTGAGGGTGGTAAGGCACTGGAACAGGTTGCCCGGAGAGGTTGTTGAGGCCCCATCCCTGGAGGTGTTCAAGGCCAGGCTGGACGTGGCCTTGGGCAACCTGGCAGGGTCCTTTCCAACCTAAACCGTTCTATGATTCTATGATTTAGGTACACAGTCATTGCATAATCAGGGAAGAGAGCTGGTTGCTTGGGTCTGGGTGGTGGAGAGCGAAGGCAGAAGGGAAGGGGACTGCTCAGCACCAGCAGGCTCTGGTGGTTCCCCACTCTTTTCACAGGGGAGTTAGTGGGTCTTAAGACAAGGGATATCACCGGTTCCCACTGGGAGAAAAGATACTGGTTGGACCTGATCCCCAGAAGTGATTGGGCACTTCCAAAAACCAGCTCTGTGGTAACCCTGTCTTACTCCAAATTAATTATTTCAGGCTTATGCAAAAGGCTAAGGTGCTTTACCTCAGGAACAGAGCCAGATTTTTCTCCCATGCTACTGGGGCTGGACTCAGCACCATAAACAAACTGGTATAAACAAGAAAATAAAAGCCCTGATTAAACATTAGCCAGTCAAGATACCAGGTTTGGTGTTTAGTTAACCCAGCCAGCCAACTTGCTTCCCAAATGCCATCAGGAGATTTTAAGGTGCAGTAACTACGCCGTAGCTGTGTCTACGCTAACAAGTAGTACAGCCCGGGGGCAGATCCATAATGCAGAAGAGCGCCGAGATTGCAGTGTGTGCACCGTGTGCCTTTCATCTCAGAGGAGTCCGCCTGGCGTGCCCTCTCCATGATGCCATCCACAGCGGGGTGAGTGGGGATGACTGGGACAGTCACTTTGTCGGTGCTCTCCTGACCTGAGCTAACCACTAATGCGTAGGCACCTTGTGTGAACTGGCCCCGTTCCAGCTTCCTCTGCAAAAATACAGGGATAAGAAAAACATTAAGAAATAGTGCTTAATCCCAGAAGCATAATATTAGGCTTTATAGAGACATTCCCTGTATGGTATTAATATATGAATCATGCTGAATAATAACACAAGATCAAATAGCTGAGACAACCATTTTTTTTAAAAAAAAAATCTTTTTTTCCACAGAAGAAACATATTTTCACAAGCTTTGAGGCACAAACAGCATTCCTATGTAATACACGCAAATCTCAGTCTTATAAGGCGCTAAGTAACTATGCCAAATGAAAAAGGAGGCTATCAGCAGCAGAGCTAGGACCAGGCTGCAGATTTTCTCATCTAATCCTAATGGCAGCCTCGTGCCCGCCACATCAACACAGGGCTTGCCCATGCAGGAAGGTATCCCAACAGCCTCAAGTTTGTAACCAGTCTGACTTTCAAAGAAGAGCTCTTAATTGCAGATGACTGACAAATGCTTTTTTGCTTTTAGAAGCTTAGGCTAAATTTGGGAAGGGGGGGAAACTTCCTTAGCTGTGGGGGTGTTGACCTGACCAACATCGTTGCCATCACTGCCTGCACTCAGTTTTTCATCGCTCTTCCCCTAAAGTAGGTGACTGTAACAGAAATAAGGGATGCTTTGAATATCCGTGTGGACCTACTGGCAGAGCAATTGCAACAGAAGTTAGGGCAAGGTCTGGGCCAGTGTCTGTGCTTGGGAGAAGCCCCTCAGGGTACGATGTGCCAGATACTGCCCTATCTGTGTCAGTTCACACCAGTGTCTCTCTTTTTTTTTCTCTGGAGACAATACAATCGATTTTCCTCTGCTTCTCCCAGCCTTTAGAAGGCAAATAAATCACTGTTGTTAAAATCACAAGTCCTCGTAAAAACCTGACTGTGCCCAGAAAGCTAAGTATCTGAGCTTGCCTGAAGCTTAGGAAGAAGTGGCATCTTTTTCAATAAATTTACATGTCTAAATAGATGATAAGTGTTGAATCAATTTCCATATGTTTAAAATAGCAGAGCATTAAGGATTCTGGCACTTCAAGCAATCAACTAATTTGGGACTATTATGAGAATATCTTTTATACTAGTGGAGCAATTCATCTGAAAATCGGGGTCAGTCTGCAGCTCTGTGCCTTTTCAATATCATAAGGGAGTGCAAATTGACAAAAAATCCTGTTTGTTTGCCTGAAGAGATTATGGTGCCTTATGACATTCAGGTCTTTGCAAAATCACTTTTCAGCCAATTCAGAACGCACCCCCTACTTGGCTTGCCTGGCCACGAGGTCTGCTCATAGCTACACAGATCCAATGATAAACAAGAGTGTTGGCAGGTAACTCCTGGTGAAAAAAGCCGTAACTGGGGGCTGGGGGGAGGGGGGGCGGTATCAACCTCTACAGCCAAAAAAGATGCAAGGGCAGAAGCTGTCCAGTGTTCTTCTCCCAATTTCTCCCAACCCTGTACCCAGCCTGGGCTCGCTAAGCCTCATCTCTGGCCACATCTGGCTGCCTACTTGCTGCCCCTCAGCTGCCTGGCCCTGAACAAAGCTCACAACTCTACCATCACCTCTATATTTGGGATGTGTCCCATCATTTCCCAAAGGGCACTGAATATCAAATGTGTCTGCGGCCTGTGCTTCAGAAAGTTTCAAGGAAAATCAACTTCTTTCAAAATCAGCTGGTGTCGTTTTTACCTGCATGCAGTAGGATGAAGGCTTCATGCTGGGCTTTGAGGGTCAGAATAAAGGGAGGATGGATGAAAATACCTACAGAGCTGCAGGTGAAGTGATCCATGGTGAATCCAGCCTGTTGTCACCCTCAGTGTGCTGAGTCATCAAATATTTCCATTGTATTTCAGTACACTGCTCACAAATGTAATGGGCCATTGCTTTAATGAATACACAGCACTAGTGAACCTGGAGATGCTCCACTGTCACTGCACAGGGCCCAGCAATGTGGCGTGATACCGCTGGTCTGGGTGTCAAAAGTAAGAGAGACTTTAAAACTGCCTGCCTGCAGGATCAAGAAAATGACAGGGCATCAATGTATTCTCCCTCACATTTAGCATGTGATCTCCCTATTCCTAAAAAGCAGGGACTTAGAGGAGGACAGATTTGGGGGTTGTTTGATGATTTTTTTTTTCTTAAATTTAAGTTCATATTTTGGAGAAGGCAATGCCATTGGGGAAAGCTTCTAATTAGCAAGTGGATTTTGCATCAGCCCAGATCTTCATCACTATTTATGTGCTTGATTTCTTACTGCCAAAGCAATAGGATGTTCCACCACTGACTTCAAAAGGAGGATGTTGGGATTTGTGGGAGCAGCAGGATCTTAATTCTGTACAGATTCTTAACTAACATATTTTTGTAGTTTAAAACTTAATTGAGAAACCAAGCATTTCGAATTCACCTTCCCTCCACAACATCTTCTTAGCTTGGATGATTCTTCACTGTTTTTGTGCTCTTTCCTCACCTGCATTTACCATGGTGATGGGTTAAAAAACAAAAACAAAACCAACCATAGCAAAGAAGACAACCACAGCTGCATTCCTCATTAAAGAGAAGAAAAAGAGAAGAAAAACACAAATCGCTGTCTAGATGCTCTGGAAAGCTGAGTATCCTCAGGAGCAGGGAAGTCAGGTGGGAAACAATGTGCAGGATACCTGTGTGCAGGCTCCTGGTCTCCAGCCTCAGGGGATGATGCGGTTGGGGTTGTGTGCTCAGGGAGGATGCAGCACCCAGTGGGTGGGTTGGAAATATCATAGCAGCCAGGGATTTTTCACTTTTTAGTAACCTCAATGTGGTTAAATCAGTAAATGAATGTTGTTAAATCAATCAGTAAATCAATGCAGTTAAAAACTGAGTCTGCTAGGCAATAGTCACTCAGCTTGAGTCCCTGGCAAAAGCCACCGCTGCTGTGCTGCAGTAGGACGTTCAGTGCTGTTATGGGCTTGGTGAGAAGGTGTGCAGAGCTGTGATGGTGCAAGCACCATTGAAAGTCCTGCATAGACCAGGCTTTTGCAGGGACAGCTGTCACAGCATCTCTCTCAAGCAAGTGCAATTGTCAAGGCTCTGGACATGTGAAATGTATGTCAGGAAGGAGCTGGTACTGATAACAGCTAAGAAATATTTTCTTTTTCAAGGTCCACAGTGTCAAGAACATCCACGAGGGGTTGGCCACGAAGTGATCAGTCCCCATCGCCTGTTTCCCCCCCCTAGGGTTTCTTGGTCCTTTTTTCTTCTGGAGCAAGAAAACCAGTCTTTCCTTAGGAGACCAAACTGTGGAGACAGCATTAGAGATATAAAGCCGATGCAGGACAACAATTAAGGGTGCCTCTCTAGTAATTTACTGGAGCTCACCCTCCTGACCTTTCTGTATTTAGATCGGCAGGAAGGGTGCGTAATGAGGGCCGCGGGAGGGCAATCGGGTTCTTACAGCTGGTCAGGCAAATTAATGCGAATTGCTTGGCAGTTCACCAAAAGCAGACCAATGAGGGCTCTTCATAAGAAAAAGAGGAAAAAAAAAAGTCTCGAAGGTGGCCAGTCCATGGGCTGGATTTGTCAGATTTCTAACCCGCTGTAGAGGAGAACAGTGGTTCAGTGTTTCGGAGAGACACCACAGCCGCCGGCAAGCTGCCTTTGTCTGGTACATTTCAGAAACCCTTCTGCTCCTCCACCTTCCACAGCTTCTCGCTTCCCCCACCCCCGCGTCCCTTTTCCCCATGTCATTTAATGTCGCCGTGTCCTGGGGGAGTAGGAGAATAGTAAACAATTAGCGAGGTGCTCTTCCCTTCCTCCCTCGAGCATAGGGCTGTCAAGTTTTGAGCTTTCTGGACCACGCTCATCCCCAGGCATCTCAGAGGCAAAGCCTTTTCTAAAGGCAACTCCTGGGAGCTCGGTACCTATACTTCAAAAACCTTTCCCTCCACTTCTCCTCCAATCCACGCAAATGGCAGAAAAATGGTTTATCCACTCAAGCCTCATGCTGTCATTCACCTTTGACCTGACATTTTCATTTCGGGGAAGGTGGAGGACCTGCATGAAACCAGAAGTCACCTGTAAGACGCCGATATTTGTATTTCCGATCGAAGTAGCATGGCTATGGCAGCACACGTACTCTCCCTTCCTAATACTCCCCATACGCTCTTCAAAGTGAAATGCCATTTCCAGTAGGTGATAGTTACTGGCCAGCGGCATCCCTCTGAAATGATCTAGCAACATTTCCCTGACCTCCCAATGGCTCGGATCAGGGCGGTGGAAAGCGCCGGAGCTGCTGTGTCACGGAGGAAGGTGGAAATGGAAGTGCATCTCCACAGGGTAGGGGGAAATACCTTCCCTCTGGTGCAGTTTCCCTTCTGCAAGCCGTCCTTGCCACAGCAGACAGCTTCTTGACCTCCCCTCTCTCCATCTCCCAAGAAGACAGCTGTTCCCTTTATGTGGCCATCCCTCGGGGCACGGATGCTCATGGGTATTTGGAGCAAGTCGGAAGCAAAACCACGCGCGTGACTTACACGGTATTTGGGAAAAGCTGAGGCATAGTGCAGCACTGCTGGCCGTCTACCCCTCTACTCAAACGAGCAGTGAGTGCTTCTGCTTTTGACTTGCAGGGAGGCAGAAGGGTGTCACAGGCACCGCATCCGCCTCGCATCCATTTTGCCGTCCCTCGGCTCCTGGCATCGGTGTGATGGCCAGAGCCACCGAGCCTGGCTTGCTCTGCCAGCAGTGCTTCTGCAGGTTGGTTTCTAGCATCGCCAAAATCGTCATCCTTTGCCAGGTTGTTTTTACAGTCTGCTTTTGGGGTACAGGTGTAAGGGCAAAGAGACTCGCCACATGTAAATAAACAAATAAGCACGGCTGTCTGGTTTGAATGGCTGTGCCGCCAGACGTGACAAAGGATTATGCCACGCATGCTGCAATAAGATATTTAAAATCTCATTCGAAACCTGTCAGCTTCCCTACCCCACAGAAGGCAGATAACGAACAGCACATACTTCAAAGCGACATTTTAAGGACCAAAAAGATGTTCACATGGGGCTTTGAAAATGCACATAAATCATAGATGTTCACACCGAGACCTCGCTTATTTGAAATTGTGGCCGCTTGCGAGGCAGCCTTGACCTCCCCTTGCTGCTATGGGACAGGGTGCCAGGGGGACGTGGCTGCCTGGCTGCCCACCTCTGGTGGCCCCAAACCCGGGTGCCAAACCCTGTGCACAGCCCCATCGTCAAGAGGGACGTCCAAGGCTTGGGTCCCACCACCGCGTCCCACCGACACCGTCTTTGGGCAGGACAGAAAACAAAGCAGGATCTGTGGAAAGCGCAAAGAGACAACGGGATTGGGGTCGACCTTGGTGGCTGAGTGCTGCGTCAGGGGAGATGTCTGCCTGGGTGGTGGCACCGTCCCCACCACCGGTTGCAGGCAAGCCGACAATGTCACATTTTAGGAGAACGGGCTTTATTTTTCCATGTCCTATTTTCACTCTAATTATGTAAACACATTTGGGAAAAAGCTCCACCAAACACCCAATGCTGAAAAGAGTGTTGGAGTCGCAAAGCCCTGCGCGGGAGTCACAGCCCTGGCAGCCTGTGGTCACAGTGGGATTCCTGCAGGACCCCTGACTCCTTTGTGAAATGGCAAGTGGCTTAGGATTTCCTTTCTAGCTGTTTGGGACTCACCGCTCCAGCCCCGGGGCTGCCTGCAAAGCCACAGGTGCCCCCATGGAGCTCCATCCCCACACCGAGTGCTCCCCCAGGCCCATGCAGTAGGTAGGAGACTGACGTTACCGTCCTTGTTTGGCATTTTTCCCGTGATTTGCACAGTCAGAGCACAGCTCCAAGCCCAGTGAGGGCTGCTCAGCGCTTGCCACTCTAATCGCAACCCTGGGAAACGAGGTCAATATCCGCAATATCTGCACGGAATAAATGAAACATCCTTTGGTGGAAAAAGCAGGCGATCACATCCCAGACATGCAAAGGGCCTGAGTTATGGTGTCAGGAGCACCTCCCGTCGCTGGCATTTCCTGACGCCTCAGTGCTCGGCGGCCACGCCAGTGGGGGTTCTTCTTCGTGAACGACACGTTAGTCTCGAGCTCAGCTGCCTCCAGGCTGGGCGAAGCTGGGGGGCAGAGGAGCCGAAGGTGGCGGGGCCGAGCACAGCAGCGTGGGCGCTCGGAGTGTGCCCCAGGCCAGGCAGGCGCTGCCCGGCTTGGCCTCATCCCCTCCGCAGCTCATGACCTCATCGCTTACTTCACCAGTGGTTGTATGATTTATGCACTGACTAATATATATGGTGGGAGTGAACGATGGGTAACACAGACCTCGTGGGCTGGGTGGCTGGTACCCACAGTGGAAATGCAGTTAAATGCCACTCCGGAGACAAGTAAGAGCCACTGGGCATTATTTGGAAGCCAGTGTTGCCTTTGGCCATGCACTGGTGAGGCCGCACCTCGAATGCTGTGTTCAGTTTTGGGCCCCTCACTACAAGAAAGACATTGAGATGCATGTCAGGAGAACAGCAATGAAGCTGGTGAGGGGTCTGGAGCATGAGACTTATGAGGAGTGGCTGAGGGAAGTGGGGTTGTTTAGCCTGGAGAACAGGAGGCTGAGGGGAGACCTTACCGCTCTCTGCAACTACCTGAAAGGAGGTTATAGGGAGGTGGGGGGTTGGTCTCTTCTCCAAAGTAACAAGTGATAGGAAAAGAGAAAATGGCCTCAAGTTGCACCAGGGCAGGTTTAGGCTGGCTAATAGGAAAAAATTCTTGACCAAAAGGGTTGTGAAGCATTGGAACAGGCTGCCCAGGGTGAGGCGCCATCCCTGGAGGGATTTCAAAGACCTGCAGATGTGGTGCTAGGGACATGGTTTAGTGGTGTACTTGGCAGTGTTAGGTTAATGGTTGCTCTTGATGATCTTAAAGATGTCTTCCAACGAAAATGATTCTATGATGAACTCTTCTACCTGCTGCCACGTACGGGCTCTGTGCTGCCTGGTCACTCCATGAGATCCCGGGCTTCCAGCTGAAAACCCACCCAGATCTGTGGGGATTTGTTTTCCCTCATGGAGCAGCAGACACCAATGCAAATCGAAGGCCCTTTATAAATGCAGATGGGCTCCCATATCTCCTGTGCCTTGCCAGACATACTGGATAATCACTTGGGATGCGCTGGGAAGAGGTAAAATCAGCCTAACTGCAAACCCATCGGTCCCCAGCGTTGTCGATACAAGCCGTAAAGCTTTCCAACGTCACGGGGAGAATCCAGCTGCGTGTACGCAAGCCCCAACGGTCCCGCATTTTGGGCGGCTTCCGCGAAACTCGGCGGGTTCCTTTGGCAGAACCATGGTAGCACTGGGCGGGCTCTCTCCCTCCTGGGTACGAGGCGGAATTCGGGACGGGTTCTGGGAGAGCGCGAAGGGGTGAAGGGACGCGACGCCACGGCCGTACCGCCTCCCCCAACCTGCCAGGCGACCTCAAGTCAATTGTCGCGCGGCAAATTCCCACCCGCGGCCGAGAGCTCCGACGCCCCTTTCCCGCCCCCCCCAAACCCCGGTGGAGGGGGGCGGGGC
>NW_009647220.1:275787-283263 GCF_000708025.1 Charadrius vociferus | reverse complement strand
GGGTCCCGTCCCCCCCTCCCCGCTGCTCCCCCGGGTCCCGTCGGAGCTGGGGGGGACCCGGGCAGGTGCCGAGCTGTCGCCGCCGCGTCCCCTTCCCGCTCCTCGCGGAGTTCAGCGACAAGTTTGTGCATAAATGGCACCGGCGAAACAACCCCTGGCTTTGGGATTGGGAGGGGGGAGGAGGAGGGTGAGGGGGTGTTGTTGTTCCCCTCCCCCCCCAGCCCTCCCGGCGACGAGCAGAAGTGCAAAGAAGAGTTCCCGAAAAGCGGCACCTCACCACGGCGTTTGGAACCCGCAAAGCTCCAGTTAACCGCAATGAAACGATTCTATTTTATTTAAAAAAATAGCTCCTAGCACAGACCATTATTACAGGAATGTTGTAGGTCCTTCCCTTCCCGGAGCAACTTTTGTCCCTCAACCTGTTTGACAAATGTTCATTAATTCCCTTCCAACAGGTAAGTGCAGTACGGACCTATTTGACAGATAGGTTCATGGAAACAAAGAGCACTGAAGTGACATTTCCAACACCACAAATCTCGGCGAGCAGGACATTTATTTATTGTGTCAGGCAGATGCTCATGCTGAATTATGAAAGAAGTTATCTGGAGTTTAGTGATGCATCTGTCCGGGGATACAGGAAACCTTTAGCTGCAGGCTTGGCCGTGGGAAAGGAGCATCTCTGGGTGTGGACTCTCCTGGTCCATAAGTGGGACTAGCCTTGCACACACCCGTCTCCCCAGCATGTCTTCCCTAAGAGCGTGCCAAACCCCGCTGCTCGCTCCCTTCTAGAGATGCCCGTGCCCAGAAAGGGCCATCCCAAGCCAGGATACGTATGAATCCAATTGCAGGACTAGGCGGAAGTTGGTATTGGATGCTAATGATACCAGAAATTGCAAAGCAAGCTCATTAGTTTTCTTAGACGTGTATTCTTTCCTTATATGCTGCTCAATAATTGAATGAACTCTATCAAAATCTAGTCAACTTCAAAAAAAAAAAAAAAAAAGCTTAAGCAGTTTCAGACCCTATTCCCATGCTTCCAACACTGGCCAATTTTTGTGGGTTTGCAACCACATTTTCCCTTTTTTTTTCTTTTGGCAAATATTTTCATTCCAGGGTTGCTGTGGGAAGGACCCCCCGCCCAAAGCCACCAGTAGTAAAACTGAGCAAAAGGGCCAACTGCTGTCAAATGCAGAACGTAAACAGTGGAAAACTAACTAGAGGCAGCATTTTCTTATGTCTTTTTTTTTGCATAATTACTTGAGACACTTTTTGTAGTAATAATACTTTTAAGATAGGCAGATAGGTGTCATTCTTAATTCTTTTCCCGTTGATGGTGTCTCTTTAATGCGATTAAGAACCACTAATGAGCTGATTCACCAGCATCATGTTTTCTGCTCCTAGTGCACTGTGGGGCTTCATTTCTGCTCCCGGCTTGGCTATCTTGTAATTTTCTTTTTTTATCTTCCAGAAGATAAGTTTCCTTTCTACGTGTAATTAATTACAGGCTAAAGTTTATTTTAAGGAGACTTAATACAAGCCAGGGGACTGATTGTCGTTTGCACTTGAGCCTCATTGCATGGCTCCGTAACATGGTGGAGTGTGAAAGTGAGTAAATATAAATGGAATTCACAGTGGCTTACTTTGCACCCTGTGACTCTGATAAAGGAGCCTCACATTTAATAAGCATTTGGTGCCTGGTATTCTTGTTCTCTTTCTTGACTTCTTCATTTCACAATAACGCAACTTAAAAAGCTATGTAGGAAGCACCAGAAAATCCATGATAACCCACTTGTAAGGAGAAAATGATGAGCATGGTGAACTAAAAAGGGAGGAGGAGAAAAACATGGAAAGGTTGCCAAGATGCAACCTGGAGGAGAATAACTCCAAATTTTGTAGAAAATGGGAGATTCCAGATCACAACAATGGTATAATTTTAATTTCCTGAAAAGGTATCTTTGGGCTAGGTTTTTAACATGCTAGGGATGCAGAAGACCCATCTAGATGCCTCTTGGCATTTTCAGTACCACCTGGACACAAACTGTCTGAATCGGCATTATAGATAGCTGAACTACGTATACTTTAGCTCCTGAGGCTCGTGAGGTTCTCAGAAAATTAATTTGACTTGTATAGCCATAATCAATAAGGGTAAGGGTTACGATGCTATCCCTTATAGCCTGTCATTTGTTTTGCCACCATGTTATTGCTGGTATTCAAAGTAACCGATAAAGCAGATAAACTTATGATGCCACCTTAATGCAAGATTTTCCCATAAAATATTTGAGGACAGAGTCGGTGAGTCGAAATATTTTCTGCAAGTCGAATTACCCCCACAAATAAAAGGTTTTGTTGCCATTGCTCAACAGGTGGGCTGGTTAGAAAAAGGTGGTCCAGCAAGTGACTCTGTCATCCAGCAGCACTGAACCATCTAAAGGCATGAGGGAAGGCAAACCCTATGAATTGTCTCAGCTCTGGGCTGTGTGTAGATGCTGAACTAAATAATTCAACCATGATCCTAGGTCAGCTGAGGTGGAAATGAGTGGCACTGGGCTTTTGTAGTGACACAAAGCAACCGTGAGCAAAACTGGGCAAGCTTGGAAAACACATATTTAGATTATGAGGTTAATATGTTTTTTCATTGCGCAGCCACGGCTGAGCACTGTGGTCCACAGGTTTCCAGCAGCCCACTTCTGCCGCAAAGAGGTTCTCAGGCATCAGGGTTTTTTCCAGGAAAAGCTTCTCTGTGGGTGCAGCCTCACTGACTGCTCTAACTTTCTAAGCAAGAGCTGAATCCTCAAATAACGTTTGTTTTTATTTTGAGAGGCCAAAATTCCTTTTGCAGGTTCCTCTGGGGATGTGTGAGTCAGTGGTGAGACTCAGTTCCTGCGCTGCCTTGGTGCAGAACTCAGCGTCTGCAGAGAACTGTAGATGCAGCTGAACTTAAAGGTCTTATAACCCTGCTCTTTGTTAAGGATTTTTCTTGGGGGGAGAGATGAAATCAAGCCATTTCTGAGTCAGATGCATGCACTAGTGGCACATGAGACTTTTCGTAGTGGGTTTGTTGCTACAGCCAAAGTTTTAAATCTTCTGCAGATGTGGAAATTGTTTGAAGTCTTACTTGCTTATTGCTTTACAATGCTATGCAAAAAGTCTCTTCAAAGGCTCAACGATCAAGTTACTTGCTTAGGTTTTCCCCTCGTGCTAGATCGTTTTATTCTGCACTACTGCTGACAAATTCATACTGGAGTCTAAAACCTGGTGCAGCTTGAAAAGAGCCTGTAAAAACATGATAGGACAACATGGGGTTAACTTTCCCTGGGGAACGAACTAGCTATTATTTATAAAAGGGCAGGCCCTGATTTTCATTTATGTGGAAGCGCCTGTGTATAGCTCTGATAGTCAAAAGAAGCCACAATTTAAACGAGAATCAGGATGTTAGCAGTCATAATCGTTTTATACATATAAACAATTACAACAGGTTTAGCACAAGCCATGAATTGCCAAGCTGCAACGTCCAGCTCTTAAGTTTGATGCAAAGATTAGAAGTAACTAAATGGTTATTGCTAACCTAAAGTATTAAGAAATCATGGACCAGACCTCCAAAATCTTGAGGCTGTTCTTAAAATGTTGTGATTTGAAAGTATTCATTTGATATTTTAAAAAGAGTTCATTTGAGTTCACTTCATGTACCTTCTGCCTTTTTAGGCCATAGAAATCACAAAGTCCAGACATTTATTTATTTTTTTTTTATAAACAGAAGCTGAGATTTGGTTGTATATTTAGAGGACTACAAGGCCCATGACTCTAAGATGGCATGAAGTATCATGAGACTTGTGGTATGTGCCTTTGAGAGTTGGCAAGATGGTAAAGAACTTATTTTTATTGCCACAGTGGTTAAGAGATGACTCTGGGTATATGGAAGGAGCAGAACCTATTCAGTAAGGCAGAGCTCTTTTCATAACAAAACATTTCCCTATGTTTATGCTTGTAAAATGCAACAAGCATCAAAAGAAATGTGGGTCAAAGGAGGTTCGTAGCAGGGCAGTTACAGTTTTCGTCTTAAAGATGCAGCTTAGGTGATGGTAAATAGTGTTTTCTGTTGATAAGTGTAAAACTGCATCCCTGGCAGGTATTCACCACTGAACAGGGAGGCGACACGCAAGCTTTATGGTAGGGATTGAAATATCTGTCGTTCTTACCCTTTCCCTGAATGTTAGTTAAGCTTCCGAGAGACCCTCCTTTTCCCTTGTTTAAGCATAACCTACTGTTTATAGCACAGTAAAAAGCTGCATGGCACTTTGGGGATAAGAGCTGCTGTACACAAATAGATGTATAAGAGTCTGGGAACAATTTGGTGGTATTACACTTCTCTGTGTTGCAGGCTGCCTAGCACAGTCCTGTGCACAAAGTCTTCGAAAAGAAGGTCTTTGAACGTATATGTTCGCTTGTGCTGTGTGCTGCCCTTGCGTGCAGGAAGCGTTGCTGCCCGAGTGCTTCCACCATCTCTCACCAGCTCTTTTCAACCAGCCTGGTAGCACCAGAATAGGCATCAGTTTTGGGAGAGGCTTCAGAGAGCCAGGCTGGGGAACCAGCATCTCCAAAGCAAGAGCGAGACTAGAGGAATATCCCAAATGGGTTTCAATATGCCTGCCCAGGAAGAGAAGATTCGGGTCTAGGAGCAGTAAACCTCAAAACAGGGAGGGAGGCATGAAGTGTCAGGGTGTTGTGAGTGCCCAAGCGTATCTCCTTGGCTCTGTGTCTAACCTGCCAGCATATTTTGCATCTTTTCTTCTGCGTCGTCAAGAGTTCCACCATCATGCTTGCACTAACACAGGGAAGACAAAGAGATGTTGTAGCTCTTCTTGAGGGCTTCATTGCAGTGGGTGATGCAGAAGAAGAGAATACCCACCACTGCTTCCAGGTCTAAGCAGGGCTGATGTCAAACCTTTACTCATAAAACGCACCTGCGCAAGGCATGCGTACCATTTGTTGCTGGTGCGGTCATGAGGCATTTTCTCTCCTGGATCAATTTCCCTGCTTTCTTATGCATCATGTTAATGAAATCAAGGTTCCTTCTCGGAAGCGCGGTTTCTGAAACAGCCTGCAGTGCCCATCCCCAGCGCAGGTCTGACCTGCAGGAGGCCCGGCATACTTTGGCAGATGTTTACAACATGTCACCTTATAAAATCATGTGGAAAAGCCAGCGTTAATTCGTGTTAATGCCTTTTCTTTTTTGTGTTGCTGTTGGCTTTCAGCACGTGTGGAGCGAAAGCGAGGACTGCTTACCTTTTCTACAGCTTGCACAGGATTACATCTCCTCCTGTGGGAAAAAGACACTCCATGAAATATTGGAAAAAGTCTTCAAATCCTTCAGACCCGTAAGTGCCTTTTTTTTTTTTTACTTCTAAACATTGACAAGTTACCTGTGACTTTTAGCACTGGATAGCACTGGATGGAGCAAGGTGGTTTTTCTTCTGCAGGGACTTCCATCTCCAGTCAGCTGCATGGGCGCAGGGGTGTTAGTGCAGAAGTTGCTATCAGGCAATTGGAAATTGTTTCTTGGAAGCCAGCTGCCCTTTTATTTCCAGCTCTGCTTTTGAGAGGATGAGATGCCCGTGCGGGGTGGGAGGCCAACTGGTGTGGCAGCCGGTGGCAGCGGCTCCCCAGCTGCACAGGAGTTCCCGTCCTGCTGATGCAGCACTGACTCCAAGGAACGGGATGCGAGTCAACGCCGCAGGACTTTTTGTGGCAGAGTTATTCCTGGCACTGAAATTGGGGAGTTTTGCAAGGATGTGAGTAGCAAGAGTAAACCTCCGGGAAGCCAGAGAGAAATACAGTCTCTCCTCAGAATGGTTTGTTTTATTTTAGGGTTGGCTTTTGTTTTTTTCTCCCCTAGGTGGTCCAGCTTTTGCTGTTAGGGTGGTTGCCACTTGGTATTTGCAAATGCCACTTTGGTCACTGCTTGAGAAGAGGTTGGAGCAGAAGCTTGGTTTTGTGGGGAGGAGGCTTGTATTTTTCTGTTTTGCTGCTACTCAGCTTTCTCTGTCCTTGTTTAACACTAGGATTTGGGTCAGAGCCTGGGTTGCATCAGGGGGAGGTGACTTAGGCTGGCCGTTGTCCTTCATTTTTGTCAAATCCCTTTGCACAGCCTCTCCTTTTGAGTGCCTGGGGTTGGGTAAGGGGCTGGTGTGAAGCAGAGTGGAGGTTCATTACCAGAGCCGTGATGTCTGTGGGAAGGCTGACCAATGGGCGTTTTTACACTCAACTGAAAATGTAGACAGTTTTCCCTCCTCTGTTTTTCTGGCTGACTAATCGAGAAGACTGAAAATGTATCCCAAGTATTTAGAGTGGAAAGGAGGGCTTGGAGCTCTGATATGAAAACACCATCCCTCCCTGTGTTACACCCTTGCAGTGCCTTGCCACGGACCGCCACAGCTGGTCGACATAAAAGAGCATCGTTTTAAAGAAGCCTTTGAGAGACTGGAAATAAATAGAACAGATGCACACTTTTCTTAGAAAGGACTGGAAATCTGATCCTTCAGTACAGCTGCTTGTAATTGTGAAAACGTACAAATATATAAATATGTTTCCCAGAACAATATTCAGCTCTTGGATCTTCATAGCTGTTTTCTCCCACTCAGAAAAGCTGTGTCTTTGAGAAAAAACTTCCATTGGTTTACCTAAAGAGGACTTAAAAAAAGACTTAAATTGGTACAGATCACTTATTTCATTTAAACCACATTTATTTCAGCATAGCTTAAGTTGCTGAGAAATTGGCTTCAGTCAAACCAAGTTAAGCTACTGTTCAGAATAAAAAGGTTCAAAGCAGGGGGAACCATTACAGTAATTTAGTCTGGTCCCTTCATTAATACATCCCATATCAGCCCATGATTCCTACCACTGAGCAGATAAATTGTGGTTGAGCTGGAGCGTGTCTTTTCCAAAGACACCCAGTCTTGAGGTAGTCTTCAGGTGACTTAAAGGATACAACACTACTGGACGCTTTTTCTTCTCATCATTATTAGTTACACTCCTGTGAAAAACTCGTTTATTTACAATCTACTTTTTCTGGTTTTTGCTTCCTTGCTGTTGAATTTCATTATGCTTTTGTCTGCTGAAGAATGGCATCCTCAATTATCAGAGACCTCTTGCAGACTGTAATCAAGTGCCTCTTCATTTTCTCTTGGATGTACCACGAAGATTAAGTTTCTCAGATTCTCCTTTGACTTAGTATTGAGAGATTTGCATCAGTGTAACAGAACTGAGTTTGTCATTCGAGGGATGATTGTGGGTAGACAAGTCTAATAAGGAAGGTACTGATTTTTTCCCCTTATTGTAATTATTCAAAATAGCACATGCATGGTAGGATACATTTTAAAAAGTGAAAGGTGTTACAATAGATGTATGGAAACAGTTATTTTACACCCTCAGGCCTTTTGCCAGAATAAAGCCCCTTTTCGTCAGTATGGGGAAATTATT
>NW_009647220.1:273759-275739 GCF_000708025.1 Charadrius vociferus | reverse complement strand
CAGCTGCCTTGCTGTGAGCATGGAGATAACAGTGCATTTGCAGGGCATTTCTTCTCCCCTATCCTAACCAAGTCTGCTGTCAGAGACCGGTCTGGCAAATTGCAGTTTGAAAAATGGCAGTTTAGGAAAAAACGGTGCTGAAGGTGCTGAAGTGTCTGATGGTCCTGGCTACACAGGCTGAGGCACTGAGGAGGGGTCAGGTTTTTAGCATGTGCTTGGTAAGCAACTTCTGAAAGTCTTCTCCCTTTTGGTATTTCCAGCTGGGCATCCAAGACTATTAGTTTTGAAAGTCTTTGTTGGGGTCCTTGGAAGGGAAATCACAGAATCACAGAATTACAGAATGGTCAAGGTTGGAAGGGACCTCTGGACATCATCTAGTCCAACTACCCCACCAGAGCAGGGTCACCTACAACAGGTTGCATAGGACAGCGTCCAGGCGGGTTTTGAATGTCTCCAGAATGGGAGACTCCACAACCTCTCTGGGCAGCCTGTTCCAGTGCTCCACCACCCTCAAAATAAAGAAGTTCCTCCTCATGTTAAGATGGAACTTCCTATGTTCAAGTTTATGCCCATTACCCCTCGCCCTATCACTGGGTGCCACTGAAAAAAGACTGTTCCCATCCCCCTGACACCCTCCCTTTGAGTACTTGTAAGCATTAATAAGATCCCCTCTCAGTCTTCCTTTCTGTAGACTAAAGAGACCCAAGTCCCTCAGCCTTTCCTCACATGAGAGATGTTCTAATCCCCTAATCATCTTTGTGGCCCTTTGCTGGACCCTCTCCAGCAGATCCCTGTCTTTCTTGAGCTGGGGAGCCCAGAACTGGACGCAGTACTCCAGATGCGGTCTCACCAGGGCAGAGTAGAGGGGGAGGATGACCTCCCTCGACCTGCTGGCCACACTCTTCTTGATGCACCCCAGGATGCCATTCGCCTTCTTGGCCGCCAGGGCACATTGCTGGCTCATGGTCATCCTGTTGTCCACCAGGACTCGCAGGTCCCTCTCCACAGAGCTGCTCTCCAGTGGGTCAGCCCCCAACCTGTACTGATGCATGGGGTTATTCCTCCCCAGATGCAGTACCCTACACTTACCCTTGTTGAACTTCATAAGGTTTCTCTCTGCCCAACTCTCCAGCCTGTCCAGGTCATGCTGTAATGTTTATGAGGAGACACCGGTGGTGCATTTGCAGCTCTCCATGCCCTTGTGCACATGTTATGTGGGCATAAACATGGTGCAAGGGCAGGATATTTATTTAGATGAGTCTTTTAAAAAGTTTTGGTTAACCTGTGACAGCTAAACCTCACCTCTGAATTCTCTGTAGACAAGGTCAAGCTGTTTCTTTACGGAAGTTGGTGGGAGGCATGTTGTCTCTGCCCATTACTGCCTTCCTGGGTCAGTTTCCACAAAACTCTGTGGTTTGCCTTATTATCCACTTATTCAGGGAACATCCAAAAGTGCAAGACACCACAGAGGTACATGAAGTGATATCAATAGCACTGGGCTCAAATGCTGCTATTTGCCTCAGAGCATGTCAGGTCCTCTGATTGCCTTGTCTCTCTGGTGCCAGAAATGTCTGTGCTGGTCCCCTTCACACCGGGATTTGACAGAACCACATTATCTCTCATGTAGCATCATGTGGACCACTAAAGCTCGGTCTTGCACTGGGTTGATTTTTCAGTGTGCTTGTATGTCAGCTTTTGATAGGAGGCCACATCACTCTGCTTTCATGACTTAAAAACTACTAGGTTATTTGTGTAAAATCAGGGCACTTTGAAAGAGTTAAGAAAGAAAGACTAAAAAATAAAAAATGCCTGAGGGACATCACCCCAGCTGGGAGAGTTTGCAGAGAACTAAAATGTGAGTCGTACAATTCAACAGCAAATTCCAAGGCTCCCACATTGAGCCTAAAAAGCCTACATCTGAACTGGGGAGTCTGCAGTGTAAAAGCCATTTATCCCATAGGCACTGAATTCATACATGTC
>NW_009647220.1:251255-273718 GCF_000708025.1 Charadrius vociferus | reverse complement strand
TGCAGTTCATGTGGTGCTGCCGCTGATTGTTGTCCTCTTTCCATCCTCACCACCGTCCTGTCCTTCTCCCTACATGTCCCCACCTGGCAGTTTTGTTCCCCTTGGCTATTTGGAAGCTCTCTCTTTCTACACCTCTTTCCTGTTTTACCTCATTCCTCCTTGTTTTCGTTCTCCATTAAAGTCCTTTCAAGTCTGCCACATAGCTGATACTTTACTATATCAAATAGATACGGACTAGAAGCAGAAACTAGTAGGTTTGAAAAAAGACAAAGTGGGAGTTGGTCTGGAGTCAACTCAGGCCACCTTCATCATCTTATTTTGTCCTCATCTTTCATACACTCTCCTTCTGCTTGGACCCAGTGTTTGTAGAGCACCCTGCACTTTGGATCCTGCTTCTCCCTTCTTGGGGTCAAGGTGTGGACTGATTTGTCACTGCAGTCCGGAGAGCAGTAAGGGGTTAATAGCGGTGAGGGACTGTAGTCCTGTGGGTAGATGTGACCCCTAAAAGTATGACCTGCACAGTTGAGGTGCTTGGTGCCTCGGAAGATCCTAAAGTGTCCATGAGAGAATAAAACTCCTCCTTTCTTGGAGGAACATCCCATCCCATCCCATCCCATCCCATCCCATCCCATCCCATCCCCGTCCTTCCTATGCTCTGTAAATCCACCAGTGTCAGCTGCATCACTCTTTGATTTACTCTGTGCCAGGGAGAGGAGAGCTGGGTTTCCTGAGGGCAAAGGGAGAGGGGATGTGTGAAAAGCAGGACATGCTCCCCATCGTTTGGAATCATGCATGTCATTGTGGTTCTCATGGTGTACGTTGTGTTTTCCATGCTAATTTTGCACAGCAAAGGCTTACAGTATCCCATGAAATGAAGACTTACGTGGCTCCTTTCCCTGCAAATCAAGGAAGAATTATAACCAGAGCTGGGAAAAAAAAAGTGATCAAAGCTCTTTCTGCCGAGTGATATAAATGGAGCAGTACAACACTCACATTTAATTTGAATACACCAAATCAGTTTAGTGAAAATAATGCTGGTGGATAAGATAGTCTAGAGGCCTTGCTTTTGCATTTTAAAAACTGAGTATTTTAATTTTAGCATCCTGAAAACGAACTGAGTAGTTTCATGTTCAGTTAAGCATTTGATTTGAAAAATATGTATGCATTGGAGTATTTACTCTTTGTTCTGCTCAGAAAACAAGAACATTTTGAGCTTGGGGTATCTCCGTAAGTATTTTTAAAATGCAAAGGAGGGGGTTTAGTCAGCACATTCTCCTTCCATTTCCCTGCTGAAGAAACCCTGCATCTAAAAAGCTGTTTTTCTCCCAGTGGCAGTGAGGAACACAAGCTTTATAGGATCCAGAGGCTAATTCATGTGCCCACTGAATAATTTTGAATGTTGATCACAGACTAAATTAGCTTAGGTTCCTAAAAATCTGCCTTGTCACAGCCTTCTCATTTTCATGCTACCACCTAGCGAGTGTTGCTCTCCTCCCGATTTTTCTGGGTTTTGCCTCTTTTGAGAGCTAACAGCTGCGTCACCCTCCAAACAGGGTGTTGCATGCATCTGTGCTGCTTTTCCAGCCCTGGCAAGCTAAATACACGGTATTCCCAGTGATGCCTGGTGTGTGATTTTGCTTTGTGGATATTAATAGCTGCTGGTGCAGGATTCTAATATGAGATTTCCACAACAGATGTGTTATTTTGACTGTTATTTGGTTTATCTGTCTTCCTGACTTCTGTTGGCTTGGCAACCTTTTGGAGGAGAGGGGAAAAGTTCAAACATTGCTGTTTGCTCCTTTGCCTGTAGCAAACAAGTGCCGCTGCAGTGATCGGAGCCATCAGGTGAAGGCATCCAGACATTGTCCAAGGAAGATGGGCTGGCCATACTTCACGAGCCCAAATCTAATCTGCAGTAATTAAAAGGAACCCAGGCAATTTTATTTTGAGTTGAATTCGCAGGATTTCTCACTGTGAGGGCTTTCGTCTGGTATGATGGAGTGGAGTGATCAAGAGAAGCACTTAGCACGGTGGGATCTTTAGGTTTTTAGGGACCTCCATGCTAGGCAGTTCTGCATGAGGATGCTGTCTTCTTTGGCTCTTATAGGGTTGCCAAATGCAATCTTAAACCGAGATAACTACTGCTACAGTATTATCATGCTTCTTTCTGAAGTTAAACCACTGCCAAGTCTAAACACTCAAAAATTCGTGATATGACCTCAGGGAAGAATGTGAAGCTTTTAGCAAGTGCTTTGCCTTGGCTTTGTTTATCTTCGGTTCTCTGAGCACTTAATTTGGTGCGAGGATGCGTTTTCAAATCTTCCTTTATCACAGGGACGGAGAGAAAGGCAGTCGAGATCATTATGCAATACTGTTATTCCAGGATTTGAGGTTTTTGAGAAGTGGCATTGAGGTATTGTGTGAAGATTTGCAGCGAAGCTGCACGAGTGGGTAATTCGCTGTTACACAGTATTTTCTCTTCTTTGTAGTTACTTGGGCTTCCAGATGTTGATGATGATGCATTTGAAGAATATAACGCAGATGTGGAAGAAGAGGAACCAGAAGCTGATCACCAACAGATGGGTGTCAGTCAGCAGTGATTTTCTGAGAAGCTAAAAAAATTCGGAAGCCTTTGGTACCAGGTGGGCTCAGGTGGTCCCACGTTACCCTGTTTGAATTAGCACATCACATGGGGATATCTGGCTCCCAGGATAAAAGTTTTACAAAAGGGTTTAAAAAAAAAAAAAAAAAGATCAATGATAATAATCTGTGATGAGCTTTGCTAAGAAGTGACCTGAATCTTGCTCCTGCTTCAGTGGGTTTTCTATGGAGTTGTCTTGGTAGCGTTCTGCCGTCATCAGTCTAGAAGTAGTTTTGCCGCTGACTTGTCTCTTCAATTTGTGTCCGAGAGTAGCATTCGCTGACATGAATGTAGAGTACTGAGAATGTAGGAAGCATGTGGTGAGAGTGCGAAGTCCTCACCGGTGACCTTTCCGAGGAAACCAGCGCAGAGAGCAAACGCGACCTGCGCTTTTCTTTTTAGTTCAACAGCTATGGTTTTTGACAAAGTACCAAACCTGGGGAGATTTCTCCTGAAAAACGCTAGTTTAAAAGTGGTTGGTACTGCAGAAGTGCACGTGAAGGCTTAACAAAAATAATGGGAAGCGGGAAATCCAGGGGAGTATTGGTATCAGATGTATTAATGTTGCTTTACTGATACCTGAGTTTACAAGTGCTGGATTAATAACTGGGAGTAATTACTATCAGCAGTACATGTTATAACCAACCCTGGTACTCCGACATCATTCAATCCAAAGCCAAATGCTGCTTTCGTACAAATCAATTGAAAAATAGCCATGGCCTATCCCACTTCTGCATGACAACCAACTTTAAGCTTCTCTGGTTTTGATACACTCCTAAATTATCACTCAAAACCTTGCGACATTGTGAATTAAAGTGCAACTTAACTTTGAAGCCATAAGGGTACAAAACCAGCACCTGGCTCTTAAAATTATGCTGGACCTGTTCCTCTCCCTGGGTCTTTGAGGTAGTCCAGGCATTTACACCTTGTTGGAGGGGAGCTAAAATTCTACTGCTTTGGCTGATACAAAAACTAGTGAGGTTTTAACTTTGCTGGGGATTTGCTCCCCAGAGGGGTTTAGTGGGGTCTTGGTATAAAGGAGAAGACGACCCCTTATATTTTGTACCTATTTTGCATAGATTTAAGTGACTCCAATGAGTGCCAGACTGAGAAGATGCAAGGTCTCTATATTTACTTGCCTTTTGTACTGAAAATATAAGGAGCAAAGGGATTCTGTTGTTATACAGCTGTTTTCCACAACTGAGCAAAATATTTCTAAATTTACTCCTTTTTTCCCAATTTTTTTAAAATTGTGAAATGCAGGTCACGTGCTTCAAAAGCCTTTTTATACAGAATTAGCTTTATAAGACCAAAAAGCGAGCGAAGAGAGATGCTTGGACAACTCCCAGAAACAACTCACACCATTTTGAAAACCCTGTTGTTAGCGACGTCTCCTTTTCAATAGATTTTTTAAAGACTCTTTTTTTGTCAAGGTTACCCAAGAGAGCAAATTTTCTTGGTGGTTTACATTTCTGATGATGGCTAGAGAGATGCATAGCACTTGATTTTTCCAGTCTGGGGCAAAGACCTTCCATAACCGGGAAGGTGTGTGGTACCTGAGTATGCACAGAAGTGTCTGCAACACTGTAAAAGTCGGAGTTTAAGAATATTAAAAAAAAAAAAAAGAAAGTGGAAGACAAATAGAGCTTAATGAAACTTTGTACATTCTTTTGGCATGCAGGCATAAACATGGTAGTCGCAGCACATTTTCTATGGACTAGTGACGTGAGAACTGTGGCAGTTCATTGTATAACACTGTACAGCAGCAATAGGCTTTCTGCTTACTAAAATAAAGTGTAAGACCAGTGGTTTCCATCCCTGCTTTAAGTTCCTAAGTTTTTCTTTCCTCTCCAGATGCCATAACGTTAAACAGAGCCCTGCTTCGGGAGAATCTTTCCCTTCCTAGCATCCAATCCTTTGGTTGCAGCTCAACCAAGTAGATCTTTTGGGGCTGACTTTCCTCTGCTGTAATGTGGTGCAAGGCATAATTTGCGGTAGTGCGAGCTGGAGACAAAGTCCTGCCCTTCAGGTTTCTTAGCCGCTTGCACCCTTCTTACTTAGGTGTGGGTGGCCGGCAACCACGTACACGTGCATGCACCCACACGCTCACTTTGCACAAGCCCCGGGCACGGCTGCCCCATCGTAAGCTGGGCTGCGGGGTCGGTCTGGCTGGGAAATGACCCTCTGCCTTTTCACAGGACAGGCGGTTTTCCAGCCGGATCAGTCCCATCATCTGGTTCGGCACGTGGCTGCACGGATGGGGGCCGGCACAGCAGAGGGGAGGGTGCAGGGGTGGACACGGGTGGTAGCTGAGGACACGCAGCCAAAGGCGCTTTGTACCCCTTGTACGGGGTTAGGGCCCCATGGTGGAGGCGCAGATGGATTTTGAACCGGCTTAAGTGCTGTGAAGGATTGACTCCACAGGGCTCAATGGGGACTTGGGCTCTGGGTGGCAGCGGGGTAGGCAGGAATTCATAAAGTTGGGAAAAGACTGTAAGATCCAGTGCCTGTAATTGCACACAGGAGGTTGTAATATGTACTGCACTCTGCTACCTTTCCCTGCCTATTGACTGAATTGTTAATGAGTGGTTGAGCATTGATACGGTTGCAAGCAAACATAATGCTGTAAATGATGTAGATATGTTATTTTCTGTATTCACTAACTCACTTTTTTTTCGGAACACCATATGCCATTTGGGTGACTTCCACAGCAGACTGCAAGTGCTGGACAGCTGGGGGGCCCTTCTGCAACGCTCACCCCTGCAAAATTCCCACTGAAGCCAGCGAGATTTTGCTCAAACGGGACCTGCAGGACTGGGCGGGTGCTCCAGGGGATCCATGAGGTTTGGTTCTGCAGAAAGCTGAGAGCTCTTGTCCCCTCTCACCTTGCTGGGAGCCGAATGTGTCAAGCCCTGCTGCTGAACTGAAGCGTGACCAGGCAGCGCTGAGGATAAACTGGAATTTTATACATAGAAAATTTACTTTACAGGTGTATTAAATGTGAATGAGCATTAATATAGAATGTATTTTATCAAAAAATAATTGATTGCTTACTTTGACCAAATACATTTCTGTATTACCATGTTACTTGTTCCATACTTAGCAAACGACGCAAGAGATGCTGAACAGGTTTAGTTGTATTACAAAGTATTTTTATATTTTCTTTGTATTTTATTTTTCCCTCACTCTCACCACATACTGAGGTTAGTAGCCATTCAATAATTAACAAGGGGGTAGCATGACCCCAGTGGCTGGGCTGCTAGACTGAGACACAAGATTTGCCAACACATGCATAAATGCTTGCAAGCCTGGGGACTCGGGGGGAAAATGTGGGTTCAGAGCTCTGCTGTTGCCTTGCCCTGAGCTTCAGGTGGATCTCAGCGGCTGGGAATCCAAGGCAGGCCTCCAGTTACACATCCAGACCTCCATGATGTTCAGCGGGAGCGGGATAACTCCTTTGAAGGTCCCACCTCAAGCCTTTTATAAAACGGGCCGTTAGTATTATTTGCCCACCAGTGTATAAAGTGCTTTTAGATCTGTGGGTGAAAACAGGTGTGCATTATCATCGCCTATCCCCAAAGCAAACTATTAGTGAAAGGACACAGAAGAGTCTCCCTTCTCCTCCCTCACACTTCTCTCACAGGCATTTCATGCTCTAGCTAAATATAAATATACCAGAGCAGAGCCTTTTGCAGAACTGGTGCGTCTGACTATGAGTTGCATGAATGCAGCGAGCCGAGTGCTGCTTGGAGGATGAGAAACACATGGGATGCCAGAGGGAAGAGCAGATTTCAGAAACGTAACAGCTGGTTTGGCTAGCAGGGGCGAGAGTGAGAAAGGCCCCTTTCAGAGAGGTGCTGGGGTTTCTGAGACAGCCGAAACCACCCTGCCATGTAGCTGCTTGTTGAACCATTGAGGTTTATAAAAAGGCTGTTCTGGACGTTACTGAGGTCTTGAGCCTGGACGTGTTTTTCTGTTAGTGTCCTGCTTGGTGAATGCATTGAGGTGGTTGAGAGAGGAAGGGATGAGAAAAGGCAAACCAAAAAACCGCCTCCTCCTCTCTTCCCCAACATGGTTATTTATGATACTGTGTGAGTAGGTAGGAGCAGCAGTCAGGGAGCACAAAGATGCTTCATTAGGTGCACAGTAAAATCTCTTAAAAGGACATGCTCATGAGAGAAAAAATTGGCAAAATGTTTCCTTGCAAAAATGGCCGAAGGGGGAATAGCACACCCCTGAGCATGATGACCTGAACCCTACCAGACTTCTCCAGCTTCATCTCCTGCCCTGGTCTGGATTGTTTTCCAAGCGGTTTCCCTCCGGGCATGTTGCTGTGCTTTTGGAAGTCGCATGCTTGTAAGAATGCCACTTGATGGGAATAGCCAGAGTTACTTTTCATGCATCGGCAACCTGCATGCTACCTGCTGTGTCTTGGCACTGGGTCCCAGGCAAGATGTGCTATGTGAGATGGTGGCTGGGGGTAGTGGGGAGGAGTTTCTGCTACAGCATTACTTAGTAGGTGACTTCTCTTTCCCCCTCTGGAAGGTGTGGCATGAGACTGTGACGGTAGAAGTCATCGCAATGACATTATGGACATTGCTTTGGAAAGCTGCCATACAGGACAGATTCCCAGCCTCTTTCAACGTGTTTCCTGATCTTTCACTGGGACTTTCACAGGGCTGAAGTCCATCAATATTTTACTCACAGTCAACTTTAGCTTGGCAGGAGGCAAGGTTACCAGTTCATCCATCCTTACCTTGTGTGCATCCATGACCTGTGTCCATCCTTAGCCCATGTCCAGCTTTCCCTCATGTCCATCCTTACCCTGTGTCCATCCTTCCCTCGTTTCCATCCTTATCCCTCTGTTCTCAGAAAGTTCCACTCACAGAAGTTGGAAAGCAGAGGAAGGGAGAGAGAAACACCTCTTGTCTCACACAGCTTGTGGCATCAGTGACAGCCGCAGTTCAGCACAGAGTTACTGAGCCGCACTGTCCTTCTCACAGGGGGATGAGGTGGCAAGGGGGATGTGTTATCCTCTGAGGACTCATGAGTGGTCCATGCCAGACAGGGGTTATGCAGAATAGAGCAGTCATTTTAGGTCCCAAACCCAAGATCTTTTCATGGGGGGCAATGCCTAACTAAATAATCCAATCTCTGAAAATCATCACCCCTTGAGGCTTTCCAGGCAGGGCATCCAGAAAATGAGACCTCTCTGGCTGCTGGTGGCTGGGGAGCCTGGCCCAGCCTCCAGGTCTCTTTCTCAGCCCTGGCTGGGTTAGGGCTAGCCATGGAACATGGGAAACTGGGAAGGATTCCTTTGGGGGCTCTAGCTGGATGCCCCTTTCTGTAAATCTTTATGCAGAGGCAAATGCTTTATCTGTTTCATTCTGGCAGGACCTCCCCAGAGTCACCACAAAGCTGAAGTCTCAGAGATGTCACTTCCAAGGCAGACACTAAAATAAAGAGATTCCTTAAATTTGGTCCTTACCTTCGATAGGAAAGACTCTGAGGGCAGACCCTGTTGTCTCGGGTTTTTATTGGACTTCTTATTAGACCTACTCAGTTGCATTGTTGGTATCTGATGTCTGTGGCTGGCATGCGAAGGAAACCACTTACCCACAATCAACCTGGAGGAGAGAATGTTCTGGGGAGAGCTTATAGCAGCCTTCCAGTGCCTAAAGGGGGCCTACAGGAAAGATGGGGAGATACTCTTTATCAGGGAGTGTTGCAATAGACGAAGGGTAGCAGTTTTAAACTGAAAGAGCGTAGATTTAGATTATATATTGGGAAGAAATTCTTTACTCCGAGGGTGGTGAGGCACTGGAACGGGTTACCCAGAGAAGTTGTGGATGCCCGATCCCTGGAAGTGTTCAAGGCCAGGCTGGATGGGGCTTTGAGCAACCTGGTCTGGTGGGAGGTGTCCCTGCCCATGGCAGGGGGGTGGAACTAGATGATCTTTAAGGTCCCTTCCAACCTAAACCATTCTATGATTCTATGAATCACCCATTCAGTGAGCCAAATTATCACTTACACGCTCTATGTTGGACTTTCTTCTGATTGCCTTTTTTTTTTTTTTTCCATAAGAAAGACAATCCCTAAAGGCGCATCCGCTATATCGGAAACCCGTTTCTACAGAGCCATGTAACACTGCACTGTCAGTTCGAGCTTGGTCATAAACAAATATACAAATTAACAAAAGGGGCGTTCATTTGTCTGCAGAAAAAAACCTACTTTGAACTAGTTACTGCTGACTACAGTGAAGCTCACTGGTTTCATGTAAAATACATTGAACTTTGAAATTCCCTTTCTGTACCAACATGCTGTTGCTCATGTAGGCAAAGATCTGCGGTAACACTGCATGTAAAAGATGTCTGCTTTCATCTTCGGGGGTGGTGGTGGAAACATCAGCTCTGGATTTCGGTCAATGCAATTTTTTTGGTTTTGTCAAGCTTTCCTTTAATAATGCAGGGACCAGTCAGACCTCACCATGTCAAGCAGAAACCTTGATGCACCACACCATGCAAAAGCTGTCTTTGGTGTGCTTTCCACACAGCTTTTCTGGCTGGAAGATCTCTCTGTCTTTAGGACTACAACGCTGTGAAATGGGTTGCCAAAAGATGTTGCCCTTTTGTTCAATGCTTTAAAAGCCTTCAGTGGAGCTCTGCCTTTCTTCCAAGCCTCCTTCCTCTCCCACTGCCAAGGCATCAAATCCAGCAGTGTCGTTACACCATGAGCTTGCCATTAAAGAGCTTACCAAACTCTGATGACTGATGGACTCTTTTGTCTGTGAGCAAAATCAACTAAATAGGGGTTTTTGAGGGGCTAAAGTGTAACTACAATGCATGCGGCAAAGGGAACAAGGCACTTGCATTTCCTGAGCTGTGTCGGCACGTGGTGGGGTAAACATGGTGGTAAACATGGTGTTTGCCAGTGAAAGGAGGAAAAAATTATTTCATCTGAGCTTTGAACACTGCAGAGTAAGCTCTGCTTTGCAGGACAGGACCCAGAACTGCTGGGTTGTTCTGTTCGGTGAAGTCTGAGGCAGTGGATTTGCTGTCAAAAGATAGGAATTGGTGGTAATACTTGTGGATGAGCCAGTATTTCAGACCTCCCAAGTCCTCTTCTGTTTTGCACAGATTAGGGAGACATCTGTTCTAATTAAGAGACATGTAACGATGCTAAAATGAAAATTAGTGGTTCTTTTCATCTCATTTGTCTCTTTTCTTTAAACACTGCACTTGTAATTGCTGCTTTGGCATCTTCTCACCCTGATTCAGTTGAAGGAACGCTGTCAGTTGTTACCTTTTGTCCTGAGCCTCTATCTGTGGGTTGAAGAACATCTTCCAGCCTGTGGAAAAGCAAGTGCTTTAACTTAGTGTTTGCCTTGTATTTTTGGGACTTCCCAGGGCACGAGCACTGAGGAGGAGCATGCCAATTACAAGCCCTTTAGTGTGTCCAGAGCTCTCAGCGTTATCTCTAAAGCTGTTCCTGCAGCTGGTGGAGTGCCTGCCAGGACTGACTCCCTCGTGTTGGTGCACGGTCCTGGCAACACAAGCCCCACAACCTCTTGAGAGACTTCTGTGTATGGTGGAAGCCACTGTGACAACTAGGATCTGGCTACAGATACAGCTGCTCTTGTGGAAGAGGTGATGGTCCCTACTTGGAACCCACTGCCTGCTCAGGTCTGCTAGATGGACTTCTTCCCGCATCAGAAGATCATGTGAACTTAAACAGTTTAGATAGCAGCTCTCTGCTAATGCGGACCTCAGCCCAGGGACAACAAGCTGCCCTGCTGTGGTGGGAAGGTCCCACAACAAGGTGGTGGCGCAGCTGGGAGCACTCTGCTGTGCACATAGCTTTTGCCCCACTCCGGGTCTATCCACACTCCAGCTCTCCAGAGTTACGTCACGCCTTCCCCAAGGCAAGGAGTCGGGACTATGGTAGGTTTTGGCTTTGAATCAAGGAGAACAGATCCATCAGAGGTGCACAGTTTGTGTTGCATCTGTGGGCTGCCTCCTGCTTTGTCTTCCACCACAGCTGTCCTCAAGCCGCATCAGCTGGGAAATGGAGAGTTACCCCCTCAGCAGCTCCATGTGCTGTTTTAATGAGCACATCAGTTTTTATGCTTTCTATCTACAAGCCTTCATGTTCCTTCTTCTCTGTGACAAGGTTCTTGCTTCCACCACTCGTTTAGTGACTGATGAAATGCCATAAAAAAACACATTTAACTTTATTTCCAATGCCTAGGTGTATGCATCCATGCTTTTCACCAAGTAGTGCTGTAGTTGTGACACCAAGGCAAAGTTTTTATACCTTTTAGTAGACAAACTGATCCAGAAGGGGGTGAAAGCCACAAGCTCTCAGGCTCCCAAGTGCTTCTCCATGCTGAAATAAAAGCAGCAATTGTATGGGGCGGTCTGATAGCAGGTAATACTTCTCCACAACAACCTTACCTTGCTTGTACACTTTTCTTAAGATATTGCTGCTATAATTGTGCGATGGAAGAGGCGTTGTCAGAGCCAGGTTTTTATTTACAGCCTCTAGTAGTGCTGAAGGGTCCAGGAGTGGGTGTCAGCTGTGCTTTACCCACCACAGGGCTCCTTAAGAGCACGTGAAGGGCTGTAGCACGAGCTTTGAAGCCTTTATGCTTTTGGGTTTGTAGCAGTCCCCTAGAGGTCAGCAGAGCCTAAATTTTGAAGCGACTCGAGCTGATGGTAGCATCGCAGGGATGATAAAAGCAAGTTTGCTGCTGGCCTGCAAGACCCTGCTTGTGCTCTCTTGCAGCCTTCAGCTGTTGCTGGAGAAGGGGTCAGGCTGGGTAAAAAAGGAATCAGCGCATGGGATGAAAAGTCCTGCTTTGGAGATGGATGGGCTGAGAGCTTGCAATGGAGAAAGACCATGGGGGAGGAGGGGGAAAAGCAGCCTCAAGATGGGTGCTGGCACTGTCAAAGCTGCGTAGGGCAGTGGGAGCTGGTGCCTACACCTCTTGGCCCCGGTGGTACGCACACCTCCTGGGATGGTGGCTGGCCTGCACTGCATCAGGAGCAATGTCCCATCAGAGTAGGCTCCACTTCACCCACGCTTTGTGTGCACGTGTCTGCGCCCCAGTGTTGCAGTGGGGTGGATGCTGGTCACGCTGGTCTGCTCTGAGCCCTGAGCTGCCTCCCCGATGCTGTGATGGCCTCAGCCGCTGACAGATGTCACCACTCTGCATGCTCAGAAGCTCACATGCTCCTTGCAATCCCAGCCTGCCTCACACAGGCATTCATGTTACCTGTCACCCCTGCCCAGAACTGGAGGTGGAGTTGGGTTTTTCCTAGACCTTTTCAGCTTCTGGGGTTGGAGTGACCATGTAAGGCAGCCAAGCTGTGCCACATTCAGATGACCTGAGGCTGACAAGCTGGTTGCAAACAGCCGCTCCATGTCCAGTCAGCTTTCCACAGTACCAGGAGAGGGACAACACTTTTGGCACAAGGCACCAGCACAGTCGTAGGCTAAGGGGTGCCAGCCCCCAAACCAAGACCCTAATTCCTTCTGCCAACCCCTGGTAACGCTCGGCCGTGCTGCAAGCAGCCCCGGCGGGGAGACCTGAAAATCAGCACTACATTTGCCTGTGGGGCAGTGTCAGCGAGTACGTTTCATTTCTCAGTAATGAGAAAATGAATTACCTCAAGTGGATGTGAGCTTGCATGCACCCTACACACTCCTCACCCTCTCCCCAGCTGCAGCTGCAGGCTAAATAACTGGAAGCGCAATTAGCGAAATATGCCTCTTTCTCCCCAGTTTTTCTCCAACTCTGTGCACAGGGCTGTGACTGCCCTTTCCCCTGCTCTCCATTTTTTTTCTCCATCCTTAAGGACCATACGCTCAGCTCTGGCAAAGGCATTTGATGAGAACTGAGACTTGCATGCTTCGTTCAGGACACGCTGTGCTGGAAATGCAGCGAGTCACGCAGAAAATCAGTGCCAGTTTTTATCTCATCACACTGTCTCTTTTGGTTAATAAAAATTAGGAAGTTTTTATATTGGCTTTTCTTGAAGTTTTTTGGGTTTTGGTTTTTTTTTTTTTTTTTAATTTTATTACTAGTATTATTCTATTACTTCTTTTTTGCTGCATTTCTTTTTCATTCTCCAAAACCTTTATCAGGGAAGGTTTTGAACTGCCCATGAGTCATGTAGCAGCAATGGGGAGTGGCAGCGCAGAGCTGTGGGAGCCAAGCGTGTGAGTTTGTGCGCTGCTTTTACGTCTCATGGCAAAGGCTGCTGGTGGGTCACCCAGATATCAATGGATTCCCTGGGTGCAGGAAGTGCCAAGGGTGGTCAACCACAATGTCGGTCACGTCTCTCATCCATGTGCTGCTGGCTACAGAAAATGTGTGCCCTAACCTTGATGAATTCAGCTCTGGTTTTGAGCTTTCTTGAGCCTTCTCAAGTCAGTGTAACAGACTGCAACAAAATTATTTATGCAAAGCCTAAATTACAAAGCACAGACCCATGGGCCCTTTCTCAGCTCCGTGAAATGTCTGAGCTTGAGTGCAGGACAGCTTTATGGGTGCAACAAGCCGTGAGCTGGAGATGTGAAGTGGGATGATGGAGTGCTGGCTGAAACCCTGCAAACTGTGTGACAGGACTTGCTTCCCCTTAGTCCCAGTGCATGAGTGTGTGTTTTGCCACCTCTGTGGGATAGCAGGAGGCAACTTACTGGGAACTACCAAAGCAAGGCGCTTGCTGAATTCCTTTGGGCTTTGTAAATGTGCAGTTTCTTTGTCATGTCATCAAAAAAAAGGGAGGGAGGGCATTACCTGCAGAACCGGTAATGCAATTGCTAGCTGGGCTGCATCAGCGCTCTCTGAACCCTCCCAAGCACACATGAGCAGTTAATTAAATAACTGGCCCCATGCAGTGTTCCTTGTAAAAGATAGACTGCAGGGCAGCAGCGAATCAGCAGAGGTGCACACCTCCAGGCCAGGGAACCTGCTTTCATGCATCAGTGCACCGAAGAGATCAAGAGGGAAATTAGAGATAGACTTACCATTTCTGGGGTCTTGAAACTGTAAGAGGTGGTGGAGATAGTAGCTCAAAACTTGGGCAAGTGGGATGTTTTTTGAGAGGAAAGGAAAAAAAAAAAGCTATCTTTATTACTGCGGAAACCAAGCAATGAACAGCAGCTTGTTACTTCTCTTGCTTCACAGGGGGGGTGCTGACACATTCAGCCCTGGAGGAACAGCGGCATTGACCTGAGGCCAGCAGGCTGCAGCTTGAGCCAAAGGAAAAGAACCCAAGGAAGAGGCATCTGGGAGGTCACAGACCCCACCTCAAAGTGGACTGCAGTACAGGAGCTGGCAGTGTACCTGAGACAAGGAAAGGGAAGGGTGAAGACGAGATATGAGGGGACTGAGACCAGGAAGAAGGCGTCATAGCAAGGGATTGGTGAAGAAGGGGATTGGTTTGCTGGAGTCCCATCACAGATGGGACTGGAGAAGGCCTTGACAGCTGAGTGCAGCCTGGCTGGGCCAGAGCAGGCAACGGAAACGGACGTGGAGATGCAGCAGCTTCTGATGGAAAAACAGGCAGGCAAACATGGCTGTAGGAAGTGCCTATGAGCAGCAATCACTGCACCTCTGCTTCTTCCTCACCATCTCCCAGTGGGATGCTCCACACCTGGTCCTGCACCAGCTGTCGTGGCCTCTGGGAGCTGCAGCACACCCCTGCCCCCCTCCCCTGTCACTCAGCTTCTTCTGCCTTTGCAAAAAGAGCATTGGCAGGACCCAAAATCTGTGTGACTAAGCACCAGCCTGCTGCTGTGATGCTCCACACCCAGTCAGGCAGCACACTGAACAGAAAGGGCTTTTTGCTGCCGCGTGAGGCAATTCTGCAGCCCTGTGGCTGAAGTCCCCTGTACTCTTGGCACAGCTTCTCACCACGTCCGTTTGCACGGTTCGCAAACTTGTACATGTTATCACACCGTTGGTGCTTTCACCACCAGCTGTTCTTTCAGAACAATAAAAATCATGTTTTCCTTCCTAATAGTTTCTTTCCTCTCACTGGCCCTATGGCAGGGTTGTTTGTACAATGTATGGCAAGCCTTGCCCACAGACAAGGGACCTGCTCAGGCCTGCAGGTCCCTGGGCTTACCCATACTGAGGCCTGGGAACTAATGGGACGACGATGCCGAGAGTTAATACATCCAAAGCAAAGTGACCAAATGCTGCCATGCAGTCACCTGCAGTGGCCTGGCACGTGCTGCTGTATCGGACATTTAGACATGCAAGCAAATTACACAGAAGACGTGAATAGCGTGTTTCTGACTATTGCCACTGAAGGCAACATATCCACTGGGTGGCTCATGTGTTCTTGCAGGTCCCTGAACCTCTGCTCCCCTTTGCCTTGGCAGCTGCTGGTCAGCAGAGTAAAGCTCCCAGTCAATGCCTGTCACCCACCCTTCATTTCTCAAAATGCATGCACCACACTTATCCGGCAGCAGTAATTAAATAGTGTCAAGCTGCAATCCCAGTATCCCATAAAATGATTCATTGGACATGATAACAGAGGAGAAGAGCTTCCAAGGAGAATGGGAAGACTGCTGATATCACCAATGTCCCCATTAGCTATGCTGGCAAATGAGCTTTTTACATAAGAAAACAGATGAGAATTCCTGAAAAATTTCAAGCAGCCTGAATGTCTCTAGATCGAGCTCCATTTGCCTTGTTAAACTTAGGCTGGAGCACAATGAAAAACTTGCTGTTTCTATACATGACCGCTGAGGAACAGTGTGAAGTGCAGCTAAGAGGAATGAGGACTCCCTGTGGTACTCCCATGCAGTCCTAACTATCAGTAACCACTACTGCTCATGACCGGTGAGTCTTGGAACATGTGGGAGCAGCAGAGTACAAAACCATTACTCACCTGTCCAGCAGCCAGTCTACACAGATGAAGTTGGCTGATGCTGTCTATTCATAGCTGGACCTATGGGTTTCATGGCAGTGGTGGCCACATGTTTCTGAATGGACAACCACGCCCTCAGAGTTACATGCTGTACTGTCACCTCCACTGTTGACCCCGAGAACTGGTCACAGTTCACAGCCCTTCCTAGCTAAGGTGGGTATTTCTTTGTGAAGTCTCCTTTGAAAGGAGAGTTGTCCTCTTCCCCTGTGTCAGCTGCAGTTCTGTTACTCCTACAGCAAGCTGTAGCCAAGACAGGCTGGCAAGGCAGGCATGTGGCTCACCAAGCCACAGCCAGGCAGAAGATCAGGTCAAACACATCAGCAGGAGCTACTGCCTGCAGCCAGCTAGTAGCAGCATTGCACATGGAGCTGTCTTGGCCACAGCAACACATCAGGACTTTGCAAAGTCCTCGTCAGCCCCCGAGAAGCAGGAGAACATGGGAAGCCAAAGAGGGTTTGCAGTTTGACCTGCCAGATGTGCAATGTGGACCCTCCTGGCTATTTTCTCTTTCATATCCTATTGGCACCATATGAGAGACTCCATGTGAACTAGGCCTGACTCACCCATGGAAGAAAACCCTAGGTGGGGAGGAAACAACTTGATCCTGTGACTGGTTCTACGTGGAAGCAGCAGAAGCCTGGTTTAATTTCCCTCCTCTGCTGTGACTGTTTGCATTCCTTCAATGCCACATGACGTATTCTTGCATTCATGCCATGAGGGTTACCTCAGAAATGCAAGTACCTTCTTTATTTCTTAAAGTAAAGAAATACATTTGGTGGGGAAGTGCAGGGAGTGGAAGTATCCCAGGTCTGCGGGTGGGCTGTTACTGGGATCGACATTGGGTTTGCATCCCCTGGGAATGCTCTGGGCAGGACAAACTTAGTTGCTCTGCAGAGACTCTGGTATTAAGTAGTGCCACTGGGTTTGTTTACTGATAAACTTGCTAAGATGTGAAATCTGTGTGAAAAGACAGCACATGGTAAAGCTAATTTTACTGACGTAGCTCAGCAGTTACAAGAGCCTCATAAAAGTCTAGAGAGCAAAATCCCCATGTCCTCTTCAGTTTAATCAGTGAATCTGAGAGCTGATTTGCAGCCAGTTCCTCCACTTTTTGTCCAGCTAACCAACTGCTTCACTGCTGCACAGAGAACTCCAAAAGATGTCCTGGCGAAGCCTCTTCCTTCTGGCTTCAGGATTTGCTGGGTCATGGAGTCTGCTGTCGTCCTGCCCCGGCTCACGTACGTGAGTGCCCAGAGGTGCCTTGGAGGGCAGGAGGCAGGGATGCACCTTGAATGACCTGGCTGTGATCCAGGAGGACTGGACAGCCTGCCACAGCGCCTGGGGAAAGGCTCGGGCAAGAAGCCACATGCTGACAGAACCCTGCTGGAGCCAGCAGCTGATGGGCAAGCCGCTGCGGAGGCAATGCTCACCCGTGGCCCTGTCAGCCAGTGTCACGGTGCGGAGGTGGCACAGACAGGCACCCTGGCATGCCTGCTCCCTCCTACACCAGGACAGGAAGTTTTCTCCCCAGCCCTGCCCTAGTCGCTTGTTATTTCTGGCCTTTGGCCACAGTTTGCTGCTCCAGGTGCCTCTGGTACAACTACCTGCAGAGCTGCACTATGAAATGAGCTGGGTTAAAAACCAACGAGGGCAACCAGGCGTCTGTTTTCTTCTGAAGGACTGTTTTAAAACTCAATCATGTTAGCAGCTCATTTACAGTTGCTTCACCTCGGCGAGCAGCGGACACCAGCACGTGGGGCCAGGATGGGTGGGAAGGTCTTCTGGTAAAGAAACACCCCTACATCTCAGCCCCACTGGAAGCTCTCCCTACTCTTCCTGGGCTCCCATCACTTTGCTGGCGGATTCCTACATTGCTTGAAGGAGTTGCATTTCCCTTTAGGGAGTAAATGGTTTGTGTAGTTTGGCATTTATCCTGTCACGGCATATGTAGGACTATCATTAACATTAACAGGAATGACACATCCATCCAACAGAGAATAAGCTGCTTAATGGCTAAATAGGAAAGCTGTGTATGTTAAATTGCAGGCAGCTTGTCAGCTTTGTGATGTAGTTTTCCCTTTGATAAACTTGAGATTCATTTCAAAACAGGAAATTAATTTACCCTCTTTTTATTTTATGGCTGCCATAAATACAAACCTGCCCCTTGACAACCCATAGAAGTCTCTGCTCTAAGTGATGTATTTATAGGAGTGGACGTGCCGTAGATGCCTTAATGTAACACCAGCTTCTGGCTTTGTTGGACTGATGGCTTCTGAAGTGGCAGATAGCCTGGGACAACATTTGTCTCAGTTCACACCCTGTGCCAACCCATGAAGAGCTTTTACAGGCTGAACTTAAGCGTTCAAAGTTTCTCCGCTGGAAAGCAGGAGAGCAAGGTGATTTGAAAGAAGGGTGAAAAAATGTGGGTGGATGATAGTTACTCGATTTGTAGAGGTATAAGTTACTGCCAAATATTTAGGTCTTCTCAAGAAGAGAGCGAAATCTGGGTGCATTTCATTGGAAAATTCACATCAGTTGTACGCAAGCCCATGCTATTCTTTCAATAATTAAAATTCTGGCTACAAATTTGCATAAATAAGGGTAAAAGCTCTTTTTTATGCATTTTAGTAAATGAATTGGAAACACAGCTAGAGAAAACAGGAACTAGGGAAAAGAGTCACTAGGGATCCAAAAGGAGTGAGGTTTGGGACTACCATTTGAACAGCTGCCTTCTCCGTTACACATTCAGCTCGTCAGTAGATGTATAACAGTTGCTGTTTTTCAGTATTTAGAGTGCATATACCACTGCATTGCCAAAACAGACTTTGAAGAGTGTGTGCAATAGGCAGCCCCTGCATGCACAGCAGCAGCATTAGCAGACGATAGCACCTGGGTGGCATGCACATTTTTGGAGGCAGTCTAGCTCAAGTGGGACTTCATTCCGCATTTGGCCATTCATTTCTTTCTAGCCCTGCTCTCTCTGTTGTGCCAGTGGACAGGCACATTTGTCAGGACCCACAATGAACAGGACTGGAGACTTGATTTGTGTTAAAAACAACCTCCCATACAGACGAGGTTATTTCTAACCCAGGCTGGTTCACCTTTTTGGTTCACGTTTTTCACCAAATCAGGGGATGATGGAACAAGGGAATGTTTTTAAGGGGCAATGAATAGCAAGGGGAGAAGCCACTGCTGAAAGAAAGGTGAGCCAAATAACTGCCTAAGATGATGGTCTGTCAGTCCTCCTGTACGTGCTTGACTGTTGTTTGTTTATGGATGAGGATGTTAGTCCCGAGTTGTGGCTAACCCTGAACTGCAGGTGGAGGTTATGCATGAACAACAGCAAATGTTGAAGTACTTGAATTCACAACTGTGTTAATTAGTGAATATTAAGTTATCATTAAAAGTGCAAGAGCTGAATTGAAGCTCCTTTTGATTGTCTCAAGGTCACAAAAGGACCTGGAGAAATCGGAACAAAGTGTGTTTCACTCCCTACAAATCCCCACTCAGCTATCCCCATCATTCCCACCGGATAAGCTCTTCTCCCACCGCTGGCCACTGAGCAGCTCTCAGCTGCTAAAAAAAAAATAATAAAATAAATCAAGCCAGATGTGTGGGACCTACATCTGGGTTAGAATAACCCCCTCAGCCCCAGCAGCTCCCCTGGAGCCAGGGGACAAGTCTGAAGTGGAGGGGAGCAAGACCCATCTTCCCTGACCCCCTCTCCTAACCCACACACAAACCTGAGGGGGGCCGGGGCGGGGCTCAGGCTTCTCCCCAAGAGGAGCAGCTCAGCTCTGGTTAGTTGGAAACGTACCAGGGTCATACTAAAGCGCAGGCAAACCACATGCCAAAGGAATATCATCCTTGATATTTTGTTTAACCAACAGTTTCCCGTATAAGCCATGTATGCTACAGCTGTATATGCTACAGCCTGATAATTAACAGCTTGTTGATTGTGTCTAGGGTGGATAATAAATACATTGTGTCCTGTCTTCTCCTCTCCCCATTCCAAATAAGGAGGTACTGTGAGTGCCTTTCAAGGCTGCCACTAGCTCCTAACATGGGCCATCCCCAGCACAGGTTACACCGAAAAAACCCACTGTGAGCAAGTACTTTAGTCCTCTCTCTGGTCCCTTGTCTCCATCTGTCTTTGTAGCTTCTGACCTCCCACAGGGAAAGGAGCTGTAGCATAACTTCTTCCTTCTTTCCCCCGACCCTGGATGCTCCCAGGGGAGCGAGGAGGGAAGCCGGAGGCAGGGTGGTGCCATCCGGGGTCCCCTTGGCTGCTGCAGCCCTTCACCCTGCAGGGGTGAAGCTGCCGGGTGCTGCGGTGCGAAGCCAGGGAAGCAGAGAAATTCGTGCCTTACAACTATTTTTATTAACATACAACTGGGTTTCTTTGGTGTTTTCCTGAAAATGTAATCTCCAATGCTACCGCTTCTGTCATCATTTTTGAAATCAAATGTTTCTCCTGGAAAGCACTTTTCTGCCCGGTATCAGGACAAGAAAGCTCACCCACAAAGCAGAGGCTCTTTAGAGCTTTGAATTGTGAATAGGGGCTGTTCTTAACACAAGTAACGGGCAGCATTCATAAAAAAAAAACCCTCAGCATTGGAGCAGGGTTAAGCTGAGGACATGATTACTCTGCTGCTTAAAGACTACTAGCCTGGCACGGACTCGTCCTGGCCTCTGAGGCTGCCCTGTGTGATTTGAAAAGATGAAGAGGGAAGATCCAATGAAGAAGGAATGGGGTTTTGGCTGGCAGATGCACTGGATACAGGAGAGCTTTGCAGATACTGCTCCTTGTTCCCAGAGGAGAAGGAGCTCAGGGCTGCAGATGGCTTTGGGCAGTTTGCAATTGCAAAGGATCGTATTTTATTTTTCTCTTGCGGCCAAGTCAGCTGCCGTATTAAAAAATGACCATGGGCAAAATAAGTGCTGGACACGGCCACAATATGGGGAGGAGAAACAGTGCAGTAGTACATCTGCTCCCCTGGCACACAGCCCAGCATGTTAACCAGCAGTGCTGGGGAAGAGGAAGGGAGGGCAGAAGGACCTACAGCTGCAGCCTCCAGAGGCTTCCCTGTTCTGGCAAGCAAATCTTTCTTGGGCAAAATCTTCCTGTGTTGGGTGAGTTTGTGCATCCCTGTACAGCACACTCTTAACTCCAGACATATGATTAAATGGTTTCCTGAGTAGGGACAATCTCAAGTGCATATTTATAGGTTTTTCTCCCGATCCCTTACCTGGGACCTGTGAAAGAGCAGGGTATAAGATGCTGAAGGGAGCATGTGGGGGGACAGGGAGGTAGCCAAGTGGACAGTGAGGTCTGTCTGGTAGGTTCCCCGAGGATGCTCTGGGGCTGGCAGCCAGAGCAGCAGGACCCTACTCTTCTGAGTAACAACCTTTCTTTGCTGCAGGGAGGCAGATACCACCGTGCTGCCTCATCCTGCTCGCCCTACCAGCTGCTGGAGGCTGCAGCAAGGGGAATCCCAAAAATGACGATTTGGATCAGAAGCCTTCTGACCCCCACCAACACCTTGCTGGAGCTATGCAAGCTCTCACACATTGCTGGCAGTCCCCAGAGGACGTTCATTGTAGGATGGATTGGGGTCTTGCAGTGTTAAGTGCTCAGGGAACTATTTCTTTGTCTGGATTTCTCTGCTGCCGCCACAGAGAGGGTACTGATCTCTGCCTGGGAGCCCTGTGTGCAGTCACTGTGTCAATATTTAATCATGGTAATTAGTAACAGGCTGGGTGGCTCAGGAATTCACAGCTCAGCATTTACCTCGTTCACCTCACCCATCTTTTGGGCACGTAAGGGATATGTCTATGGCAGAGAGAAGCAAAGGCTCGTCTAAGTGTAGCTGCCCCGTTTTTTTGCTAAACGTTTTGTTTATAGGGTTTCACAAATGCATCTTCCTTTTGCTCTAGTGGCACATGCCGCTATAAACCTAGGAACAGAGGAACTGCATTCCAGGTCAAAACAAATTATTTTTGTACCTAACCCATGGGCAGCTGCCCTTTGCTACCAGCATTTCAAGGCTTTTAAATACCACAGACTGGTGGCAGTGCAGAAAGCAGCCTCTTTCCTCTGAAAACCAGAGCAAGGCAAGACCCTGCATGCCTCATGGAACTCTATCCCCGCACTACAGCAGAGCAGAACATGAATCCAGTTATGTCTACCAAAGCCCTGCACATCTCCCAAAGGCATCGGCTACCAGGAGTGGGTCTTCTCCATTTCAAGGTGCAAGGCTCAGTCAGCAGACTGGAGCTGGCTGCTGCCGATATATTCAGGAATTTCTGTTCAGGAGAGTTATAGATTAAGCTCTCCTTGGGGACATCGTAAATCACATCCAAGGCTGCCTGCTTTGAAGCAGCTTTCCAACACGGCAGAAGGACTCTCACTTGTGTTGTACGTGAGCCCCAGGATATATTGATTCTTTGGTTCCGAAAGTTCAAATTAATAGGTGTAGTAAAATGAAAGCCAAATGCAAAGAGTTGCAAGGGGAACAGGCAATGAAATGGCGGATAAAACTTAACATTGGTAAATGTTTCTGGGATTCTTTTTCTTGCAAAAGAGAAAGCGCAGAGGGGGATACTACAGACCTGTAAAGTCATGAATGATGTGAAGGTAGAGAATGGGAAAAAGGTTTTCACTTTCTCCTGCAATACAGGAGGTAAGGGCCATTAAACGAAACCAGCAGGAGGCAGGTTCAAATAAGTGAAAGGTGTTTCTTCACCAAAAACATACTCAAGTGGTGGAATGTTACTTAACACAGGAGGATGTGGCTGCCCAAAGTTTAGCTCAACTAGGCAGATTTGTAGAAGAACAGATTGGGGCGGGGGGGGGGGGGGGGGAAGGGCGCGGGGGG
>NW_009647220.1:239572-251179 GCF_000708025.1 Charadrius vociferus | reverse complement strand
GGGGGTGGAGAATGGACAGGGAGGGACGACACACACAGAAATGGCTGTAGTGCCTCCCATTTCTTTTTAGCCCATTCTCTTTTTAGTGGCAGAGGAGAAGCTGCATGCAGCCATCCGAAAAGGAGCTGCATCGAGCCCTGAACTGGAGAGACCTGTCATCCTGGGAAGCAAAATTTGCTGTTCATATAACAAAAGAGTGACGAACTCACAATGTACATCTCCATCATATATTGAAGCCTCTATTGTCAGCACTTACTGCACAACAGAAAATAGTTACTGGGTCAATGTCACCTCCTTATCTATCCTCACCCTGTCCCATATCTCCAGCAGGGCACTGATCGCACCACATCGGGTGTCTAGCATATATGAGTGTTTGATAGGAGATAAAGGTTTGAGATGGACACACCACTCAACCCTCTCCAGAAATACAGATCAGTGGCCAAAGTACTGGTAACAGTGCTCCAAGACACATGGTGAACTGGCTTTTTTAGAGTGCAAATACTGCAAAATATTGCAAATACAGAGCCATCAGCCTCTCTTCTGCCCCTGCCCAAAGGTGCTGGCCTGTGGGACCACAGTCTGGGGAAAGGTCTATGGCACTATGGTGTAGCAAAGGGGGCAGCAAGACAGGGGTCATCCATGAGGGCCCGGTGCTAAGTGAACCAGCTACTTGGCTAGTTGAAGGGGGAGACCCTTGCACATCTGTACTGAACTGTCTTCTCTGTGACACTTGGTGAGATCCACCTACCACCATAGCACTGGCCTGCCCACTGTCTCGCACCGTGCTGAAGATACTCAAGATATCATTACCACCTTTCTCTAATGCCTGTGTGCACATGCTAGTGCGTATGCATTAACTACAGTCATGTAAATACCTATTTATGTCTCTTTATGTAGCTCTAAATAGCTATTTTGGGTCTGCTATTTTCCAAGGAGATGAGGATTTGGAAAGGGCCTTTTTTTTTCCCAGAGGAGGCAATTAGGTAACCTACCTATTTTAATAAGGGCTGTATCCTGCTCTGCCAGTGATCGGTGAGAACAACTGCCATAACAGCCAAGCGGTGCAGCCGGCAAGCATTTGGCTTCATAATTTTTCGACAGGACCTGGTCTCTGTGGAACATTCATAAGTAATTAACCCTGCTGGGGGTGTGGGAGCCAGCTCGTTGCTGCAGACCCGCAACAAAACAGACAACAAAACCCCAACCAAACCCTGAATCTTTTCTAATTAATGGTGTGAAGCTTCCTACTAAACTGAGCTCAGAACAGAGCTTTTTGTTGATGCTGCAGAGGAGAGGGTAGGGCATTAGCATCCCTGGGGGCTCATCAGTGACAAGGAGAGGGAGGGGGAAATATCTGGAGCCCCGATGAGCGCGGATGGCAGGAGGTGAGTGAATAGGGAGCTTCACTCAGAGCGTGACAGCTGCAAGGCTCCATGTCCCCTCTGCTCCCGACAGCAGTGCCTCCTGGAGCTTTTGTTTCTCTGCAGTCAAGATGACAGCCTCGTGCGTCTTTTCTCCGGGGTACGCCTTCCTTCCAGACACCGATGCTGCGCACATGGGATCGAGCATTGTCAGAGCCTGTCAAACAATAGGGCATTATGGAAAATAAAAGGTGGCTTTCTTCAAACCCACACTTTCTCATTTCCAAGTGATCTGGCTTTCAATGAAAGCAGCTTACTTGACTGGACCACTCCTTGCTGTGTGGAGGGAGAAGGAAATAGTCAGGACATATGCCCTGTGTTGGCAACCATTAGGAAAAAAAAGCTGCTTTCTCAATGCAAATGGAAATTGGGAACACGGGAGCAACACGCTCAGAGCTTTCTGGGTCCTGCTTTCTTGTCCCCATCCTGCCATCCTTGCGTGTGTCAGCATCCTTCCCACGTGGTGACCCTGCGCTGGTGCTGGTGTCACACTGCTGTGACCTCTCTGAGTTCAGAGCTGCGCCTCCCAACCTAGCACTGTGTCAGTGAGAGACGGAGGGGGCTACGCTCAGCCACATGTCTTGCAACAGCGCAGCGGAGACATGCGAGTCAGGGCGGACGTGCCCCTACAGCACGGCAGTGTTTGCTTTCCCAGCTGGTTTCACTTCTGAACCCCACTCCAGCACTGCAGAAAACCATCCATGGAGGACTCCAGGTGTGTATCTGAGTGAGCCAAGGTCATGATTTAGTGTGACATTGTACAGCCTTCATCACCTCATGGAATTCTTTAGGCTGCAAATGCTGGAATAGCTGCTTTGGTTTTGTCTGGATCAATGTGTGAAAGCTCCAGGTTGGGCTGGGATGCAGGAGGGTGGTTTGGGAACTGGCTGCAACTCTGATGATGACAACTCCTACAGACAGCCTGTGGGCTTTCCTCTGAAACCCTGACACTTTCATTCCCATGTCCTTTCCCTGCTTTTCACACAGTTCTCTAAAAGTGACCTTCTCTTGCCTGTTCCCACCCCTGCCTCTGATCCAGACGGGGACTGCACAAGCCATTTTACTTCTGTAGCTCTTGGTCTTCCCACCCACCAGAAGCTCTGCAGAAGACCTAAGGGTGATGGTTCCCAATTTAACCTGCATGGATGATTTAACGCTGTGGTGAAAGAAATGGAGACACAGGATTCACACAGATGAGAGTGTCATACATTACACACTGTGAGCACCACAGAGCTGCTGGAGTCCTGTGTTTGGCATCTAAGAGCACACCAAAACAAAAAAAAAAAAAAAAAAAAAAAGCAGTTGATATATGTCAGTAGTTTCAGGGAAAGCAATGACCCAGGAGGGGAAGGGAGTCTAGATAACACCACCGGTGAGACAAGACTGTACAAATGTACAGTGCTTAGTGAGATGAGAAAAGAAAACAGAAAGTTGAGAAGAATGAGCACTGCAGCCCTCAAACAAGCTGCTGCTGCTGTGCATGGAATAGTCTTTCCACCACAGGCAGGACAAGGAGAAGTGAACTTAAACTGCAGCAAGGAAGACTTAGACCAGAAAGTTAAGTTTCCTAACTCTAGGCATTGTGAGACACTAGAGGAGATTGCCTGGGGTGCTTATTGGATCTCTGTTGCTGAAGGTTTCTAAGAGCAGACTAGGGAAACACCTGTCAAAAATGGTTTACATCTAATTGATTCTGCCTTGGAGCAGGATAGACTAGATGGCTACTAAAGGCCTGAGGCAGTCCTATTTCCTGAGGACCTTTTAGATGTGCTAATGACCTAAACAGTTCATAAGAGCTAGGTATTTGTTTTTAATACCTAGCATACCTGGCATGTTTGGCATGCTCTTAACCATGGTCTGGCTACAAAGGGAAACTTCTCTTTCAGTCAGCTAGCAATGTCCCAAGCAAATCAGTTGTATTAAAAATGCCATTCATGGCACATATTTTTAAAAGCAGCATATTCATCACGTTGCCAGCCAGCCAGCTTCAGGACATGCAGCACATGAAATCCCTGGCTCACACATTTAGGAAAGCTCTGTCCCCATGTCTTCCTTAAGTTAGCAAAAATCTGTGATTTATGACAATAAACAGCCTTGACTAGGCTTGACCAGGGTTTGGAGTGCTCACACAAGCAGGTAAGGTGTCAGGTCAGAGGGGCTGGAAACCCCCAGCACAGGCTGGAACAAGCACCAGGGACACTCTGCTCTCGGGATTTCCAGTTACTTTCCAGTACAGCATGAGCTAGCCTGGCTTGGCCTGCTGTACTAACCAGAAACACACAGGTCCAGGTGAGGCAACACGCTAAAATCCACCGCTAACCTGACTCCCATGGAAAAACGGAGAACAGAAAGATACCTGCTTTCTGAGGACGGAGCATACCACAAGCTGAGATGGCATGCCCACCTGTGGGTGACAGGCAAGCCTCCATACAGAGTGGTTTTGCAGCAGCTGTCAACCAGTTCTTGATGCAATCTGCAAAAAAACCCCCAAGTTTCCATTAAGCCCTGTGGTACTGGACTTGGGGTCTTTGCAGAGGAAAACCTTGTCACTACATAGCTTCTTCACCCACACTCATCCTTCACAGACCTTAATAATGCCCGTTTCACATTGCTTCCCCAGACTGTTTCAACTCCAGCACCATCTACAACCCGTGGAGAACAAGGTAGGAAGCTGGGGCGTTGCCACCCAGGGTCACAGCACGAGCCAAGGGGCAGAGCCAGCAGGCTGTGCATTGGTCACGGGTAGAACTCCCATTTCGTCTGTTCTTTTGTCTGCTCTGCTAAAAATCAGCTCTAGGCACAGTCCTGCCTTGCTCCTGACCGCTTGTGAACAGCCCGTGCTGTCCACATGCCTCAGTGTATCAGGTATGCCAGAGACTCCCACCAGCTGTGGACAGCTAGGTCCGTGCCCTTGCAGGGGAGTCAGGTCTGGAGGGTGGACGTGAGGCAAGGTGGACATGGCCACAAAGACCGTGTCCTTCAGTCCTTGTTTGCTACTCTGCCTGCCCTGCCTGCTGCCAGCTGAAGGCTAAGGTGCTTATTCAAGTCACTCCTGTGGAGGAAAACATAGGAGAAGGCCAAAAAGCGGGTGGTTTGCTGCAGATTACTACTACTTGTGAAAGGTTTTCAAGGGTGGACCTGTAGGCTCAGTGCACCTAAGCCGGACGGGCTACTGAGATCCAAGGAAGAGATGGTCAGGCCTTCTCCTGACCAGCAGTCATGGACTTCCCTCTAGCAGGCCGAAGCACGGCACAGCTGATCTATGATCCTCCTCTTCCCACCCACAGCTCCTGGAGTCCCGTCAAAGGGCTGCAAGAGAAATAAGATGCAGAATGAAGAAAACCGTATCTCCAAACCAATGCAGCAAGTACGATGGTGCTAAGCTCTGCCCTAAGTCTCCTTTTGTTGGGAGCACCCTGGCGGGATGGATCAGGGATTCTGGGGAAAACCAATTTAAATATGAAAACGTACAGAGTAAGCATGAAAATGAATACACAATTGAGAGCCCTCCATGCTGGTCTGGGCTTCGCTTCTGACAAGCTTATGCTAAGAAGCAATTAACTTTGAAAATTACCCAATTTGACCGAGAAAGCAAGGCAAAATTATTATGTCTGACAGCCATTTCAGGCCATTTCAGTTCTTTTACACTGTTTCAACATACTCCATTTTTCTTCTGCTATTATTGTGGTTTTCCCCAAAACAGTGCGCAACCTTGATGGTCCCAGCCTTTGAGGGTTTTGGGAGGATATGGATGAACTTATTAGCAGAAGCAAAATGGTCACTGAATGAAATAATTTGCATAGACATTTAAATGGCTACTTTTAGGTTGCAGAGCTCTTCTTTCATTAAAAGGAGGAGAACAGTTTCCTTTTGAAGTTACCGCTTGAAACTGCCTCGCATTCTGGAAAACAGCTCGCTGGCAATTCGCATTGAGTTTTCTTCATGCAACGATGTCTCGTTTGAAAACAACAGAGGTAAAACTTCACCAGATGCCTCGTTCCCACTAGCTTGCACTGGCTCCTGCGCTTCTCTCTTGCTGAAAGCTTTAGCTTCTTGGTCTCAGTTTCCACGTTCTGTTTTTTCAGCAAGGTACGGAGGCTTTACAGTTGCCAAAAGAGCACAGAAATAAGGTAAAGTGTAAGCCTCTGGTAAAGGAAAGGAGACAGATGCATTAGTTACTTGCCAGAATGGAAAATTACTGAGGGTGTGTCTGTTAGACCCAGCTCAGCGGTTTTGCACCATGGAGGTGCAATGTCTGCGCCGGCACTCAAGGCTGGCTCACTGCTTTCTTTGTGTAAAGGAATGAAACAATAGAAAAGGTGATGGCAATCATACACCCCTTCTGTTGCTGGGACCCCCGGCTGCTGCAGCATGGGATGAGGTCCTCTGCCTCGATCACGGCACGCTGGGATGAGCCCCTCTTCAGCACTTCTGAGTTTGGGGGTGCTCTCAGTGCTTGTGAAGGTGCTCACGATACAGATTCACCAGTCGCTGGTAACAACTGGGTTCAGCATGTGGGCTTAGCTTTGAGGAGTCTCTTGGACAATGTGCTCCAATGCTCTTAGCTCATTAATAAAATTACAGTTCCTGAATAGGTGAGTGTAATGTTTCTAGTGGATAAGACAATGCATGATACATGTACTTAGGCCCATTGAATACACACACATTGACTATTTATGCATCGATTATGTGTACATTGGTTACACTATTGATGAGATGCACCACGGTTAATTAGCAAAGGCACAGCATCCGTGATACGGAGGCGTACACCTGGGTAGTCATGGTACTGCATGTCGCTGGCTGGTGAACCATCACAGGTTGCTCGGCATACATGGGAAGGCAGCAAACACGAAAATTACTCCTCATACAATAACTGTACTCCTTGTACAATCATTTCTGGGTCCCCCACAACACACACAGAAACAAGTAAGGAAGTGGTTGATTCTCCATATGAAACCAAATGAAGTAATTGAAAAGTAAAAATACAGCAACAACAACATTCATAAAGCTCCACACACTCAAGGGCACTGGGGTTCATGCCACCTCATGTATACATGTGAACTGCACGCCTGTGAATTGCTAACTTGCTGTTTAGGAGCGAGTTAGATGAAGGAGGTTCAGTATCAGAGCTAACACCCCTTTGAAGTGTCGCTTTGCCTTTGTGTGTTTCTGTCTCTGCGTTATCAGAATGTCTTCCGTGAAGCTTTATCATCACTGGTAATGAAGAACTAAGAGGCAAAATTTTCTAGTCAAGGATTGAGTAGTTAAAAAAAAACCAAACAACTTCCCTGGATACTGGAAAATCAAATAGAAGACTCCAGGACAGAAGGGCTAATTAAAAAAAAAAAAAAAGCCTGTTTTACTATGAAAACCCTTGAGGGGAGATAAAAGCTGAAGGGAGGTGCATGCTTGAATAATAAGGCCTTAATGGGTTTGGATCCGTCTAATACAAAGCATTGATTTTGGCTGCTTGATGAAGTTAGTTATTTGATTAGAAAAATCTAATTTAAAGGGACACTGCCCACAAAAATCACTCTGTTGGAGAAGTCTGTATTGCTGTCATAAGTAACTACTAATTTTTTTGAAAAATAAGAGACTAGAGGGGGAAAAAAATCCTTTGGGTAATTGCTTTATTTCATAGAGCTGGCAGAATGCCTTAGCTTCTCTCTTTGCTGTGTCCACTCCTTGCATGCTTTCTTTGATTTCCCAGTGGCTCATTGAGAGTAGAAGAAGGCTGGAGAAGTATAATTTAAAAAATAATAGGAAGACGTGACTGTAAAATAGCAGCGAAAGATAGAAGCTGTCTAGATAGAAGTCAGGAACAGGAGGCATTTCCATAAGATATTTTCAACACTTTATTTGAAACTGGGCTGTTTCCAGTTTGAGAGTGCACACTTAAGTAGGTGGGAATTAGACAGATCATTCTCAGGGCAAATGTATTGTTTTATTTAGAAATGACAGATCAAGCGTAAGACTGGGCCACTGACACACCTCAAGATATTAAGAATAGTGCCTGACTCATCTAATTTTAGACGTTACAATATAAATGTCTTCATCTGAACTTGCAGTTTGAACTTCCCTTGTAGTCATCAGGAAGAGTGTGAGTCATCTCACCCCAATGCAAACATCTAAAAGAGGGCAGATGATTCATGCCTTACAAGTACCTACTTCTCTTCACTGATGATAAAGGACAGCTCAGATGGAGACATCTGGTGTCAGGTGAGATGACTCCCACCTTGACTGGCCAGACTACTGTAAAATGCAAAGTATGAAGTTAGACAAAGAACAACACAGGCAGACTGCTGAGCACCTGTATGGTATGTTCCCCTAATTGGTGACTTGATGTGAAATCTGGTGTCTGATTGTTTTCTCACATCAATGTACACCAGCTGGAGAAGAAAGTCACCAGGAAAGAAAGAAGAAAGTCATTCAGGACTGTCTTGGTATGCTCCCACCCCAGAAGAATGACAGCCTGGATCAGCTTAGTGGAGACAAGGTTGTAGGTTAAACCCTGTGGCCCCTGTTACGTGGTTGTTCAGACCATGTGGCTGTAGTGGTCAATTTTAGTCTGAGCATCTGTGAGAACCGTGCCAATGGACACAGCAATACATGGTGTAGGGACACAAATGTCAGCAAAGCAGCAGGGTTTTGGTGTTAGGCAGAACCAGCCAGTCATCCCCTTTTTCAAACCCCTTGCTTTCAGTCATCTTGCCTTGTCCGTCTCAGGCTGTGACAAATGGCGACAGTGAGCACTAGTTCATTCACAGCTGGTGAGAGCCAACTGCAAGGGTCACTGAAGAGATCATCCGGAAACTCCTGCTTGTTGGTGACTGTAGCACCGTCGCATGTGTAGGAGGCAACCTCTGTAGCATCACCCAGGAGCTCAGCCTAATCATTAGTATTGAGAAAGCGGGTTTTCCCCCAGAGCTGTGTTACAATCTCCCTGAGAGGCCAGCTAAATAGCGGTTGGCAAGTTTATCAACCTTGGTACCATTCCTTCAAATCAGCAGTAATCGCTGCATTTCAAAACCAAACCTGTCATTTAGTCGTTTACAAAGTCATCTTCGGAATGAAGGATTCAGAGCTCAACCAAAATGACTGCATGTCTGAAACTTGTTATTGCTGCTCTCCTCCCTGGATGGTAATCTTGGGCTCTGTAGAGTTGCCTAACCCAGCTTCTGCAAGCGCTGTCTGTACTGGATTCTGGGTATAGGCTGCATGGACATGTCATTAACACTGAGGCTGTCTTGCAACAGTTTCTTCAGTGTTACAACCTGATTATTAAGGTCTCAACAGCACTGGGACATGCATTCAGTGAGGATGGGTGACTGGGTGAGCAGTGATTTCCCAGCTAGTTAGCCTGGGGCAAAAACAGCTAGCGGCCAAGATAGTGCTTTCAGGATACCCTGAAATCATCCCTCAAAGCCAGTCAAAATTAGTAATTGGAAGGGCAAAACTTTGGACACAGGCATCTGGAGACAAATCTGTGAGCACAGCTTTTGAGGCCAACCTGGAGGGCAGAAGAGAGGAGAAGGTGCTTAAAGAGAATGTTAGCCACTTTTGTAGACATCTAAAACTCACGTGCCCAGCTTGTAGCTGTGCACGTTTCTCATAGACCGATGTGTTTACATGTGACTGCACAGAGAGTTGGTGCATTGGCTAAAATTAGCTGCAACACATCTAGGAAACGGGCAGTATAACAATGCCCATTAATCATAATAATGCTCGTCATGCTTCCCCTAGTTTCTCAAACAAAACCCGTTTAACCGTTCAAACATCACAGGGAAATTCTGCTGTTAGGTCTTGTCATCATTACAGAGCAGAACTTGGTGCTGAGTCTCGCTGCAAGTCTTGTCTCAGGTAAGCACATTGCTCTATGAGCAGCAGAACAAATGGATATCGAATTCCTACAGATTTGTGTCCTATTTCCCCTCATCTGCCTCCAGCTATGCCCTCCACAGCTCTCCCAGATTCCACCTCGGTCATCTGATAAAGTAACGATGTCTATGATGCTCTTCCTTCTGAGTCCATCCACTGAAGGAAACCAAGATGACACAGATATGATCTCTAAATCATTGTTTATCCATACAGGGTGAAATTTCACCAGTTGTGGAAGAAGAGCAGGACAAAGGGAAGGGTCATGACATGTGATGTTGCACTACTGCAGAATCCGATATGGTAAAATATAACACTGCGGACACAAAAGCTTTGCCTAGAGACCAGAAGAGGAGAGGAGTTGTGTGTCAAATTGTCTTTTTTTGATATCACTAACAAGTGTTTTGAAATCCTCTCATTTAAAATCACTTTGGCATATTATTTTTTCTCTCTCTCAAGCTTATTGGTGGTGTTCAGTTTTGAACCCAATTCTCAGTTTGCTCTGTCCCTGGCAACTACTGAGTCCCACCTGCGTGCCAGCACCCGCACCTGCTACAAACTAAAGAGTCAGAAATCTAACTCGCCAAGTCCTATGTTGCTTCAGTTCAGGGGGCTATCAATTTTTATGAGCACTCACAGACTGTTTGGATTGGTTTTTCTTGACTACGCAAGTTCCCAAATAGCGATATTATTATTTATATCCATCAAGTCTCTCATTAATCCAAATCCTGCCCTCTAACAAAAATACGTATAATGCCTCCTAAGGGAGGAAGTTGCTTCTGAGACACTGGCAGAACACCTTGTTCTCTGGTCTCATGGGCTCCCCAGCATATCTGGCCTTTATTTCTCCTTCTTTCTGGTTTTACGAGTCCTCTCTTGGATTACAGTCATCCACCAGAGTCCTGCAAGGTGGCAAGAAATGAACAGGAATGTCTGGGCGTTTCTCTTAGAGCTGCCAATCAGTACCAGTGTTGAGTAAATGACTTGGTGCTCATTCACGCTGCCAAGTAGCATTGAACGTGAGTTTGGGGCATGTTTCAACAAAGAAACCTAAAAGTTGGGGATCTGTCCTTTTTTTTGTAATTTGAAGGCTATTGGTCAGAAGTGATTAAGCATTGAAGTGTGCATGTTATAACATGGCACGATAACTTGGCTAGCAATTCAATGACCTAACTAATGAGGGAAGATGATCTCAGTCAGTTTATGAGAAGCAAAACGCTTCCAGCAGTGTCCAGGTGGCAAAACAAGTTGGTGTGTGGTAGCATCTCACTTCCACATGGCTGGGTGAAATCCTGTGTGAGAAACAACTATGTTGGGATGGAGTCCTGGAAATTCTTGCACACGTGCTACACTATCAGCATATGGGCAGTGCTGCTTGAGTCAAGAGCACAACTTTGGCCTCTCCTTCAAACGCAGTAGCCAGGCCTGTGATTGCCTACAAAGGCAAGTTAGTTTCAAAAGCTTCTTGCTGCTGGAATATGAGGACCATGATGGGCCATTGCTGTTGTGGTGTAGGCAGAGAGGTATGAAAACTTGTCATTCTCTTGTGACAGTGATGAATGTCTCTAACGAACATCAGAGTTGCTCCTGCCACCCTTAGATGAAGGCAAAGAGCATGCCTGACTAGAAGCATCACTGCTCGCTTTCTGGCAAGAAGGACATTAACTCATTGTGACACTGGGAACAGTGAGATTGGGTTTGTAGTTTCTGCCTGTTTGTTTTAGTATTCGAGAGAACTGTAATGAGATAAAGTACCCTCTGGAAAAAGCTAATTGGATTTGAACAGCTTAATTAATGGAGATAGTCACCTACATAAAACCTTGTTTTTCCAAATAATGGGGATCTGCAGTCTCAGAGTCAAAATCAGCACATGCTTTATGATACAGTGCTCAGGTATTGGTTAACCATAACTTTATTAATGGTTGATGAGGAACTGGGCATAGTTCTTCTGTTAAGGCTCTTATTGTTCAGGTAGGCTATACGTACCTTCAAATGTCATGAGTCATACAGAAAAATACTCACCGCAAAGCACAAGGGAACTTTCTAGTTAGGTTTATTTTTCCTTTTCAAAAAATTATAACTTGGTTATAACAGACAATTAAAATATGACAAAATGATGAAAAACAAACTGACATCAACTTTATAGTTGAAGTGCTGGCCTTCATCTGAAGTGAAAGCATTTCTTATTTAACCTGTGGAAATTATTCTTGCAATTGCTGTTAATACTGATTAAGCTGATGAACTTACAGTTGTAGTGTTCTTGGTCACAGTTTAATAACAGTGAAAGGAGAATATTTGTGCCACATTCCTG
>NW_009647220.1:238493-239479 GCF_000708025.1 Charadrius vociferus | reverse complement strand
TCCTGCTGCCTGTTGGAGCAGGAAAAAGATATAGTCTCATGATAGTAGAGGCATGGCTGTTCTCTAAACTGTCACCTCCCGTAGCCTCCAGGAATTACCTGACCCAGGTAATGCTTAGCTGATAGTAAATTTGATAAAAGTCTTTCTCAGAATACCCAGGGGATTCACAGAGCAGTAGCAGAATTTCCACTCCCTCACACTTCACAGGAAAGGGGTATCAGAAGAGAAAGACTGCTGCTTTAAGCAGGAGGTGGACCACTGGCTTGGGAGGAACTGGAGCGATGCAGAGAGAAATATCTTATGATACATGTTAATGGAAGCTATAAGCTTTCCAGGATTTCCTTTCAGACAGCCACTTATCCTAAAGTGTACCCTGCCAGACTGGTACTGTGATGGACCAAGGGGCAGAATTACTGTTGTAACGCTGACATTTATGGTGCTCAGCCATGATACTCTGCACTGTTCGCCTAATGTTAGGTGGGATGTTTCTATGGAACTCAGCTCTTCTGTTAGGTTTCAATAGGGTCTTCCTTAAAAGGAGACCCATACTCTTAATCTTAGCAGCTCAGTGGACCCAGTACCTTCTGAAGTCCCTACTGACATTAAGGGAGCTTCAACCTCTTGAGTCAGCTGTAATGCTGTCACCTCCTGAGATATTTCTGACTATGTCTATGGTGAGGGATTGCTTAGCAGAGTTGAAAGTGACTCTTGTTTTTGCACTTCCACATTGCTAATCACAGTGCTGACAGACTAGCTCTATCACAATGTTATGAAATTAGACGTGATCTCAATTGTCTTGCAGGGTTTAAATTTTTTTGAAGTGCTCAGTGCTTATCCCCTCAGTGTTGGTCTCTTTGGAGCTCAAGTTTACCCTGAAGATCAAGACCAGGTCTCTTGTTTGAAGTGCAAAGTACAAAAACAAGCTACTGTGCTTCAGTGCAACAGGACATCTCTTCCCATTATTTTCCCTTTGACTAAGAGACAAA
>NW_009647220.1:228591-238444 GCF_000708025.1 Charadrius vociferus | reverse complement strand
GATGCTGCACGTTGTTTTTCTTCTTCTTTTTTCCAGTCATAGTGGGCTAGTAGCGAGAAGAAATATTTTAATCTGGTTGTTCAGCAGATTTCTGGACATTGTAACAAATGCTTTGTGAAAAGTCACATTGACCTGGTGAGGTGTAACCGAGTTGTCTTAATGTCACTTTAATATTTCACACTTCTGCAAGTCTGTTGAAATTTTATCCTCCTGCAAACAAGCTCAGAATCCCTTTAACCAATGTTACAGCTTTTTGAGTCAACAGAGACAGCTTCTAACATACATGCAATCTAACCTTGGCTCTTCCATGTCTTTTTTTTTTTTTTCCCCCAAATTTCCGTATTCATTTTCACCACCACATTTAATGCATTGGTCCTGAATATCCTTAACAGAGTAAATATGTTAAATGTGTTGTGCTCTTGAAGCAACCTATCGCAAAGAGGTTTGCCTTGGAATATAGACGACACCTTCAAATTTGTCTTCTTTCCATAAATAAATCTATTCCAATGAGGTCATTTGTGCCAAGAGCATTTTCTGTTCTCCAGTGTTAATCCCCTTGCAAGTCTCTTCAGGCCTTCAGAGTAATCAGTCGCATCATTGTTGGTAATCAGTCACAGCTATGCTGAACAAACATGGGCCCTGGTGGCACACGGTCCTGCAAACCAATGCCAGCTTAATGAGCGGGTCTTTCTTATTTGATTGAACATTGGGAATGTGAATTCCCGTCTCACCATCCTTAAGCAATTTGCTTTTTGACAGGTATTGCACACAACCTCTGGACCAGAGATACAGCTCTCTTTAAAATGCTACCTAAACTCTATCACAAACATTTGCCTACCAGAGTGCCCGCTTTTTCTACTGTAATGTGTAAGCATAAAAATGGAAAATCCATGCTGGGACAAGAAACCTGATTGCACTGTATATGGAAAGGCACTCAAGCACACTTTTAAGTATGGGTGATGTTGCCAAGACGTAAGACCATCCTAACTCATGTTCCAGATCAGAATAGATGGAAACTATCTGCAGCTTAGTGTGCTCTTGCTGTTAACATGTATTTTATTAAGACAACTTTATTTCCTGCACCCTTTGGAAAATGAACAAAAGTTACCGCAAATAATAAATACTTCTGGCTACCTTATTCTGACCCAACCTATATAGTATGAAGAAAAGTTACCAAACTACCATGAGATGTGATTGATGGATTAATTATGCCTAGTGTTGCTGTTGCTAGAAATGCCCAAAAGAAAGTGAAGAGAAATAGTGAACTGTACCTGTATGAATGATGCCACTAGGCTAAATAATTAGGGCTGTATTGTGCAGAATTTTTTTGTTAACAGTGGATCAAAACAGACAATTTCAAGCAATTTCTTCAAAATTGCACAGGGCTAATGAACTACAGCTCCACAGCACCAAAATGCAGAATCCAGTTTTTCTTTCCTTTTTTTCATTAACACAAAGTTCTCATGCAATGAGTGGCTGAAAACACCATTACCATACCCGGCAATCACACTGGTAGTGGGAATAAAGGGATTGAAGACATAAGCGGAGCCTGAAGTGGCCAGCCAGCTGCCCAGGAGCTGTACAGAGCATTCCCAGCAGATGTCCGTTTCCCAAAGTTAACAGAAAACCTTGGAAAGCAGAAGATAACATAGCACAGCCTCGAAGCTACTCTGTCTTGCCTTAGAGGGCTGGAAAAATAAAAAACAGAGCTTTTTCCACAACCTCACTCCAGGTACGTGACTCAGTAGGAACAGGGCCCAGTTTTTACTTATAGGGCTTTATGGTATGTCTGATCAACAAATTTATACAACTTATTTTGAAAATTTATGGTCACGGAGACTAACAAAACCCACAGGTGACAAAAGTATGCAAACTAAACTCTTCCTCAGCATCCAATAAAGCTACTGCTTTTCAAATGAAAAGCATAAGAGTATATACTTGACTATGTTTGACTATGTACAAGAATGGGTGCTATGTCTGCAATATGTGCATTTGCATAACAGCCAACTCCTTTTCTGAGAACTCTTACAACAGGAAACTATTAAAAAAACACAAAGTAAATTAATAATTTAGAGACCTCATTTGTATGAATCCACCTCATAAAATATGCGTATGTGTGAAGGGGAAGACAACTGACCATAAGATAAAGTAAAAAGTCATAAGCTCACTGTGGAAGGAAACCTATTTTTAGTCAAATTTAAAAGCAATGCTTTCTGCTCAAGGCTTCATATCATGCTCTATTAAATTACAAGAGTGAAAACAGGTTCTGATTTAAAAAGAGATGGCACAGAAGGATGCAATGTGTCAGAAATGTAATTGTATATTGTACGCTGATGCTCTGCTTGTCTTCAATTTGTTGGAGGCTGACCAAACAGGGAAGCTCATCATAGCCAGGAGAATCTTAACCCTCAGGAGTCCAATCCTGCAGCTCTTATATACAGGCAGTAATATTTCCCCCTTGCGTAATCAATAGGGCAATTGCTGTCAGTTAAAAACTCACAGGAAGTAAATCCCCCAAAGTATAGTTAGAGTCACTGGGGCTGGGGGTGAGAGCTGTCTCTGAATATTAGGCCATAAAGATAAAACCCACAAATAATAAAGGCTGATACAGTGTTTAAGATGGATGAGAATCAGCTGCTGAGAGTCCTCCCCACTATGCAGGGTCCCTCTCAGTGGTAAATGAAGCCTGGGTGTCTTGCAACCAAATCTACATTGCAAATCTGGCTCCGAGTGCTGGTAACGCCCATCCCTGCCTTACCATGTTCCAGCAGAATTAGTGACCCTGGCTCATCAAATCTCCTCATTACCTCCAAGGAGCTTGACTTGTCCCAAAGACACTCCTGACTTCTCTTATGAGACAGCAGCCTCTTCCAGTGCCAGTCCCACCCGGTTCTTTTGTGCCTTGGTTGCGAAAACCTGACATTCAGGCAGCTTGAGCAGAGGCAAAGAAATGTATGTATAAATAAGAAATGAAAGCTATTTTGCAGTTTAAATGCTATCTCAGACATAAAGGTTGACAGCTCTGGTATTTGGAGGGAAGAAAGACAGGTTTTGAATGCTGTAATCCAGAATGGCCAACCGTTGGCTTCTTACAGTGTCAGTGGAGAAAGGCAGTGCCCAAGAAACAGAGGTCACAATACCAAATGAGGGGTTACAGTGGTCAAGCTGGGTGTAGTCTACGGTGATCTTGCCTAAAGTACTAACAAAATCTCGTCATGTAGGAGGGTATTCATTTCACCCAAATTTAGTATCCTAGATATCAAGCATCTAAGCCAACCTTGGTACAGAGCCTACCTCTATAGTCAGTGGAGATTGGCCACCATGGAGGGCAATTATCACATTCTAAAAAAGGAGTGTAACCGTGGTGGGTTGTTTTGGAAGATACCTACCTTTGACCACCGACTATAAACAGAGCCTAACTAACTACATCAGATGAGGTTAAGTGGAGGATGCCAACCTTTTCCTGCTTAGTCCCAGAAGTGATCATCATTCACAAGACTACTCTTTTGACTAAGATTTATAATTCCAGCCTGTACCACATCAATGACTGCACATGTAGGGAAGAGAGAGTACATTGCAAAAGAAGCCTCCTTGCCCAGAGCCTTTCAAAATCACCTGAACCACAAGAACTTCAGTTTCTGCTCAAACTTTCAAGTATTGATGAGATCCCCAAGTATCTCTGGAGTGAGGAAGGAGACCTGAGCAGCCTGCTCAACCCTATTCTTCTCTACTGGCTCTGAAAATGGACTTCCATGCTGATAGGAAAGTGGTTTCCTGAAACCCACTTGCTTTCCATCCTAATCCTGAGGTTACTGCTGGTGTAACAGTCACAGGCAAGGTGGCTTGAGGCTCAGACTACAACTTGCCAGCAGAGGTTCTTCTGTATTCTATCAGTGGTTAAATGATGGCTCGTACGCATGAGCTGTACTGCTTTAGCTATTCCAGCATGAACACAAACTGGTATAGCCAACCTGGAGAGGACATACAGGATATACATCTATGCTGCACTAAAGAGCACTGAAAAAATACCTAAATTGGCTTTATAGGTTATCCCTGGGTGTCTTTTCACTGTCAAGACAGAAAAATAGCTCATGAGTGCCCTACTTACAGCAGCAAGTGCCTTTTGATTGGAAAATAGATGGTCTGGTGAGGTCTGAGGGGGTTGCAGAAAAATGTTGGAAAACTAACAGGTCATTGACCTTTGTCCTCTTATGGCGAGGAGGACCTGAGAGAGATCCTCACAATGCCAAAAAACTCAGCAACTGTCTACATTATTCAGAAATTAGGACATCTTGTATCTAGAGAGGAGTTGCATTAGGGACTCATGAAGCTTCAATTCATAATGCTTTGCTACTGAACCACAGTGCTCAGGAATTTAAGTGCTCAGGAAAAGTCACTAAGAAGAGCTGGTACGTGGTTGCGAAGTACTGCTATTTACCAAGACAAGAGTTAATGACTATTCTGAATAGGTAACAAATCCAAAGACAACAGGAAAAAAATGGGGAAAAAAAGAAAAGAACTGAGCATTTAACTTGATAAACATCTCAGGAGGCTTGCCTGAGATTAGTTGATGAATATATGAGCTGGTTGGTGCTGTACTTACGTCAACCCCAACTTTTCTTCTAGGCTTTTCCTCTTAACCCATAATATGACAAGTTCATATTTATTTGGTGTTGTCCACAAGGCTAAAGGGCATTTGATAATGGATAAAAAATAGAGAGAAAAACTCAAGAAATGTCATTTGCAATCAGATGGAGGAAATAACAGTGACTCACTTTGGGAACAGTGAACTTTCCGAGGCACTACAAGACTCTTTATGCATTTACATGGAGGTCTGATGTAGTGGGTCATTGCTACAAAACTTTGCCTATGGAAGATTCTGACTTGCAGAGGTCCAGGAAAATGAGTTGGAGGAAAAACCAAATCAGGTGGTGTATTCTTCTCTTGCATTCATGCTGCCAAAAGAAAATATGAGCAAAACATGCAAAACCTCACAGGAGCCCTCTGGTTCCCTACAAATGGCTTTGTGCTTAGCACTGGTGTTGTTCTGCAAGTCATCTGTTGTATATGGCTTGGTCATTTCATCAAAAGCATGTATTGTACATGCTATAGAATACAATGTTTAGTTCCCTCAGAATTCCCTCTTGTCAAAGGCTTTGCTTTTCCTTTAAAATTGCTGACAGGTTTTGAATGCACAGGGTGCCCTGTGCCTGACTTCACTACTGCATTAGACATAGTCAGGGCAGGTCTAGGGATATAATGGGACAACAGATTGGGCGGTATGTGCACAGATTTGCAATTGCTCATTCCTGCCTCCTCTGGAAACAAGGGAGGAGCAGAAGCAGCTGGTATGCAGAGGAGATGAAGCGTAACATCTCCCTAGGAGCGCCAACTGCCCAAGCACCTCTGGTCCTGCCTGTCCTGGGCTGTAGGCTGGTGAGAGCAGGCAAGCTCAGATGGCTGGTTTTGGGGCCATAGTCTGTATACCATTTGTTACTATTGCCCAGCATCTTGCTTCGGTCCACGGGGTGTTGTTTGCTGTGCACTGCAGTGCCTCCCCATGTGTTGTTTCTGAAAGTGGCAGCAGTGAGGCTGAAGATAGGGTTGGGCATTATAAGCTGCTTGACTACCTTGTAAGCCAAATTTGTCCCTTGGTGTGTTATGAGGGGAAAACAAACAGCATGGAAAGCACCAAAGTGTGGCTTCCACAAAAAGGCTTAATAAAGAAACATCTTTCTCCATGTCCTCAGCTGGACCTGCTGGCTTCATTGTCTTTAATGGAATTATTCCAGCCTACACCAGCTGAGAATACAGCCCACTAGACTATGCACTGCCACGTAAAATTCCTGTGAGTGGTACAGTTTATTTTCTCATTTGTTGGTTCTGCCATCTGGCACTGCCTTCTTATATCCTTCTCCATTCACTATCCTCTGAAAACATCTTTTCTGTTGTCTATAGACATGTCACTTTTCCTTTGCCAAATATTAGCTTTATGACTGAACACTTCTTCTGGTTCCTTTTGAAATCACTTCACAATGTTACCTTTTTCCCCCTGACAACACCCTCAGGTGTCTATTACACAATGTTGTATTGTGTTTCCAGGTGCAGTATGGGTTTAAACAATACAGCTCCTGTTTTGCAAACATTTGTGCAGCTTCACAGCTTTAATGGATCCTGGTGACAATAAATAATAAAGGGAAACTAAATAATACACTCCTTCCTATGAGTCACGTGTAGGTTGGCTACATTTCTGAACTGACCTCCTGAGAGAAGAAGCTTTGCCTCCATCATAAGACGGACACACATCATCCTGTGATGGCACCACAGGGTGAGACTGTACCCCAATGAAAAGTCATGGACGTCACATGTACCAGAATGAGATGTTTAAAGTGAAAACTCTTGTGATCAATACAAAACACAGTCTCCCACAAAGCAGAACTTTCAATCTTAAGACAAGTTGTTTCTCCCCTGGAAGGTGTCCTTTGATTCAGTCTGTTTGTAAAATGATTAGAGAAAATGAGATATATTGCAAAAGATCAGGAGCAGCAAGAACCAAACACAGGAGAAAACATTTAGACACAAAGACAGGAGTGGCAGCAGAGGGGCCATACAGAGAGACAGCTCTTCTCTATTTTGCTGGTGTTTCTTTCCCTCTTGTAAATACACTACTGGGAGATTAACTGAATAAAGTAAAAACAAGGGTGGGATGCAAAAAGATGAGCTGTGACTGATTTCTATGACTCCCTAATAACTGACGGGCAAGCTGGCATACCGGATCATTAAATGCCAGGAATCATTTGCAGACCAAGATCAAAGAGTAAAGAGGACATAGTTCACCTAGCTGGGCATTCATGCGGGGCTTTGACTACCTGAAGCCTTCAGAAAACCATTGTTTTTTCTCTTCTCATCTCTAACCTCTTCTCTTCTAGACTCAGACATGTACTTGTTAGTCTACTTTGTCTAGTTCTTACTTACTTCAACACATTAATCAAGGAGCAGAATTTCAACTCATTTCAATTGATTTTTACTGAGAAGAAATCAAGCCTAAGGATTTCCATTATTTTTCATTATCTTCCTTCCAAGTGCTGAACCTCGTATTAGGTCAAATAGAAAAAAAATCTCAATTTGGGGAAAAATAAGGATTGTGCCTGCTCCTATTTCATATTTTGCCTCTATCTGAATAAAGTCTCTTGTAATTGGAAGACCCATGGAACTGGCAATCAAATTTTTCTGGTGTATACGCAGATCAGATCCCAATAGCCAGATATGGACACCCCCTAACATAAACCAAATAGATCTGTACAGCAGGAGAAATTTGTCTTATCCAGATAGCCAGAGCTGACAATATATGTTTGAGACCTCTACTAAAACGAAAGTATGATGCATAGCAAACAGCTTGGAGGAAGAGTAGCAATCAATACATTGAAGACAAGAAATGGAAAACAGGGCTGTAAATTTAAGCATCCCTAATGCCACAATACTTCCGAAACAAGTTTGACAGACCTCTGGTGCTTTTATGGATACAGCAAAGTCATGCCTGAGATTTTAAAAATCCCCACTAAAGCTGCAGTTCTGTCAGAGTCTAAGCTGACCTAAGTTACTCTGGACTACCTGTCCCCCTGCCCCATGACACTGCTGGCTGGATTTTCCAGCTCTCCCTCACACTGGCAAAAACATATCTAATCCTGCAGTGAGTTGGTTCGGAGAGCTAAATTGGAAGAAAATGCTTCTTCCTGTGGCCAGCAGGTCGAGGGAGGTCATCCTCCCCCTCTACTCTGCCCTGGTGAGGCCGCATCTGGAGGTACTGCATCCAGTTCTGGGCTCCCCAGTTCAAGAAGGACAGGGAAGTGCTGGAGAGGGTCCAGCAAAGAGCAACGAAGATGATTAGGGGATTGGAACATCTCTCATATGGAGAAAGGCTTAGGGACTTGGGTCTCTTTAGTCTAGAGAAAAGAAGATTGAGGGAGGATCTTATTAATACTTACAAATACTTAAAGGGAGGATGCCAGGGGGATGGGAGCAGTCTTTTTTTCAGTGGTGCCCAGTGATAGGGCGAGGGGTAATGGGCATAAACTTGAACATAGGAAGTTCCACCTTAACATGAGGAGGAACTTCTTTACTTTGAGGGTAGTGGAGCACTGGAACAGGCTACCCAGAGAGGTTGTGGAGTCTCCCATTCTGGAGACATTCAAAACCCACCTGGACGCTGTCCTATGCAACCTGTTGTAGGTGACCCTGCTCTGGCAGGGGGGTTGGACTAGATGATGTCCAGAGATCCCTTCCAACCCTAACCATTCTGTGATTCTGTGATTCCCCCATCCCTGTCCCCCAAAATGAGTTGCTAATTTCTCTCCCTTAACTGACTCACTGTATGATAAGACAAATATCAGTGAAGAGAAGAATGGAGAGTGCATCTAAGGAAAGGTAGAGGGCAACCCCACCTCAGATCATACTAAACTTCTGTGGAATTGCAGCTTTAAGCATACAGTTCCACACGTGGATGTTTCAAAAGACCTACACATTCACTTTACTGCAGTTGCATATGTTTACTTTGATAAAGGATTCTTGAAACATTGGATCCACTTGCTTCATGAGTTAATCTCATGGAACCACCGTACTCTTTGGCATTTAAACTTTCGTTAAAGAATCAAAAACGCTCCTATCCATCATGGTTGTTCAGGAAAACTTCCTAGTAGGACCCAACTGTACAGTGTCTTCTTTCTTGAGTCTGAAAATAGTCTGAAACAATACTCACAAGAGAAGTAAACACTCCCCAAACTGCTTGTTTCCATTCAGGCTTTGACTCAAAACCTTATTGACACCATTATAAATGTCAACATTTGATACATAATACATGAATACATTTTACCAGATGGAGAGGAATGGAAATGATGCCAAGATGCAGTTGAGGCTGGGCTTGGAATTGCTGGAAGGAGGAGGATGAAGAAAGAGAGGTGCCAAGAGGAAGTAGAGCAGAAACAGAGAAAGGAAGATGGGAAGGAAGGGAAGAGAAATCATTCCTACCGAGTTCTGCTGAATCAAGCACCAACACGATGAAACAATAATAAACTGTGTGTTACCTTCTGCAGCAAAAGATAAGGCTTTGCCTTTGCTCATTCTGTGAAGCTCCCTTTGAGGCGAGTAGGAGCTGTGCTGTGGACAGAAGGCAATACGTTCGCCTATGTTCGTACTGTAGCCCATCCTCCATACCCAGGCATGGATTTTGTTCTCCTCCACAGTTCTCCTCCTCTCACTATTCCTGTGCTTTTCTTTCTCAAAATATAAAACAACAACCCCAGTTCAATACTCAAAGCAAATTTCCCTAGGAAAACAAGGGATCTTTTCTATTTCAGATCCTTGATAGCTCCATTTTCACAGAGCGGATCAGTTTGTCTACTTTCGGTCTCAGAATTGCTTATCTAGCCTTCAGCAAGTGCTATGCACAAGCATAAGTCTGACAAACTTGATTTATGTTAAGAAATAATTTTTCTGTTGTCATAGAAACCACTGCAAGATGATTCGGGCATGAGTAAAGACTAACAACGATAAGCAGGCTGCTGATTTTGCCAGTGAAATTCCCCTCCTTGTTGATGTCCCACCAGTAATTTCCTTGCCCTCTAGGGTGAAAAGGGCAAAAAGATGGTATCTGGAAGGATGGCTGAGAGCAAAAATTTGCCTAGAGGGTGGCTCCACCGTCACAAGGCACATTTCCCAGTCCAGAAAGAGGGTATGAGGCCAGCACAACTTCTCCTGCAAGGCGGCAGCATGGGGAGCAAAGTAGATGCTTCTTTTGAACAGGGAGCAAATCCAGACTAGAAATACCCCAATACTGTTAAGACCTCCACGCCATGGT
>NW_009647220.1:212371-228567 GCF_000708025.1 Charadrius vociferus | reverse complement strand
TTTACTGTTTGCATTGCTCTTGCCACTGCGCTGTGCCTAAACAATATCTGCTTCAGCAAGAGGCAGTAACCTTACCTAGACAGTAACAAATATAAGGCTGTAAAAGAATCAGTGAAAGCTGATCATCACGACATGCTCATGTAGAAGCGTCTTTACCCACCCCAGCACTGCCTGGTCACAAGCTCCATGCCACAGCGAAGGCAATTACACGCTGCCCAATATAAATGATCATTTTATCATCTCCTTATTATTCAATGAGAGCACAGGAATGTATACTGTGTACTACAACACCTACACTCCGCTCAATCTCCACCATCAGTAATTGACATTTTAGGGACGTTTATCCCCAAGACTTACCAGGGCAATGAACACTGCTAGTACTTGCCACTACAGCTGTCAGACTGACTTGACGTTCTTTCCCAGGGGAAATCTGTTTCTACATCTGCTACTGTTCATTCAGCTTACAACAGGCTTTCAGCTAAAGGGTTGTTGCTGTGGATCTGTGGCCACGCAAAAAAGGCAAAAGGACAAAAGGGTTACTGCAAAAAAAGCCAGAAAACCAGTAATTTTTGTTTAGCCTTGGAATTCCTCTAGGCAATGAGTGGAAAAGGCAGAGGATTCTGGTCCAGAACACTCCTCTGCTGCAATTAGTACTGGAAACACTCCAAAAAGAGGAGGACATGGATAAATTACATCTTCTTTTTGCTTCTAATGCTGATTAGTTGCAATATGTCAATAATTAGAAGAGAGTTTAGTGAACAAATATTGCCCGTTTTGCTGCTGGTGCACTGTCCAAGCAGTTTTATTTCCCCCCTATTATTTATCATTTGAAAATATTTGCCAGACCACCTCTCCAAGTCCTTTCTGATCTGAAGCTTACTGATATTAATTTTGCAAGTGTAAAGACACAGCAGCAGGTCTGACATTGCTTCTGATTCCTGATAAAATGAAAGTAGCTTTTAGCACTGGGTGTGCCATGGATTGTGGAAAGTGATTTCTGAACCGATATTTTCCAATATTCTCTGTAAAATGCATTCTTGTAGGCTTTCCATGCAGCTTTCTCTTTGTTAATAAAGAAAAAAAAACACAGAATACAAGGGTCAGGAAGACAGCTGAAGTAAACTTGCCTGATGATTTAACTGGATACTAGTGGACATTTTTGACAGTGCTTACTGGATTCTAGTTACAAGAATCTGAATAGAAAGCCTGGTTATTTGCTTCTTTTCTCCAGATACACAAAGGTGCATGGAGGATGGAAAATGAAAACGGAACTTAATTATTGTCATGATTATTGTTACTAGATTGTAAGAAAGTGCCTATCTGCCTCTTCTTCCCTATGTGCACATGTACATGTCTCTTTTTATGTTCACTGCCTGTCCACAGCTTGTCTTATACATGCATCTCATTATGTCTCATTATCACATTTCATTCCCATGCTCTTTATAGTGCCAAACAAGGTGTGTATTTGGTTATGAAAATGCTGGAGGGGGTGAGGGCGTTTTTGCATGGGAGATGCTGTATTACCATGTCAATCATTGCTCCTTCTCTTTCTTAGTCTTTGCAGATTAATCCTGGATGAGCCTCAACTGGGATGCTTCTGGCACTGGGGAAGCTGAGATTTAGATAGCAAATTCTCAGCCCAGGTCCACCAGCATGTGATTCACACACTGTTATCAATCTTGCACTGAGGGGCCCAAAGCTTTCCCCCCACCATGCTGAAAATCTGGTTTAGAGCAAAGCATAATTTATGGGTTGCTGAGGGAAGACTGTCTTTCCCAGTTGAACTCTTTCACTCTGGGCCTGCAGATAATCCCCCTTTTTTTTTTCCCCAGAAGAAGAGCTGTTGTCTATTAATCAGCCCAGCTACCAAAAAAGGAGTAGGGGAGGAAGACTGCAGGCTGCTTCTCCAGCATTATAGTACCCACTAATGCTGGATGGGCATGCAGTTTCTACATGTCACCCAGGTTCCTGCTGCAGTTTGTCCCCCGTTAGTGGGAGTACTGAAGAACTTTCTGCTGTTGTAGCCTGCTGCTGAGATGCTTCTCACTTTCTGGTTTGAGGAGAGCTGTGAGCTTTGACCTATGTTCAGCAGGAGATACCACTAAACACTGGGACCTTGGAGGGACCAGGGTGTCTTGGAGGAAGTTTTCTTTTCTTGGAGGCAGCAGGGCGTGCAGAGGGACCATAGTGGGAAAGACCTATGCACCTTCCCTACAAAAGAGGAGTAAGAGTGAGTGAAAGCAGAACTGCAAAAGCAGCATGGCAGCACATCTGCTCAGAAACAGTAAAATAAAACCCATTCAACTGGAATAGCGATGGCTGCTGAGCAATGGTGGTTTGCTGTGACCTGAGGTGTAGACATCGTGTTCGACTGCAGAACCTACACTCCCCAAAAGGCAGTGATCCCCGAAAACAAGCGCTTAGGTCACCTACATGCTCAGATAGCACTGCCTTCACTGCTGCTTCCTGGGGCAATTGCAGATCCAGCACATCCATCAGCTGTTGGCAGAGACCCTGTTAGGGAGAGGTGGAACAGGACAACAGTTGTAGCATTAGAAGAGTCGCAGCAGCAGGCAGGTCTGTGGGAGAGAAGGGGTGTTGCGTTTGCTGGGATATGAATATATGAATATAAATATATGAATATATTCATGTTTATATTCAATATATATGAATATAAACCATGCTGCTGTCAAATAAAACGGTTCCCCTTGTTTGTTTCGTTTTTTTTTTTCTTTCTACAAATAACCAGTGACTTAAAGACAGAACGAGATAATAGTATGCCCTCCTTTATATTCTAGAGCATCACCCTTCTCCCTGCTGTTTGGCACCTGGCCCATTTCCAGCAGGCACTTTCAGATGCAGATTTCTCCCTCAATAGGTACGGCAGGGCTCTTTGTCCTCATCTTCCCATACCTTCATTAGCCACTCTGCTGTTGGGGGCCTTGCTCCGATATCGGAGGGAAAAGGGCCAGGAAAGAAGCAGGACAGAAAAGGCCCCCTGAATGCTGATTCATTACCATACAAATGGAGGAACACCCTAGCTATGCAGAGGGCGGTATCTTTATAAAGCATGCGTAAATACCATACAGAACAATGATTACACAGTGCTTATGCACCAGTTAAAATTCATCCTGGACGGGCTGGATAACACATATCCATATATGCTAAATTGGATTCGCAAATGGCTTATAGATGTCTCCTGAGATAGGGGCATTGCCTGGGGCGTGGTGGACATATCTGCGCAGTAAGGTATAGGCAAGCCGTGACAAGAAGACAGATTAGGATAAGCAAGTAGAGATGATCCCCCATTTGTCTGTGTCCGTGTGGCTCAAAGGTCACCTGTCCCTGAGGAGTCACTTGGGGTCCTAGCTGCGTGCTATGCCCGAATCCCTGATGTGACCACAAATATGGACCAGCTCATCTGAGCGTTTCTTTTGCACAGCACCAGGCTGGGTTATAACCCTAAATCCTCGTGCTGTCGACACTCACACTGGCAACCTCGGGGGTACATTTTGCAAGGAAAACCATTTTGATAGCTCTAGTTCTAGTTATGGCCCATGGTCCACTGGAAGCAAATAACAGAGCAGCTTTGGTTAGTATAACGCTAAGGGTTGTGGGCAGCTCCAAAACTGAACACAAATGACAACCAAAGTGGTTGTACAGTTCCTCCACCTCCGTTCACCCGTCCTCCTCTCTCGCAGGAAAGGGGACTAGGATGGAGATGGGTGATGGCACTTGAATGAAGCCCTGTGCAGTACGGCTGCGTGTGCTCTGGCTGGGTCCGCTGCTTGCTTGAGTTAAACCTACAGCGGAGACAGATCCTGAGGGGCTAAACCTGAACAATTTGGCCCAGGAAAACTTGGTTCATCAATTCCAACTTTTTTCTTGCCACTGTGGAAACATTTTTGGAAGCATTGTACAATGTCTACCTACGCAAATAGCCATATAACATGCTGGATTTGCAAACATATAATTACACCTTCCAAAATAATACATTGTAGCCCTCTAAAGACCTGAACAGGTAGGCAACAAATACTTTGATGACAAGTATTCTGGAAGCACTTCAAAAGCACTGCCTGCTGTGGGGAAGAAGAGTAACTAATCACCCTTTCTAGATCCTCTTTGACTTGTGGAAAAAAAACCCAAAACATCTCCACCTTTCATTGAAAATCAGCACAAGGCAATACTGCCTATAGAAATCTGCTTTCTGTCCTTTCAGGTTCCCACTTTTCAGACATACTCATCTGCTGGTATGTAAAATACCTGTAAGCCTCCCAATAACAACTACACTTTCAGACCTTTATTAACCAGTAGAACTGGGAGATTGGCATATCCCAGATCTGGAAGAGAAGGATAGGGAAAAGATCTTATGAGGTCCGTGAGAACCAAAATTTGGAATATAATTCAGGATTTCTTGCAAATGTTGACCAATTGACCTGCCCATTGGACATGTGCCAGCCTGCAGCCTCATTAAGAGATTCCAGATTAATCATACGCCTCTTAGAAAGGCGTCTTAGCGAGCTTTTTCTGCAAAGACTAATGACGTGGTTCCAGTTATGTTGGACTCCGGTAAATATAGTGGTAGGATTTTTAGCGTGTGTGTTACAGAAAGATGTGAAGAGGTATGTCAGGCTAGTTTAACCACAATTTCAGCACCAGTCCATCTAAATCTGTTTCTAAATCGATCTAGTTCTGCTACCTCTGTGACCAAACCACACACAGAAAGGCCTTAAGAACCGAAATGATAAAACCCCAAGGAACAGCAGTTTATAATGAAAACAACAGGGCTGATAATTAAACTTCTACCAGTGGTCCAAGCTGGCAGTCAGCTCAGTTAGCAAACAGTAATAGAGAGAGACAGTCCAAATTCTTTACTGTTTGTCTGTGGGACTGATCAGCCTTGACAATGTTTCACCCTACCTCTCTAAAACGGGGTGAAAGGCTCTATTCAGGCAACAGGCAAAGCTGGTTCCATCTGGCATACTCCTCCTTTCTCATGAGTTTCCCCCTACTGATTATAAGGAGCTGTTTTATATAACCCCCCACCCACCCCATTTGCCTCTGGATTCACAGCTCGTTCCTCTCTCATTACTTCAGTTTTGATGCCTGCAAGGCATTTTAATAAGAATTAATTTCCTGCCTGAGAAAGCCCTAATATGCACCGCACAGTGATGTTAACGAAAAACAATAGGTGCTGTAGCATCTGCTTCCTGGGGTTTTGTGATTAATTGTGACAGCAGCATTAACAGTAAACAATTATTTTATGTCAGCTGCTGATTTACAAAATATTCATCTATTTTATTCCAGTACAGGTCATACCTATAAATCCTCAGGTGAATTTGGAAGTGGCTTCTCTAGCTACAACAATCTCTATATGATAAAGTATTCCCGTGACCCATCTTTAAAGAAATATTCTGCTCTATGTGAACTTATAGGGGATTTTTGCAGAAATGTTTATTGCGCGTGCTGTGCTTCATGGCTCTGCTGAGCAAGACTAGCATTAGCTGCAATTTTTTTGTGACTGGTATTGGATACCATGACTGCTGTAAGAGTTCTGTGTTTCCAAAGCTCTTCTTATCATAGGGATCTAGTATAAAATGTATTGACCTTCTGTGCTAATTGAGGGCCTTTTACTTTCTGCTTGAGCTTCTTGCAATTTGTAATGTGTTTTATCCTGACAAAATGATAAAGAGGTAGAGATTAGAAAGGGAGTAACTGAATCAACAATAGACAAAGTGACTTATAAGTTGCCCAAGTAATCAAGCCAGATAGCTGAAAAACAAGGACAAGTTTCCTTGTGACCTACACTGCTGCTCTCCAAGCATTGCACCCTCTTTCCAGTTTCTGCCACTGGGAAAGAATTCTTCATGGGAATAATTTTGGATTTAATGACACATTTTTAATCGATTTTAGCGTCCTTATTCAGTTTTACTTTTTTCTCTCCCCTTTGCAAAATGCCCTTCATAAAAATGGAAGTGTATTAAGATTTCCCCGTCAGTCTCCCTTGCAAATAGGGACCTGAATCAACAATCTGATTTGAGCACTATCAGTAGAGGTACATCAGATCAGGTGAGCTACAGCTGATGAAAACTGCATTGTAATTTTGTTGGACAGAGCAAACTATCAGATGTTCAAATACAAATTTAACTGAAGTATGAAGTCTGAAAGTATTCTGGGAAGAACCATTTTCAGATAAAGGAAAGGAGGGAATACAAGGAGGGAGCTGAAAAAAAAAAAAAAAGCTCTTCAGTTTCTTCAGCTCAAGGGTTTTTATGTATTTGTGAATTTTCTAAAGCATTATTTTCCTCCACTATCGCTGTCTAAAACACTGCACTCCATAACTGTCGTCATGCATTTACATTTTTCTTTGTCACTGAGGACAGCCAGCTTGAATTAGAAGCTCTTCACAGACAAATTCTGAAGTCTCAGGATATTAGCCCAGACGTGGCAATGGATTAAAGCAGGGCTGCTCCACCCCTCCTCCCAGCCTCACAGGGGAGGGGGTTGTAGGGCCAGGCAGCAGCTCCCGAACTGACACTGTTCCCGACTGACAGCCCTTTTTGCCTTACGTCAAGCTGTCCGTATCCTTCTGTCAGCTCCAGGCAAGGATGCCACCCTCTGAGATAAGGGCAGCCATGATCAGGCAAGGTTGGTAGTCGTGTCAGCCACCCCAGTTTATTCTGCCGCTGCATGGGTCCGTACGCTGCCAAAACTCTGTCATTCCCGTCTCATGGGCAGCAATTGTTCGTAAAACCAGTCTACTGCTTTACAAAGTTACTCCTTCACCCCAACTTGGGGATTTGTCAAAGTCCTGAGTCACTGAGTCTCTAAAAGGCCCCACAGAGGCTCCCTGACTTGGGTTGTGATCCCACAACCCTCACTGACAAACAGCCCTGACTCATACTGTTTGTATGAACAGGAGTGTCCCCTTCACCGAACCGCACTTCTAAAACACAAGGCAAAGGGTCCAGTGGGGAATTTCTTATTAAGCACAGAACACTAAATTATGGCCCTTCAACCTAACTCACTGCTCCCCAAAATACATTTGAAATTTCATTAAAATAGATTGTGTTCTGCACAAAGCAAATCAGTGCTGTTAGTTCGGATTATATCTGTTATTGCCTAGTATTGTACTGAAAAAAACCCACTGCTTTTAATACATTATGCCATGTTCCTAAAGGCTCAGGAACCAATGTCAGCCAGATCTACTGGATGTTCAATCACTGCACCAAATACGCTCTGCAAACTAGTCACCGTTAAAATGTTAGTGTCACCTTCTTGTATAATTTGCTATCACCAAATTGCATGCCCTTTGGGTCCTCTTAAAAGCTGAAAAGGAACGCATGGACAAGAACATGATATGATGAGAGCAATATTGAAGTGATTTAATTCAATGTTGTTACTATAAATGTGGATTTTTTTCCCCCATGTTTTTAAATTTCATTAGGGAATCTTCCTAAATTGCTGCATGCTTTTCTTGGCATTTCTTTCAGTATTTTATTTTCTTTCCCGTTTCCTTTCCTGCTTCCTTTGCCCCCTTCCTCTCCTTTTCCTCTTTCTTTTTCCCCTTCTTGTCCTTCTCCTTTTCTTTTTCCTTGTTTTTCTATTCTACTCTAGTCTGTTCTACATTTTGGGTTTTTACTATTCTCTTATTTTTATTTCAAGAAAATTCTAGACATGTGATACAGTTTTGCATGCTTTTGCTCCTAATAATAATCCACCCTATAAATTTGGGTGGATAAATTTGGTGTAATTCCACTGATATTAATGGAATTTAAACTGACATCAGACTCTACCCCTACATTTTAATGATTGATTTGCATGGTCTCAGCTGTGAGACAATTTGTCTTAAGCCCCCATTAAATCAGAAAACGAGTGTTTCTGACTGAATATGCCAATCATTCGAGCTTATCTAGTGAGAGATGCCACATGCTTTTTCGTGCTCTAGCCTTATTTTTTGACAGCTACTTATGCTACTCATTGTCTAATTGGGCCTGCCAATCCTCCCTGTACATCCCGATCTGTCCAGCCCAGACACAGTAGTCTGAAATGTTTTTAAAATCTGCATACGATTGTTGATTACAAGAGATGGGGGGGGGGAATACAGCCTAGATGTAACAACATGCTTACTTCAATATGATTATTGTTCAGAAAAACAAAGAATTGCAAATATTAAAAGAAGAAATTACATTTGAGTACTTGGGCTTTCTGACTCTAAGGGGAGGAAGGGTACTACAGACAGGACAAAAGCCACATTTCCTTCTGAGACTTTCACACAGGCACTAACGGCTAAGTCCTGCCATTTTTTGCTTGCCATGTTGTGGAAGAGGAGGAGGGAAGACATCTTCCCAGGTAGTACCAAATGGTAGGAGATTCAGCTTGCCAATGTGCCCCAATGCACAGTGTGTGGTTTCTGGAGGAAGAGGATGTCCTCACACATAGCAATGGCTGGTAGGTTGGGACCTGCTTTGCTTCCATGCAGAGAAACAAGAAGTCCCCTGTGCCATGTCCTGCTGTGAAATCCTGCTCGCCAACATCACAATTCCCTCTGTGGAGGATACATCTGCCAACCTCTGCTTAACCTTACGCTTGCGACTTGCCAAACAGCACACCAGCATTTGGACTACAGTTTCTCAGTGGGGCTGGCAGAGCTCTGACATCCACCGGGACCTGGTCCAAAGCTCATGGGATTCAATGGAAAAAAAAAAAAAAAAAAGTCCATTGATCTCAGCGGCTTTGGATCTGTCCTTTTGCTCATCTCCTTTGATGATTTATACAACACTGACATGCATATCTCACTTCTGAAGCACACAGAGCACATGGTTTTAATCTCACCATTTCCCTGGTGACAAGAAAGGAAGTGTGCTGGCAGCTAAGACACTGAAAAACACTCATTATTCTGTACATTATTATTACTTTTTACTTCCCCACGGAAGGCAGAAATTACAATGAAAAATCACAAATGTTTTGTTTTACAGTCTTTGACTGCCCTTAAAGGCACAGTAAAATATTACGAAGTGCAAATTTTTGGGTGTGTGGAAAAATGATGAGAATGTTTTATATCAAAATGGGAGGTAAGAGAACTTTAACAACTAAAATCCACTGCTAAACAAATTATCCTTTTCCCTAAGAAAAGCTTAGAGAGGGAATCTTTCTGATTTACCAGGGAATTCTCTTTTCAGATTGGAAGGTGAGAACATTTGATCCTTGTGAAGTCTTCGTTTGTAAAATCAAGATTAATGGGCCATTGGCAGCAGTGGTCTACTAGTTAGGCTGCTCCAGACCAAGTCCTACAGTAACGGTGGTCACAAACCAAACTTAAAATAAGTCACAACTCAAGATTCCTCGTGTCCTGAAGAGCAGTTTCCAGGGGCAGCCAGGGGTTGCTACGCCAAGTGTCTGGCTGTCAGACCCAGTAACCCATGCAGCTCTCCAAGGGATGCCCCCACAGCACCTGAGTTCCTGGATCCAGAGCACCTCCTGCCCATCAGAGAGACCCACAAACCACCAGTTGCTTTCACAAAGCAGGAGGGATGCTTTGCTATATTTTTAGACTTTTCATTCCGGTCCAACACCTTTTTCCTTCTTTGTTTCCTCACTGGGCTAGTGAGATTTTTTCAGCACTAGATGTCAGTGTGGACTTGCGATAGCAGATTGCTCTGTATTTTTCCTTTAACAAGAGAGGAAGAATCGCCATCTAGAATGAATCCAAGTCTCTCCAGCCTCATGATGTGCTTCCTACAAAACAGGTCTTTTCTTTACTCTTTGAACTCCACATGGAGAGTGCAGAACTGCATTCTGTCCTTGATTGGGATTAATATGGCTGTAAAAGGGCCCTATCCATTTTGTGATCATATCATGTCTGAGTTAAAGACGAGATACCGTGACTCCGGAGGAAAAGCTTTGTTTGGAAAATAATAGAGAAAAAGAAATGGTTCTGAATTATCTCGGTAAGTTGTGACTCTGCTAAGATAGCATTGCACAGGTGCTTCACAGGGATGGCTAATCCTGTATCTAACAGTAACTCATCTCAACAAGAACCTACTGAAAAGACTGAGTCTTTGCATTCCTACCATTTAGAAAGACACTGCATCATCTAGAAATGTTTTGCTGCACCAGACTGTTACAAGGACTGTTCTAACTTGAACCTAATTTATTATTTGCCTGGCATTTTCTGAATACTGAACTGAAACCAGCCTGGGGCAGAGGAATGAGCCAGGCAGTGTATGCTGGCTTTCTGAAGTGGTAAAATGACTGTTTTCTATAACTCTCTGGGAAACATTTTGTTTCTTTAAGAAATTTAAGACCCCAGTCTAAATTGTGAGTGGTGTCTGTGCTGTTATGGGAGGGCTGAGGAAGATGCATGAGGCACCCTGAATTTGCAAGCAGCCATCTAGAACAAGACACTGCTCCTCCTGCGCCTGGAGAAGTACAAATTGGGGAAGGGCAGAGCGTGGAGAGGAGGAAGTGGGTTCACAATTCTGATTTCTCATCTTTTACTTTCATGGGTTCCGGCTTCTGTCAAGTGGATCTGAGCCAATACGACAGATGGAGCCTTTTACACCACCCTCGTGCTTGGTTTACACCAGGCGTGATGCACAGAAGCCGCGGCAGAAAACGCTTCTGGCAGAGAACGCGAAGCAGAGCTCTCTGACATTCCTCCCAACTCTGTATAGTCGAGGCTGTGATCTAGGCCTTCAGAAAAATCCAGTTAGGTGCTTTTGTGCTCTTCACTATGTATTAGTTAATAAAATATTACCCTGATACATACACTAGTACGCCTTGCTTTTATTATACTTCAAGGTTGGTGCTGTCCCTTTGACTTCTGTTGCAAAGTCACTGCAACACACGCGTGACTGCCCAAGCAGCTGTGCTTAAAAGCCCTATGAGTAACTACCTAGTGTGGTTTTGTTTCTCATCATTAGGCTTATCAGTAGCAGACTGTAAGTAGGAGGCTATAGAATATTAAAAGAATAGCGCTTAAAACTAATAATTGAAATATTAGCAAATACTGTGCAAAAATAAGGACAAAGCTATTTTTTCTCCTGGATTCTGAGAAGTTAAGGTGATATTTGGCAGATAACACAGAACCTGAGAGAACACAAATTGTACTTGGCAAATCTAATGTCACATGGCTGTACCACCTGCTATCATTCCTACATATTTCACTTTGTTATTGTTTCTGTAATACCGTTTTCCATTTGCTCACCTCTTTCTATAGATGTCTAGCATTCAAGCAATTGGTACTGCTAATGAAAGATGTATGCTGTGAAAGAGCTTGTCTGCAGCCAGCTTCTGAAGACTGATTTACCTGTGTAATATTCACTGTGTCAAGACTTGAAGTGCCTTCTTTATTAACTATCATGAATTGTTCAGATAAGGCTCTCTGAAGCCAGCTGCCGCTCTAGGTGCAGAAGGGTTTCGTGGTCTCACACTCTACATTGCAAGGCAAAACAGTGTAATTCAGCAATATACCTTGAAAGACTATCATTATTTCCCTCTGCAGAGGTAAAGGGAGGTGAGGCGATCAACAGTCCTCCCCCAACTCCTGAATCCACATTCAGCTGGCAGTGCTGGGTGCTGATACACGAGATCTGAAAACAAGAGAGAGTAAACATACTTCCCATCTGTTAGTTTGTCCTCCACCCCCTCTTCTTAGACATCACAGAAACAGAAAAATTAGCTGGATGGGACCTTTATGTGTCAACTCATCTACCCCAGACTCCTATATCCACAGATCTGTGTATCACCCCTTGCCCAGATAAACACGTATTGATGTCACTTCATTTATGCATTGGTGCAAATACCTTCAGTGTAGATATGGGCATAGACTGAGATGCTATTTGTCTTCTGTCATTCCTGGAGCATACAATAAAAATGGTCTGTACGGGAGCTTCTGAAGACAGTGTTGGGGGGGGGAGGGCTATAGATGCGTGAAAGGTGGGGAAGCTCAACAATGGGATAATTCACGCAAAGCTGAACAAAAAAACCACAAACAAGTAAAACCAACACAGTTTATTAGACAACCAATAAGAACACTGGCCTGATTAGGCACTAAAACGGCAAATTCATATAAATGGCATTTAGTACTGCATCTGGTTACCCATGAAGGTACTCAGTGGCTACGATAATGCAACTGTGAATTTAGAATAGCTCAGAAATTATGGTTAATACTCTTTCCTATTAAAATTGTTACACTAAAGTGTATTTCTTATAGTACTACTTTATAGCATGTGGTAATGGAGTGCACAGCACAAGCTGCCATTTCTTCAAGTAAGTTATTTCCAAGTATTTCTTCCTGTGCAAAATGGTCAATCAATAAGTCCAGTCAAAATGTCAGATTATTTTTAAGACTAAGTTATCTTTTCTGTGAGTATCAGTTTTCTCTACAGGTAACTCCAGTGTATAAAACACAGCGTATTGTTTACAGTGTGACAGAAACTTCAGAAAAGCATAAACTTCAAACAAAAGATAGATGGTTTTAAACAGAATTTTTATAAAGCAAGGATAAACTTCCTTATCCTTGTAAGCATCACCACACATTTCCAGAACAATTTTAGGACCCAAACCTTGAGCTTTCTGAGCTACTAAGTTTTTTTATTCCAGGAAGACTGATCACAACATGTTGCAGGACTGTTTTCCATGCATCAGTGCAAGCATATGCATAAATCCTCATAGGGTTAAAGTCAACATGTACAAAGAGTTATTCAATGCAAAAAAAAAAAATAAAAATCTAAGGTACTGGATAATAGCAGCTCCTACATCTCTTGAAACATCACTTACCAGCTGGAGATACACCGATACCAAAATATATCTAAAAAGATGCCTACAATAGGTTTATATATAATTTGTAGTCATACTGTCAAGGATAATATGGGACCTATTTTCCTCAGCTTAATCTAGCTGCAGATGTAAGCCATGTGTATTTTACACATCTTATTTTAGAGGGATAAGCCAGTTCTGTTTTGCTTTCTCTATGAGCAACTGAACACTTCAGAAGTCTCAATCTTCAATATCTGTGAAGAAGTGGTGTGCAGTGCTATTTATTTTAAACAGCTGACATATACAGTAATGTAAAAACTGCACTGATCTCTTTAAACCACAATGTGCACCTCCAGTTTGGTATCTGATCAGAAAATCTGTTTGCCCAAACCCTATTAGGAGCCCACAAATTTATTATAAAATTAAGCTGTACCTTATGAGCATGTGCCTTTGTTTTTTAAACCATTCTCCTTCAGAAATGAGTGTCTGATCAGTTCAGAACAGAATGTAAACCTCTGGTTGGCTTCCTTAGTTCAGGGTCAGATGCTTTTCTCAGAAACAAACCTCACTTGAAACCTTGTTTCAGCATCCCTGTAAATGCCACCAAGGAAGGGGGCAGGAGGGAAGAGGGAGGATGATCTGCCTGCATAGCCCACTGTTGGGCAAAATTCTGACCCATGTTTCATTTATCAGCACACATTTTCCAAAACATGCAATATTACGAATTTACAGCTAATTTTGTATGCTTAAGGCACACCTGACACCTGGTCTTTTCCAGGAAACTGGTCAAGAAACAACTTATTTTCACTTGCTGATAGACAAGGTAGTGTAACCAGAACTAAAGAGGAGGTATGCAGCTTATAACAAAGAACAGTAAGTACATTTGCCTGTCTGAACCAGTTTTTTTCCACCATCCTGGACAAGGAACAAGAAGGTTAGTTCCTATTTTGTGCTTATTTAATTATGAATAAGATTCCATAGATATGTTTCTACAGGAATAATAACAGCATTCACCCATAGAGGCCTACAGAAGTAAATTTTTACATAACTATCTGCTTTTCATGGAGTCCTTGAGATTTGCAGAAATATGATCAGCAGCAAGATGTTCTCTTTCCTCTCTGCACTGTTTCCTCTTGTCACTGGTTATCTTCTATGCTGGGTATAAAATTGAAATTTTTATGCAAAGTACTTCTGGAGTGTAGTAATGAACAAATGGGTGGAGATTACAGTGCCCGGTGCTTGCCTCTACAAGACTTAATGGCTAGTAGACAGTCATTTGTTAGCTTGAAAACCCAACTGTACTGTTGGCTATATGAAGCAAATTTCCATACGTAATAAAATTTCTACTCAACCATTTATAAGAGGGACCATGAAGGATGGAGGGGAGAAATCTGGCTCAGAAGCATGTCACATTGCTTTTCTGAAGATGTAGGTGTTCTATGAGGTATGTGTCCTGTTTAGACTCACACTTGATAGTGAGAGCACTGCAAATATATGCCCTAGATGCAAAACAAAAACTGAAGCCCCCTGAAAAAAGAAAATCACATCGCGCAAGGAACAGCCACGTTCTCTGAGAAGGGAACACAGGTTTCCTGTTGTTGACTTCCTTTCTGTGAAATATTCTATGCTGTTAAAGGTAATTTTCTGATTGTAAGATTGAGTAACTGGTTGGTTGTCTCGAGGGCTTTTTTTCCCCCCCATAGACTTTATAATTTAATCCTAAATTGAATAAAAGGTTTTTCATAGTCAAATATAATCTATATTTAATACCTGCTCAACTCTTAGATCTACTGTAAAGAAATTACAGAAAGTATCGCGGTACTGTGTAGCAGTGTACTCTTTTCAAAATGCTGTTTATTCTAGCAGCTGACCAGCTCCACTAGTACTCAGTAGAGGAAATTTTAAAAACTCCATAAAACTCCATGCTGTCCTCTAAACCTGCTCCGATAGGGCTGAACATGCCACAGGCATTCTGTGAGCGGCAGAAATTATGAGTCATGTCTGCAACATCCTTTGCCCGTGAGGATTCTTGGAATCTAGCAAGATAGGAATTCCTATGGTAGCTTTCCGTTCTGTGGGAACATTAATAGGATCTGTATCTTGTACACAACTGCTTCTTTTCTATACTGTTAGTGTCTCTGAGAGATTTGGCTGAAGCCAGCCAAGGATTTCAAAAGTAACCAGTGGTAGAGAAGACAGCATATTCACACTGATTTCCTTTCTGTAGGAAACTGAACTAGAAAATGCTCATGCTTGATCTACCTTGGGGTATCTACCACTGCTATCAGAGACTGCAACTTATCATTCACAAATGGGGATGGCATAGCTTGGGACGACAGATTATCAACTCCAGCTGTCTGCCCAGCACCCAGCACACAAAAGACCAAGCTGTTCATGAGACAGCTGTGGAATCACTGCCTCTTGCTGAAACCAGCAATCGTTTACAGCAGCATCCTCTAGACAGGGTTCAGATTATTCACAGAGTGGCTCACCTATCCAGGAAAGCAGTGCTGGAACAAAGAGTTAGGGTTGGTCACCTTCTCTGCCACCCCAAGCTATGGTGCCTCTTCTTGCAAATTGAACTGAGCTGCACTGATGCCAGAAAGCGACTGCATGCAGTTGTAATATAGATGGCAAAAGAAGGGGGAAAGGGAGGCCTTTGCACCTATTCCTATCGGAAGATAAGTATTAAAGACACCATATGTATATATGTAATGTACATGCTACATTTGTACGTTACATATACATAATACATGTAATAATTACACATACATGTGATATGTATAGTACAAATGTTACATAATACTTTGTATATTAATTAAGGTTTTGATCTGTTTTATTGTATTAATTGTAAAATAGCTTGACAACTATGCGATTGTGACACAGGCATGAATGTCATTGGAACCCTTACCTAGACTGTATGATGGACAGTCCCAAGACAGTGTATAGCACTGCTTCATGGTGACATACCTTATCTTAGAGCAGATGATAATTCATAGAAACAAACAGTTTACTTTGGATGACAGATTATAGGAATCATGTTCATATAAATTCAATATGTAAGACATTCAATATCACATAACTTGAAAGAACAAAATAATTTTATGTCTCTGACCGTTTTGCCATGAGCAAACCAAGCCTGTTATCCACAATGGTATAATTCACAGGACCAACATTTTCGGCTGTTAGTCAATCCTTGTATAAAGCTCTCGTCAGTAATAACAGGAGGTTTTTTTCTCTGAGCGAGAGACCGAGGTCTACAGGATTTTCCTATACCTCCTGTGACCGACAGGTCTAAGAGATTTTCACCCTTCTTGTCCAGCTTATATCCCCGCATATACCACGAGAACCGAGACCCGCAGCAAACCGCTCAGGTTGGAAGTCCCCTAACCCGGGAAAGCTCCCCACGGGGCTAAGCGGTCCTTGCACCAACC
>NW_009647220.1:159636-210407 GCF_000708025.1 Charadrius vociferus | reverse complement strand
CGGGGTGTGTGTGTGGGGGCTCCTTCCCCGGCTCCCGGCCCGGAGGTGGGACGGGTAATGAATCATCACTTTGGGGAGAACGGCGGCACTTCCAAGGCTTGCGCCCGCCGGAGGGGTGACACGGTTTGGAGAGAGGGTTTTCAAGCCAGCCGTCTCTTATTGTTTGTAACGAGAGCTGTGGAAGGGGAACGTTAAAAATGAAACGAACCCCGCGGCGGTGCGGTCGGGACGGCGAAGAGGAAGCGGAGCTTCTCCGGCTGGCGACTTTAGACTCTAATAGCTGTAATCTGTGCCTGTGTAAATACTCTTGCCTACTACTTACATAATTAGAATTTAATTGGATCATGTGTCTCCGCCGTTTATTCTAAAATCGGACCAAACCCCTCTTTAAGGCACTGATTAATATGTGGTTGATGCTTATTCCTCTAAGTTCTCGGTTCTCAAAGTCTGTTAAGAAGAACAGAAGTTAAAGTAAGTTTCTTTGTTTATTTTCCCCCCAAGAGAGGCGTAGAGCCGGATAGCTGTCCGTGTCGCTCAAGTACAGGCTTGCAGCACCGGTACCGTATGATCTTGAGGATGTGTTCTTAAGGCAGGAGAAACATTCCGCTAAACTCTGAATTAACCAAGAAGCTGAGGCCCTTTAAGACGCGTATTAAACGTGGAGCAAGTTGTCATAGTTTTTTGTCTGTCCTGTGATATTGAGATGAAGAGGGCTGGTATAGGACTTGCAGTTTACTGCCTGTGTTCTTTACATTAAAGTTAAAAATCTGCCTGTAAGTTCCCAGCTGCTTTCAGAGTTGCTGACTACTTTCAGTAATGCTTATTCTAAAGGTCGTTGTTTGTATAAATCAAACATTAAGGTGCAAGGTGACTTTTTTAATAGATCCATTCTCTTGATAATGCTAATGTGTGTGTATATATATATACATGTATTATAATCTGCCTAAATACTAATCAACTTCCCAAAAAGCTCTCTTTTGGGAAAGAGAAGGCTAATGTAAAATACCTGTGTTTCTGTATTTTAGTTAATCCGTTTGTGAATACTATTTGTAGCAGGCTGGGTTTTCTTCTTTTCTGTGATGCAACCTGTTTTTAGCCAAAGCAGAGCTGTCTTCGGTCTGACCCTCATAGGGTGCGCGAGGTTTCTGTCACGTGGCCTGCCACCTATATGTCGTCGGTGTGTTGACCTGAAGACAGCATAGCTGTTACTTCCTAGGTCTAAAACTGTCTCCTCCCAGCGCAGTGGTTGAATATTAACAGAAAGCTGTCAAGACCTATTACAATAAAGAAATATTTGCCCTTAAGAAAGAAAACATAACTGTTCTCAGTACCAAGCTGCTCAATAGGAGTGCTTTGTTGCAAGGATGCTCATTACGCCATCAAGGTTGCTTGTGGGGGAAGAAGGTGCATGCATTTCTCTCAGTGATGAAAGTATGCCTTACCACAGAGTACTGTGCACTTCGTGCTAAGCACAAGGGAATCATTAAAATATGTAGCCAGTTGTTGCTCAAAGGTAAAACTTTTTTTTTTCTCCTTGCTTAAACATTGTCTTGCAACCTGCCTTGCTGCCAGGAGGGAGTGGATTAAATGTAAATGCAGTGATGAGGATCAGTAACATCTGAAGGTCTCTTCAGAATAACTCTGAGTTTGATCGTAATTTTCTATAGCATGTAATAACGTATTAATTGCTGTACTACACCATATTTTGTCTTTTGCAAATCTCTGAAATTGGCATTTTAAAGAGGATATAGGCTGAAATGATGCAAAGCTTGTTGCTTTCCCTGGTGAGGAAAAGTGCCAGGAGAGGTACACTCTTTTCATCTACTGACTAATAAATGAGGAATGCCATATGTTAGGGGTCTGAGTAGCAAGTTTCAAAATACACTGTCTTTATGTGGTCACAAGATGGTCATGAATCTACTTGATTTTTCTCTTAAAAATCTTAGTATTTCTTATCAGGATGAAAAACTGTTTAATCATAATACTGTAACACCTGTGAAGGCGGCCTCACTCGAAACATTATTCTTTTTTGCAATTTAAATATTCTGTGGTATCAGTGATACATTCTACCACATCACATTGAATTTTTGCCTCCTTATTTAGTTGCATGCTTTGTGTTTTCTTGATTCCTTGTAATAATTAGATGCTGGGAATGAGTAGCCCCACTGGAGATCATACGTTTAGTTGCATCGGCATGATGAAAAATAACTTGAAGCATTGTTTTTGTCCTGATGGTAACTAGCTCAAGCTTGTCTAGGTGTGGTATCTGGCATTTATCTTGAGTATCATAAGCATGCTTGAAGTCCCCTCCCTTGTTTTGTAACTTACAAATTAGCTGAATTGTTTCCTTTTCTATTGAAAACTACTGAAATTAATTTTGAGATTTAGCATAGCAATTCTATGAAAACTAAAATAAAAAAGAACAAAAATAACTTCCATAAGTTGAACTGAATCTCCAACTATTTGTTTTTAGGCATACTGCTTGGCTTCATCAATCAGTGACGTGTGGGTGTTGCATTTATTAAATTACTGTAATTAATTTGCCATTAGTGAATTACACTCTGTCACTTTTACTGAGCAGCTTTGCATACTGAAGTAATATGTAAATACTAACTCTCTAGTGTAACATACTTAAATCCATACTATGCTTGTTAATGCACCATTTGAATGAGAATATAAAATTTAGTATATTATTGTATGTTAACGTATTGGAAAGTATGATCATTTATTTACTGTGTCCCTTTACAGGAACTGCAGTAACAGCAGCCTTTCCTGCCTGTAAGGGTCTGATGTTCCTGTCTGACCTCAGGCTTGTGGACCGTTATCATCAAAGTACATAGTAAATGTACATTAAAGAACAGAGTAAAGACTGCTTTGTAACCTTATGTCTCATCTCAGGGAGAGTTCAATTCACTGAATAATTGGGGCTTTGGTCTCACAAAAAAAGAAATATGTATGTGTTTAACTTTGTGCTGCAAGCATGCCCGGAGTAGGCTTAGAGCATTAAGCAGAGTGAGACCCAAATTCCATAAGATCTTACGGCACTCCCAGATGCAGAGGCCAAACTTGCACGTGACATTCAAGCTTTCTTGCAACACAGTGCCAAGTTCCAGCTTCCCTTAAGGTGATAACACTGTTATCAGGAATTTTGACCAGTGGTTTCCCACTCTGTTCTGCAGTGAATGGGACTTCCCCTCTCTCCCAGCCCCAAAGTAAATATTCTCCTGTTAAGAACAGCGTGTAGAAGAGTTGGCCCTGAGATCCACAGTTAGGTTTTCCACTGTGTTTTGAGGCAGTAAGTACTCCCATGTAAACTGTCAGCACTGCAGCAAAGCTACTGCTGTAGTTACAATACAGCTTGTTTTTGTCAATGATGCTTGCAGCAATTGGTTCAGCTAAAAATGGACTATCTTTTGGAATTTTCTTTGCTTTGGGTAATTGCTGATGTGTTACTTCTGTCACTTAAAATGTTGACAGCTCCTCAGAAGCCACTTCATGTTTGTGATCCTGTTTCTGGGTGGTCACAACAAGGAGAATTCTAGGTGAAAACACTTACTATAAGTATCCTTCTGGTGTTCAAATTTGAATCTCTTCTTGGGAATATTCTTATACGACAAGAATAAAGCCTTTAAATATTTTTTGTCTTTAAAAGTTTCTTAGGGAAGAATATGTAAAAGTTCAACTGAAGAGGAGCAGAAATGTTACATATTGAGTCTTTTAAATTTCCACATAATTTCTTCATTCAAGTTGATTGAGCAGAGACTGTACAAATATCATACAAAAATCTCAGTTTGTGTTACATATGGTAATACACAATTTTATATGATGTATTTGTAGACAGGTTTTTAAATACACAGTGTTGTCGGATACAACTGGTTACAGCTTTCAGCCCTATGTCAAGACTTGGAGTAATAATTTGGAGATTAGGTTGTGTCTATTCAGTTTTATTAGGTGAAGAAAGTTTGTTACATTCTTCTTAAGCCAAATAATGATTAGGCTTTTTTATTAATTACTTTACAGTGCAGGACTTATTGCCAGTTACTGAATGTATGTAACACAGTATGGGTAGAATGCTATAGCTATGTTGTAATAGCATCTGTTTATAGTAAAAACTGGTAGAAACATTTAAATGAATTTTTCATTCTATAGAAGAAAGTTCACAGAAGCCTCAGGTTATAGCCTGAACTCCTTGTTGGATTGTGGGAAGCAGATATCAGTAAAGGAATGATGTGAAGTCTCAGAAAAGAAGTTTTTTAGACATCTCACAAACTGCCTAGAAAGCCGCATCTTGTTTTGTTTTTTATCTGATCTGTTTAGTTATATGGTACATTTGCATATGTTCTTGACATTCTCTTCATCATTCTCACACCTTTGGGGGGGTATGACTGTCTTTTGATCACTTCCTTGCCCATCTCTCCCAGGATCACACAAGTACTATTGCTTTGAGAAATCGTGAAACTCTTAAACGCTTCAGACTTCAATGCTGCTCCTGTTTTGCCAGCCAAAGTCATAGCTCTGAGGTCTTTGCCCCCTGACTTGGGAGAAGTGTTGGGAAGCGTGCTTTGTAGTGAGACTATTCGGATATCCTGTGTGTGAATCATGTACGAAGCAGTGAAACTTGTTGTTGTAGTTTCAGCCTGTACGCGTTGGTACTACTTGATGTACCTTCTTTTCCTGGCAGTTTGAATTTTTTTTTTTTTGATGTTTGAGGAAGGCCAGTGAATCTTTGATACAATATGTATTTCTCTAAATTACTTCCTAACAATTCACAATGAGTTTTTGCAAGGTTTTATTGTAATAAAAGCTATAACTTTTCCATACAAATTCTGCCTTTTTTTTTTTTTTGAGGTATGATAACACCGCTATTTGCTGTTGTGAACACAAAAAAATCTCATGTACGTTTTCAGATAGTCTTGCTGTTCATAAGTCTTCCAAGATGCAGAGCAGTGAAAGCTAAGAGGCTCTCTGCTTTGGTGTTTTGATTTGTTTCTTTTCACTTGGCTGCACCAATGAAACACAATCATATCTATGTTTGTCCACTTTGCAAAAATGAGAGCAATAACAATGAGAGGCTGGCTGAAGTCTGCTGATTGTAGAAGAAGGTTAAAATGGAGACCAATTTGGGAGCTGAGAGAAATACAAACATCTCTGTACACATACAGATAACTTCACAACAACCACAGATTGGGGGAAAGATAGATGTGAGCCTCACTTTCTCTTCAGTTATACGTATGAGTTGACTCCAAAGTAAGAGAGAAGAGTCACTTCAGCAGTCGCTGAAGATAAGGGAGGTTTTGGAAATGTATTATCATTGTTAACCAAAATACAGATTGACAAATCCAATGTGCTAGGAAAGCAGACCAAGGATAAAGTCTATTGATAGAGAGTTTCAGAAGAGGTGTTCTGACATGAATTTGAGGAATCCAGTCCCTTTTCAGGGTGTTCCTGTTCCTATATTTAGTGGGCTCTTCTGTTCCTGCATACATATAGTGGGCAGCATACAGTTCCTTGTTGGTAGCAGAGACATAAACTCTCCTAAGGAGTGGATGTGAGACAGGAAAAAGAAGCAAAAAGTCCACCACTACCGCCCACCTGCTTCAGCTTAGTCAGGAGGCTGGTTTTAGTCTCAAATGTTACATACTTGGACAAATGAGCTAAAAGAACTCAATGAGCACTGTTTGGATCTTCTGGTAGTTCTAGTGAAGCCCATGGGAGCTGTGTTGGATTTCTATCAGTTGAAGAGGGAGCCAGGTCTCTGTGATGGTGAGAGGCTTGGGGCACTGGAGTAAAGACTGAGGCAAGCTTTAGAGGATCTTTGAAGTGCTTCTTTTTCTTCTCTTCCTACTGCCTGGTAAACAAAAGTGGGTAGGAGAAGCCAAATAATAAAAATGGCAGTACTACATTTAGGGGGGAAACATAAATAGTTAATGGTCTGAAGAAAAGGAAACAGCCTAATTGTAATGGCATATATAAATATTTCTATCAAGACAGTGATAATACCTGATTGAGCCTTTGCAGTGCCAGTTCAAACAAAGGCTTTTCTCTTTACTGTCTTCTGAATACCAAATCCAACTCTGATATCCTGACAGTGTGCCTCTCCTCATGTTCTCTCACATAATTGCAGACTAGTCTCCAACAACCTCCCAAGTAATTTTTTTGTCTTATAAAGAAAGCCTTTTGTCACTGATAGAAATTCAAAACTATTTTTAAAACACATTGCCTACCCATCTATTTGGGTAAGTTCTCCTCTCCTGTTTTTGCCAGCTGCTCATGGAAAACTTAATCATGTAAATGTTCTTGATATACTGTCTTAGCCTTGCATGAAACTTTTAAGTTTCGCATAATGTTATGAAGGTTTTTGGGTAGGTTTTCCCTGCTTTTGTAGATGTATGAACCAAATCTATATTATTTTCAACACTTTTCTGCAGCGTGTCTACTGTTCATTAATAGTTTAATTAGTTTCAGGAGAGATGTATGGTCATTCCTACAGATTGCATTCATTTACTATGGTAATGGAACGTGTTCTTGCAGATGTTTAACCTGTGAAAAGAAACAGTGAGAAACCGTTGAGTGCTCTGAGTTTTTATTTTGGAATTTCTTTAAAGACATGCGTCTTATACATCGAAAGAAAGCAATTTGTGTAAAAAAGATGTTTACCTGAGTAAAACCAGAACAGCACTTCATAAGAATCCAGGACAGTGTTTTTGCTGTCGACTCTCTGGTTAGATATTTCCTAAACAAGTGCCTATGGTTCCCAAGGCCACCTTTCCTTTGTAGATGATCATTGCGACTTTCATAAGGATTTCTTGGTGTGCATCCAGAACTGTCTGGTGTCTGTTGTTTGGTAGGCTTCAAATTCCTGACACTTATCCTCAAAAATGAGAGGATAAGCCATAGTAAGAATGAAGCTGGTTCTCACTTTCACTTGGCTCATGCTTCTGTTCCTTGCATGGAGATTGCATAGTATTGACCCGGAGAGATCAGGAAGTACGCAGGAAAATCTTGTAGGGCTCAGGGTGTCTGACTGCCTGCCACAGAGAATACAAAGCGTTGTATGTGATTTGATTCCATTACTCTTAGTCTTTAGGAACTGACCAACCTGGGTGTTTTCTTCTTTCTTGTCTGCTCTGTCTAAAAATCAGACCACCACAGCGTGTGAATAGTCCCCAAAGGGTGGGCGTGCTGCATACCATTGTGGATATTTTTAGTAGATTCTGTTTGCTGACCGACTTAGTGTGCTATAAATACAGAGTTCTCATCTGGCATGCACTTTGCATGTCTTCTAGTAACTTACAATAAATTCACCTAAGAATAATGGCAAGAAAAAATGAGCTGTTATGATATATTTGGCTTTCCATATGAAGTGTTATTTATATAAAGCAATTGTTTAGCAACAATTTAACTGTAAATGGCTTTTCAAACTAATGGTGTTCCAAAACACTTCCTAGTGGGGCTACCATAATTAGTCCCCATGTCAGATTGATTTATACTGCAATTTCATTATGGATTTAAAAATTGAAGGTGGAGTTTTTAGATATGAGAGGTTAGTTGAGCTTCTGGAGTAGTATCAATGCTAGTAAACAATATTCTTTGTTATGTCAGTTCCAGCACATTGCCTGAATGTGCATAAAGGCTATTCTGTGGGGGAAAATGAAGCTTAAGTTATGATTCTCCTGGAAAACTTTTTAATAAAGTGTAGGTGTATATACATTTGCTTGAGTTGAAATGTAGTTAAGGCACACCGCGTTTTTGAAATTATTAAGACTCAATGCAAAAAGAGGAGGGACCCGTGTCTTATTAAAATACAAATGCATCTGTCTTCAAGTATTGAATTTGACACAAAATTGAAGGATGAGTTCTTGCTGAATTTTACTGAGCATAACCTAAATGCAGTTCTTCTGTGCTGCGAAAATAAAAACCGGCATAGTGTACACTAACAGATGTGTCCTTCATGACAGGAATTTAAAACTGGTGAAGTTTTCCATGTGCAGCAAAAGGAAGGTCTGCTTAGAAGTACTTTCTGCAGATGGCTTGAACACACAGACAGTATTTTGAGAATCTTAATTTTTTTTTTTTATAATGAAATCTAGAACAATCTGGTGATAGTCTTTCAGAAAACTTAGAAAATAAACTATCTCCCTGCCAAGAATCCTACATAGTTCCCTGAAAACCATGTTGCCTTTGAATCCTGACTACCTGCAGCTATTAGGACTTTTATTTCTTGTGGACTGAAGAACATCACTCCTCCTTGATTCTTGAGCATGAATATGGATTGAATTTCCATTATGGGGAAGGATCTAGCCTGTCTTGAGAAAATGCTGAAACCCTACCAGATAGGGCAGAGCATCATCAGTTAACCAAGTTTCGAAGAGAGAATGGTGGAGAATCTCCAGAATATAAAGAACAGTGACAATACTAAAATGCAGTTCTCTACAGTCATTTATCTGCTTTCACCATGAGGCAGTCCTCTTTCTTGTCATTGCCTTTGCTGCATCAGTAAGGATGAATAGAGTAGCCTAAAGTAAGGATGACTGAAGTAGCCCAAGATGCCAGACTTGAGAATTTGCTGTCCCTTTTCTGCGATGTTTTGCTGTCCTTTGAGAGGAATGAGTTTAAAATCACACCCCTGCATTCTGAATGTTGGAAGGCATAGAATTGTCTAGGTTGGAAGGGACCTTTAAGATCATTGAATCCAACCATTAACCTAACACTGCCAAAATCACTACTAAACCATGTCCCTAGCACCACATCTGCAGGTCTTTGAAATCCCTCCAGGGATGGCGACTCACCCACTTCCCTGGGCAGCCTGTTCCAATGCTTCACAACCCTTTTGGTCAAGAATTTTTTCCTATTAGCCAGCCTAAACCTGCCCTGGTGCAACTTGAGGCCATTTTCTCTTTTCCTATCACTTGTTACTTGAGAGAAGAGACCAACACCCACCTCGCGACAACCTCCTTTCAGGTAATTGCAGAGAGTGATAAGGTCTCCCCTCAGCTTCCTTTTCTCCAGGCTAAACAACCCCAGTTCCCTCAGTTGCTCCTCATAAGTCTTGTGCTCCAGACCCGTCACCAGCTTCATGGCTCTTCTTTGGACATGCTCCAGACCTCAATGTCTTTCTTGTAGTGAGGGGCCCAAAACTGAACACAGTACTTGAGGTGCAGTCTCACCACTGCTGAATACAGTGGGACAATCGCTTCCCTAGTCCTGCTGGGCGCACTATTCCTGATACAGGCCAGGATGCTGTTGGCTGCCTTGGCCATCTGGGCACACTGCTGGCTCGTATTCAGCTGGCTGTTGATCAGTACCCCCAGGTCCTTTTCTACTGGGCAGCCTTCCAGCCACTCTTCCCCAAGCCTGAGGCGCTGCATGGGGTTGTTGTGACCCAAGTGTAGGACCCAGAACTTGGGCTTGTTGACTCTCATACAATTGGCCTTGGCCCATTGCTCCAGCCTGTCCGTATTATGCTTGTGCAGCAAGTGGCTCAGGGCTCCTATAGTCTCTTAAACTGGATAAGCATGATTCATCTTTCAGAGGCGATTTTGATGAAGTGTCCTGAAAGGCAGTATTACTGAGTCTAAGTGTGAAGGTCCCAAATGAAGAGTTACTGATGCAACTTTCTTCCTAGAGCCCAATTTTCTCATTGTTGTGATTTTGTAACAGTAATGGTCAATTAGGGTCAGTTTATACCCTCTCCTTATGGGTATAGTTGTTAGAGGTAGTCAGATCAGCGTGCATAGATATTTATTTCCTTTCTATAATGGGAGTAGTACTAAATATATGACAAGTAGATTGTTTGAGTTCAAAACAAAAAAGACCCTGCTTTTTGTTAAAGCTCTATCAATCTAATAATGAATTACAATTCCAAAATAATAAAACATAATTGTAAAACTGCTTTCGTATTTTTAAAGTGCTGTGTAAGGAAATAAATTAGCTGCTCCACACGTGCAAGAGAGTCATAAGGCTGTTGCTGGCTGAAGACAAATGACCTACTAGAACAACACGTGAATGAAAACAGCATGAAATTCTCATATGTAAAAGGACTGCATGCTATCAAAGAAACAGACTTTGAATATTTAATTCAAATCTATCTAAATGTCCTAACATTTGGATACTAGATGATTTAACACTCAGATACTAGATGACAAGTGTACAGGCATTGCCTTGATTCTTAAGGACTGAATTCAGTCCTTTAATAGTATGTTTACTACAGCTCAGCCTTGCATTAGTATATATCCAAATACCTCATATCTGTGAATTTGTGTGTTTTGTAAGTGATAACATTTTCAAAGACAGATGATACTGGGCTTCTTTGTAAGCATGGATGTGAAAAACCAAAGTATTTAAAATGCTTTTGAAGTAAAATACAATACTGAAATAACTTCCAGTTTGGAGGAAATACAGATTTCGTTGCTAGCATAATAAGCTAAAATAAACTTTGGTTTTCATGCACTTGATAAGACTAAGATCTAGTGACAGCATAAAACTAGGGAGTGGAGGAGATGTTCCTTGCAAATGTGGGACTAGTTCTGCTGCAAACAAAAAAATAAAAAGGCTAGCACAAATAATATATTTTGTGTTGTGCAAGTATGGGGGATGATGTGTTCAGCCCAGGTTATTCTCCTTTTTGTCTCCACTGTTCCCCTCCAGTTGTAAAGCACACAGTTGTGCTCAGCTGATGAAGTCAAAAGGAAATCATCAACATTTTTGGAGCTGGGGGGCAAAAGTACCTTCTGGTGGGCTGAGTGTATGACTTCCATCTACAGGTGTGCAGGCAGCCAACCTTTTAAATGTGTTTAATGATTGCACGTTTTGCTTTAAAGCTTTATTCAGAAGAAATCTTCAAAAGAGTTTTAAGCTCAGGTGATGTAACTTCTTGATGTTAAACAGTTTAATACACTGGGGCAATCTGTTGATTTGTGAAAAGTTGGCTAGAATTAAGCTTTATGAAGACCGCTTGGGCTGACAGCAGTGTTGAGATTTTTTGTTCCTATCCACACGGGTAATGCAAGTTTATGAAGTCATGGAACCTGAGGTCAAACCTGAGTGGTTGTCAAAAAGTATTCTAGTTTTTAAACGCTGGCCGGTATTGATTCTCTTTTAGGGATTGGCTAGCTGTAATATGTAATAAAAAACTTGTTAAATATTAGACCTATTTATTTATTTATTACTTAATAAGTGACAGAGCAAAAAATTTCCAGGACCTCTGCTGCAATCTTTGCTTTTAGTAGTGCTAGAAAAGTTAGTAGGAATTAAATTCTGTAATTTCTTTCAACTCTTGTAAAAAATTATACTCTGAACAGTATTTATCAATGCTAAGTATGACTTGCTTTATATTTGTTGTAACAGATATGGCAGTCTTTCTCTGCAAAATACTTGCTTATGTATGGCTGTTGCCTGATTTTTAATAGCGGATTAATGATACTGACCTCCATTTTAGCTGAAGTTTAATTTACCGATGAAAATAATGGCATACAGATTTTGTATTTTATCCTGGTATTTCACTGATGAAAAATACTGATGAAAAACATGTACTTAGCTAAGCTAGAAGTTGCTAAAAGCATCAAAAAATGAAGTGGATCCCTGCCAAAGTGTACTGGAGAGGTGGTTCTTGTATTTTGCTATCCACATATTGTTCTTTCCATCTCTGCTGTTCTACCAAGTGTTCATTGGTTAACTAATGAAAGTGGCAGTTGTAGGGTGTAATGTGGTGTTGAATGAGAGTGTAGCATGGTATTGAGCGTTGTTGGCTTTTCAAGTCTGAAAAGTATACAGCCATGTTGTTGGTTTGGTGGTGCATCTGGTTTGCTAACTATGCTGAGAAACAGGGTGCTGGGCTATGCTACCTTTTAGTAATAGAAGTTACTCTAGCTATAGCTGTGATGTAATGAGCTGAGAATGCGAGACCTGAAGTTATGCTGGTCTAGATGAGATGATATCAATTTGGGGATTGTTCTGATTTTCCACTTGTTTCGCTCTACAAATACCTTAGCTTACAAAAGTAATACATAATTTGTCAACATGAGGAAGGCTCTTAAATGCTTGCAAGTAGTCTAACGTCTCTACTTTTATTTAGCTGTAATATTTGTAAAATGTGCATTTTACAAAGTGCAGCAAAATGCTAATTATAAGATGCACCTCTAGGGACTTTTATTTTTGCTTCCTTTTCCCATTGTGGATTTGGGCTATCAATGGGCTGTTTAACAGCTATGTCCCATGGCACCCTATTCTTAACTGTAAAACTTTGTTAGCTGTAGCATGCAAGCATTCTTTGAAGTATGGTTAAAAACAAATGTTTGTGTTCAACATGTGGCTGGCCTGACACTACGTATAAAGATGCAGAATTAAAATGAGTGAAAAGCGTAAGCACCCCAGGAAATGTTAATCTCAAAGGAAGTCCTCTGAAAAGGATGCCAAATTTGTAAGCAAGAGAGAGGAGGGGGGAAAAGTCTGTATGGAATGGTGGTGTTTGTTACGTTACTCTTACTTAGAGGGAATCGTGATGCATGGATATGTGTGCTGGTTCAGTTGTTATCCAGTCTCTTAGGCTGTGATCCTGTGAACAGTAGAGCTGTGTGTTTATAGCTTATTGAGAGCCTCTCCTTTTTTCTTCCTTTTCTCTGCCCTCTTGGTGTTTTCTGTGCAGATGAGTCATCTTACTCACATAGTAACTGAAGCACTATTGGAAATGAAAATAAATCTGCAGAGATACTGATTCAGCTAGATCTTAAAAATATTCCTGTTTAAAAAAAAATCAGTGTCTTAGTTTCGGACTTTTTTCTTTTTTTTCCCCTATAAAGACATAATTTTGGGTATTATATTTTATTTGGATTTTAACTTAGTTATCCTAGTTTTATCTAGCAGTAGGTATATATATAGGGTTAATGGAGGAATAATGGTGAAGAGAAACACATTGAAATAGATAATTGGCTCTATATCAAAGAGAGGCCATTTTGATGAATTTTCTTTATTTTAGGGTATCCATTTTTAGGTATTTTCTTGTCTCCAGTTTTTCTAACTTGAACTGCCCCAAACTTGAAAATTGTGATGCAACTTCTTTCTTTCCATTAGCAGTATTCTGAAGCGCACACAAGGTAAAACTGATTTAACTTGCTTCCTCAAAGGTCTAACCAAGTAAATGTGCTGTACATACAGCACAGGGCATTAAAACCTGGAACTCAAATGTCAACATATTAAATTCTAATCCTATCAGTTTTCTGTATATGCCTTACAGACTTGTAAATTTACAAAATTACACACTTGTATTCAATTTCAGACATGAGAAATTTCATATAAAAATAGGAAAGGAAGAAAAGCCTCAAGTCAGTACCTTGTTTTTCTTGCATTTTCCCTATGGTAGTTTCTGTGTGACATATTTAGCCTTGTGCTCCTTCAGGCAGTGATGATAAATGTACTAGGTACAATGTTTTTAAGTTACCGGTACAGCTAAAACACTGAGGACAGCTTTACTCATGTCACTGAGTCTTGCACATGCAGAACTTTTGGTATAATCACAATTCTGCCTTGAAGAGCATAATCCTGTTTTTCAGGAATTGTTGTATATAACTGACAAGAATTCCCTCATCTGCTGGAGGAAAGGAGCTCTTTCTGTAATCTTGGTATTCACATCTTTAAATTGTTAGATTTGTAGTCCTTTGCAGAAGCTCCTAAACTGCAAGCTAATTTTAATGGTGCTTTCCTAACCGTGAAAGTCAGTGAACGGTGTGACAGTTGAACCATATAACTGAGGGTTAGGAATATCACCACAAATACTAGTCCATAGAGGAGTAAGTAAAATGGAAAGATACTTTGTCAGCTATTACAGTTATTGCTGTATGCAATACTTAAACATTGCATTTTCCTTTCTCATACAGTGTGTTGGAAAACAACAGGCCTTGCTCTCAGCATTATAAATGAATTTTCATGGTTATTTTTAGGTTAGTAGGCATACAATGTCTTTTCCCCAAAACTTTACACAAAAGGGGTTACAAGAACAGGTTTAATTCTAATGAGTGATGTGTGGGTGAAAGGCTCTTTGTTGATGATCATAGCACTTGAAGGAACCTTGAGGTTAACAATTCCTTCCCGGCAGTAGAATGTGGGATCAGCTGGGTTTAGCCCATTCCGAGCAGGTGATGTTTATCTTTTCTTTCTTAAATTCTTAATGGAAAACTATCTATTTCCTTGCGTATTTTATTTTGACAACTATATTTACCACTGGAAAACTTCCTAATAAGCAAATTACTCTTACTGTTTCACAACTGATTCCCAACTTTGAATGCAGAAATTTGAAATTGATGCATTTTTATTAAAGGGTAGTTCTTTCTTCATTACAAATGTGAAGGGCTCTTTTTTTGCTTTTTAATTGTACTTGATGCTTTCTAGCTATTAGATACAATTTCAACAACGTATATAGCTTTGAAATGTAACTGAAAGGGCATTTATTGCACTGTTACAGTTTAGTATCTCAATTTTTATATCTGCTTATTTTGAACTAGGCTTGTAGAAAGCTCTAATTTGCTAGGTGTGTCTGATGAAAAAGGGCCAGGGTGGTAATGAAGCAGACAACATTTAACAGTAAAGTAACTGTCATAAAAACTTTGAGTTGCTGTTTCTGTCAGTGACTGTCTGCCTAGCCAGATTCAGAAGGATAGATTGATAACAGTATTCAATTAAAATAGACTTAGGTAGAGAGTTACCTGGTATTACTATTTGTGTTAGCTAGTAAACTTGAAGCTGTTTCTTCCTGTGTAAACAAGAAAGCCAGATGCAATTATTCTTCAAAATTCAAAGCATCTGATTGGGTTGTGAAAAACCTTTCCATAACACAGACAAAAGTATAATTGTGACTGTGTATACAAATTGGCAGTAGTGCTATATAGAGGGGATTTCGGGTTTCTTTTTTTACACTTGCATATACCTCATCACACCCCTTACATAAACTGAAGTTAGTATCTTTGTGTCTTCAAGCCATGAACCTTGCCTAAAGACCAAGAGTGAAAACCATTAAAAGGGCTTGATTCTGGCCTGGCTGCAGAAGACAGACCTCATGTAATAATATATCTATTTGTGTCATTGATGTGGTATTTGGTTAACTGCACTTAATAACAGGATTAATAAAAGGCTAGCAATCAAGGATGAATTGTTCAGGGTTTAACACACACTCTGTAGAAGCCAAAAAGAGGAAAAACCCAAACCCCAGGCGAGCCCCTCCTAGGCCAGAGGCCTGTTCAGCACCCATGCCCTGGACAGCTCAAGCGAGGCCTCTTCCCGCCGGGCTGGGCCCCAGTCCCCGCCAGGTGCCCCTGCTGCTGCCTCGAGAGGGGCGCCAGGTTCTTCTGCCCTAAGGTAAAAGAACGTGCCTTTCAAGAAGAGTACGTTTCATGCTGGCCCAAAGCTTTCTGGTTGGACTACTGAATTGTATTTAAAAGACCAAGAGTATGGGATAGGCTCTCATTTGCCCCAGTTCCCTGTGGTACAGAAAGCAGCTTTTGACACCCTTGAGAGTAGACCAGATAGACTTCCTCGGCAGGCTTTTTGTAACCCTTTCTAGGTCTGACTCATATGCTTACAGTTCCTATGTGTTGGTTGGTTTTTTTGTTTGTTTGTTTTTCGTTTTCTTTTTCAAATCTTATTTGGGTTTTAGAAGTTCCGTCATCATCTATTGGTTCCTGGTTTCAGGTCAAACAGAACCAATTTTCTGTTCAGTAATTTTACTTTGCAGCTAACTTAACTTTGCTTCTAACTACTGAAATTAACAGCGTATTGTGCAGAAAACTGTTCACTCTCGGAGTGTTAAGGCCTATGTTTATAATTGATGCCAGGGAATGGTATGCAGAGAGGCTCTTGCTTATACTTACTGCTATAGCAACCAAGGTCAGTTAACTTTTGTTATTTGCGCCATTGGAGGGTCAGAAGCAGAAAAGCGTAGAGGGGTCGCACCTGCGGGGAGGAGTGGACAGGACAGGTGACCTAAAACTGACCAACAGGGTATTCCATCCCATCTGCCTCATGCTTAGTATAAAAGCTGAGGGATCAAAGGGTCAGCCCTCTTTCTTCAATGGCTGGCATCTGAGGAGGACTCTGTCTGTTTGTCTGCCTTTGATCCGAATCCATGCATTCCTGAATCCAGATCTGGAATCCAGTTCCTGTCTGTCACTGAGTCCAGTCTGGGACTTTCCCAGTGCCAGCTGGTGACATGATTGTCATCCTGGGAGTTTGATACAGTTTTGTATATATTTCACTATTTTCTTTTTATTTTATTATTAATATTTCATTAAAGTATTTTCTTCTACTTCTGTGAGTCTTCTGAACTCATAAATCTCTCTCTTTGTCTCCCTCTTCTTGAAGAGAGAAGTAGGGGAGAGCATCTGTCTTTTTCCCTCACTGGCCAGTCCGGCCCAAACCACAACAAGTTTTATCCTAGAAAATAGATTTCTTGTCACAGCTTTCTCAAATATTGGTAAGCTAGCTTCCTTGTTCTTAGTTTCATCTCTGTTGTGCGTTTTTCATGTGGTTTAAGGACTTTCTGTTCTCATTTTCTGCTAAAAATTTTGTTAGTCTTGTAGTTTCAACTGGACTTCCCTGCTTGGTTCCTTCCAGTAAGTGGAAGCAGAAAAAGAAAAAGCAGGTTATACAGATCCTGTCAGACATGCTGTCTGTTCAGTTTTCTTTGATGCTGTGTGACACTGCTTTTTTTAAATGAGATGATGAAAATACTTGATCTTAAATGTTTAAAAACAGGGAGAAACTTCTGGTATGTTTTGAATTGGTATTAGAAAGACACCTTGAGCATTTGGAGGCTCACTGTAATTTTGACCTTTCAAAATAACATTAGTTTTTCTTGACAAGAGGTGAAAATCTAGAAGATGGTATTCTGAAATATTTACTTTTGAAAAGGGATAGTTTTGCATCCAGTAATGCTGAGGTAATAAGATAAGATCCATCTTTTGTGTGGAGGAAAAAGAACAAAACCTGTAAATATTTAATTTTACTTAATGGATTTCAAAGCCAAGATGGAAAACACAGTAATACTTTGATTCATGTGTGAAAACAGGGTTTGTAAATACTTCAGTGACCTTTTTCCTTTCTTTTTATGACCCTGCTGCAGAGAGCTATGCGGTTTGAGTATTTTTTTGCCTATTGTTAAGTGCAGTTTATTTAAGATAGTATGTGCTTTTTTTTCCTACTTACTGTTATCTTTTTACAAATGTCTTGCAGGATTTTTCCTTAGGGGTAGGAATCCTAAGTAAATATTATTTCCTTTTTACGCTGAAGACCTTTTGGTATACTACCATACCATTATGATGATAAGAACATTGTCAGCTTTATTCAGTTTACTACAGAACAAATAAAAAGGAAGTCATGTACGTTTCTTACACTCCCTCCCTACTGGAAGAAATACAGTGAATTTCAGGAGGAAAAGAAAATAAACTGGTTTTGCTATTTCAATTGTTGGAATACATACATTTCAACTTCTAAATGAAAAATGGAAATAGCATCATTAAACAAAATTAGAGTTTCCTCCATGCCCTGGGAAAGCTATGTTTCCAAATCAGTTGTCCCTAACTTATGGGTAACTTTTCTTTGTTTAGTTTGGACCTCTGCCATGTATCTGGGAACTGTGGCAAGCTGTTGGGTAATTTCCGGGGTTGCATTCCACTTTTAAACACTTTTTTTTCCCTCTCCCCTTTATCTTGCTACATTGGAGAGATGATGTATAACATGATTTTATTTATAAGTTGAAGGTTTTATTGAAGTCACATTCTAAAAGTTACTTCCCTAGTATTCTGATTTCTTAGGTTTGGTATAAGAACAGTTTGTTCACTGAGTAATTATAGAAACATACAGAGATTGGATAGTGAATGAAACGCTATTCATATTTGCTTGGATAGGGGGGACATGGTTGGTGGTGGAACCCATCATGTACATTTAAATAAATTTTAAACCTCCTTTAACAGATTAGTTAAAACAGTGTGAGACACAAGCTAGTAGTTTTAAAAGAGGTTTCTTTTTCCTTGCCTCGCTTTCAATTTCTTTCTATAAAACTGTCCCTGAGGGAATAGGAATTGATAATAAAAGTTGTCATAAATGGTACTTTAGATGTTCCTGTATCTTGTAGAAATTGCTTGTGTACAAGCTGTTTGTCTATTAAAAAAAAATAAAAGCAGCTTTGTAGCTGTCCATATTAATACAATTGAGATCAGAATTTTTGTCTAAATTGGTTTTAAAGACTCAGATTTGTGTATATGTGTCCTTGCCAGAATATCAATAGATGAGAAGACTGTATTGTCCTTTTGCTTTGAACTTATTCAAAAAGGCTTGCTATTTTATTTTGCTGGACAGTACTATCCTCAACTTTGTGAGATACCAGGCTAGGTCCAGAGCAACAATAGCATACTGCAGGATTTATAATCCCACCTATGTTAAGGGTTGAGTAACAGTCTGAATTGACATAAATGCCTCTGAAACATTTGATTAATTTTTTTTAAGACCTTAAATGTACTTTTTTTCTCCATGAAATGTTGTCACTGTATGATTATAGAGTAATTAGGTGACAGTGTAACAAGATCAGTCTGTCTCAAGATGTAGTGCAACTTGTATGAATTTTGTTGCAGGTAGAAACCTAGTGAATGAGTTGAAGTTTTTATTTTTCTTTCTGAAAGTCATTGTATAGATGTTTTTAAGTGCTGTTAACTCCCTTCCTTAACTAAGAGCCTAATTTTCAATGTTGTTTTGCATGTCTCTGCTGTCAGCAAAAATCATCCTACCCATACAGTAGTGAAGGAGGGCAGTTTGCATGTTTATATTGACTTCTACTCAAAAGGATATACTTGTGTGTAAAATACTTATATTCCCATGTGTATGACATAACCCTTCCAACTGCATCAGTTTTTTTTCCTTTAGTCATATTTAGGCCAGCTTCTGAATAGTTTTGATACAGGTTTAGCTAAGGACTGGTTTTATACCAAGAGCAGAATTTCAGTCTGTCCTACCACATTCTGACAAGACAGCATGTCTACAGTCTTCTGTTCACAGAACAAGTTCAGTATTCACTTATTTTTCAACCTAGAGCCGGACGATCTCCCTGAAAGATTAGACAGCTGTTAGTCTTCTGTAGACTGCCTGCTGCCCGGCGGAGATGTTTTCCAAAACAGAAACTGCTGTTGTAGATTATAGGATTAATAGAATGAATGGTACAATGTCTACACAGTTCTGGAAAGCAAAAACGTAAGTTTAAATGTTTAAATGCCATTCTTGCTGCACAAAGCCAGGAATTGTGTTAAGTATTGCTTCTTTTCAAGCAAACCCAATAAAAGTAGGTTTCTTTTATTGGCACATCTCCCAGTTTACTGATTTCTGATTTGATACAACTGCTCTAAAGGACAGGTATGGCAAGATGTCCAATAGAGAGAGGAAGAGTATGCTTTTGTGATGACCTACAGGAATGTTTCGCTTCCTTTGAGAGCTTTTGTTTGGTGTTTCTGAAAATGGTAGCGAAAGGCAAATTTTAAAGAAAAGTTACTTGATGAAACAAAGAAACCTGGAGGCAGAGGCTGTCCTTTATGTTCCTGGGGGTTACTTCTCAGTAGTCTTTAATACAGATAGAGTTTACTATGGAAGAACTGGAACAATGCTGTCTTTTCATGAGAGCTGATGACTTACGGCTGGCTTAATCTCACTAATTTGTTGGTGGCCATACTGTGAAATTTATCACAGTCACTTTTACTGCACTCACCTGTGTGCAATGGACTTGTCTTCTGAGGGCTTCTCCTACAACAAAAGGAGTGGATTTAAGCTGTTGTCCATGTGGAAAAGAGCTACTTTGACCTCTTCTAAAATCCAGAGTAAGAAAGCGTTCTAGAAAACTAGTAACAAGGTTTAAGTGTGAGAGAGTTATCCTTCAAGAGCATCGTGGAGATTTTTATTTTATAAGACATTAAAAGTACAGCTTCTGTGTACTGAAAGAGAAGTCTTTTTGAGGGACTAATGCTCCTTTTAGATAAAGGAGATGATCTAAGTGATGTTAATTCTTTGCAGTTCTTAAAACCTGGTCTGTGAAAAGTAACAATGTGACAATTAGCTAGCCAAATACTTAGCAGTATAAAATCTTTTTTGCTTAGAGAATGTTTTATTTAACTGAACGTGCCTTTAGAGAACTAGTGTTTCTTTCACAGATTTTGGGAAGTTGTGAATTTTTTTCAACCTAGAATGAAAGGTTACAATGGGAAAATAAATATAAATTTGTGTCTCTAATCATTTTGTCATTGGGGTAGTAGTAGTCCTGAGCAGACTTACCTCAGGACTTTAGACGTCTGAAGTGATGGAAGATTCATAAATTATTTTTTTAATGGTGCCTTACACTTTAAAAAAGTGGGAATCTGAATAGAATTAAATCCTAATTGTTTGAGAACGGCTACGTGTTGGGTATTTAACATGCATCATGGACTTCTTTTTCTTTAAATAAGTTGTTTGCTGCTGAAGTATGTATATAGTACATGTTTGGGCTGTGTCCTTCATTAGCTTGTCACTTGTTCTAGAAGTCCACAGTTTCTTGGCATGGGGTCTTTTTTTTGTTTGTTTTTTTTTTTATATTATGGAAGAGTTTACTTAAATGCACCTTAATGGTCTTTGCCCTCTTGCTGCTGTTTTGATTCTCTAAGTCTCTGAATTGTTTTATATGCTCCTGGCAGGCCTACAAATATAGCAAGGTGCAGTAGGCTGCTCCAGTGTACTACTGGGAAAGCTCAGAGTCCTTCTTGCTTGGGCTGGTTCCCACCAGCTGACACTCACACGCAGGAAGGGACAGCGAGACCAAAAGAGGTGGTGCTGCCAGGAAGCAGAAGGAAGGTGAAAGGATGTACACGTAAATGAGCTGAGAGAAATGTAGGCTCAAACTCTGGCATTCTTTATGCTGCCCTCAAGAACTGTTCTGAAGAGCTTTGTTTCTTCCTTCAAAGCCAGATTTTTTTTTTTTTTAACATTTTATTCTTTATATTTTAACTGCTCCGTCACTGGTTTTAGGGATCTGTCGTAGAGCCTTGCTAACTCATTAGGTAAGGCTCTGGTGAAGAAGGCAGTACTACATGGAAAGGCAGAGCAAATTTATGTCATGATTTACTTTTTCTGTGACCCTTGTCTCAATGTCATTGTGGGCAAATAACATTTTTATACAAGGTGACATCTAGAGACTTATGAGAATTGTTTGTCTTTCTGTGTAAGCTAGGGCAAGTTTCTTACTGCCTTTCTAAACTATGTACTGGAGACATTGCTCCCTTGGCAACCATTGCTTTTTCTTGTCTATTTTAGAGTATAAGCTCTTTGGAGGAGGGACTAATACATATCTGTCCAGTATCTGAAAGGGGCCTACAAGAAAGCTGGAGAGGGACTTTTTACAAGGGCATGTAGTGATAGGATGAGATGTAATGGCTTCAAACTGGAAGAGAGTAGATTTAGATCAGATATCACAAAGAAATTTTTCACTATGAGGGTGATGAGGCACTGGAACAGGTTGCCCAGGGAAGTTGTGGAAGCTCCATCCCTGGAGGTGTTCAAGGCCAGGCTGGATGGGGCTTTGAGCAACCTGGTCTAGTGGAAGGGGTCCCTGCCCATAGCAGGGGGGGTGGAACTAGATCTTTAAGGTCCCCTCCAACCTAAACCATTCTATGATTCTATATATGTGAACAAACATTTTTACAGCACTTGGCACACTATGATCCTCATCTTATTCCTGAAATAGGAATACTAACTATGATTGTTTTTTATTCAGTTGTTTAAAAAACAAACCAAACCAAAACCACAAAAAAACCAAACCCACCCAAATCCCAATGACCCTTCCTTATTAAAATAGAATTTATTAGAGTATTGCAGTTTCATGCTATCTCAGTATTCAGACAAACTCAAGACAGTGTCTCCTTTTTTATGTATAATGCTTACATGTATCATTATTTTGTTTGAACAGTGAAAAACAAAACATACTTCTTAAATAGTTGCAGTTTCTGTTACTTCAGTAGCATTATGGATAAGTAAAGCAATGAAAGCATATGCTTCTTTATATAAAAGCCGTAACTGGATAAGTAAAAGCATTTGAGTTACCATGTCAGTTTTCAAACTGCTGAAAAGTCAAAATATCTCTCATTTTAACTAATTTGTTCCAACTGACTACATATCCCTTTTAAAACTTATTTATGGTGTATGCTCTGTGTGTGTATGCATGCATATCTTACTATCTATACATATATCATATGCATGTGCATCTTACTATCATGATCTGGTTAATGTAAACAAGATGTTTCTCTTCTAAGCATAGATGTTTAAAATAGGTAACAAATAAAATTTCTCAACAATTTGACTGATAGACCAATGCAGCAGTTGTAAACAGAGGAAAATAGAAAATATTCAGTAGCATTCTCTACAAAGGTCATTTAAAATGTGAGTGATACATAAAATATTTCTTAATGGTTTGTTCAAACAGTGTCGTCTTAACCATGAAAAAGCAAGAATTACATTGCTGACTTAGTTGCTGTGGTAGGAATGATGTGGCACATAATTTGAAAGTTTGGTGGGTTTGTGATTTATAGATGTTCTGTAATGTTTTGCGGAATATGGTATGGATGCTATGTACTCCCTCTTAAAAAAGGTAAAAGACTATAGATGAACCTGTCATGACTGATGTGTTTAAATTATGTAAGTCAATAAACAAACAAACAAAAAACATACTCTACTCTCACCAGTTTCAAGTGAATGAAAGTAAGTTACTTTATAGGTTAGATGTTGCCCTGCAGAATTAAGAAATTGTTGCCCTCTGTGGAGGACTGTTGTTTTGAGAGCTAAAGAGGGAAAATACAGGGTATAACAATGCAAGAAAGTCTGCTGTTGTGCTTAGGCAATAAAAACTCTTGTATATGTGATTAAAAAAGGGAGATGAAAAGCACAAGAAAACAAGTATGCTTTGAAACCCTTGTCTTTGACTTTCTTGAAACTGTGCTTTTAGTAGGTATAATTTTTCTGTTATAGTGAATTATAATTGTAATTATAACCACTTTTGATATATAATTTAATGATGCTGTCAAAAAATGAAACAATGTTTAGAATTAATATTTAAACTCCTGAGAATATCCCACATAATAATTTAACTTTTTATTTACATATATTCTTCCCAGTTGTAATCTTTAATATTTTATGCTCTGACTTTTTTTCTCATTGATTGGTTTTCCCCTTTTTTCTTTGTCATTGCTACCTCTATTTCTGCAGGAACAAGTAGGTTATTGGTAAGTATTTAAACTAAATCAGACTTTACAAAGTTTTGCCATAGTGAGGTCTTCTTTTTTTACCCTCACTTACTTTGGTAAAAACTTTGTAGACAACAGACCAATTGTCTGTAAATGCTGTGCTTTCTCAGGTCTCCATTATCGCCTTGTTTATGTAGTAGAGTAATAGTTTTCAGATTCTCCAAGAGACTTTGTCTTCTGCATGCTTTCAAGCAGCATCACTATCTGTGCTGTCTTCTAAGATGCTGTCTTTTCCTGGGGCTTGCTCCTTTGTTCCTGTCTGCTGCGTTTCAAGTGCAGTGTTTACTTTGTCTCTCCCATTTCTTTTTTTTCGTAAGACCTTATATGCATTTTGGCCAGTTTGCTCAGAAGACTTCTCTGCGTCCAACAAGGTGCTCTGTTTCACATGTTCAGTTTAGTCATCCTTGTCAACCATTATTCAGCTGTTTTCACATCATACCTCTTCCCTTTTAGTTATCATTAAATATACTCTCAGCATGATATAGCCACCCTCTCCTCTCTTATTATCATGCTTCATGAAATTTTAATCAGATTTATTGCATTGTACAGTACAAGTTTTCAAGATATTTACGTCTGTGCATTTCAAAAAGTAGGATTTCATTCTTTCTTCTGATCTTAGAGCAGCTCTTCCTATACTTCCTTTTAAATGATGTGATTTCTAATGGAAACTTTTTCTTTAACTCCAGTATATTTTCAAGTGTAGTGACTTGACATTGACAATGTGAAGAAGGGGAGGGAGTGTAGTCAAACTGATTCCCTGTATGTAAAAATATATAGTTGTCTTGCCAAGTTACTCAGTTACTCCAGAAGAGTTTAATTCTGGCAGTAGAACACTGTTATCCTGGTCTGTCTTCCCCAACTTTCATTGTGAAACAATGAATGGAAAGACAGTTTTCAGGTGTTTGAGGAAAATAATTGCTCCAGGCAATGAGAGAAAATTGAGGGAGTAGGAAAATTAAGGAAGAAAGAAAAAAAAAAAACCACCCCAAACTTACAGGTTCAGGAGAAACTAGGAATAAGAGAGCATTCTTCCTCCCTAAACTGTGATAGGTGGGTTAAGAAGAAAAAAGCAATGGGAATATGTAATATCACCAAAGAGTTTTAAGGCATTTCATATGCATAAAGTTTTCAGACCTCCAACCTGATTTGCAGTGAGTTATTTGTCATCATCTGGTAATGCAAGAATGAAGCTGGTTTGACAAGTTAATCCTGTCTGCCACATGTCAATAAAATACACTTGTGCCCCAAAGTGTTGACCATGCTTTCTGGCTACTTACATCCTGAATTAGGTAGTGGCCCCAAAATGTGTCCAACCTGGCTTAACTGCATATTCAGACAACTTTGTTATCCTCCACATCTCCACAAGATATCGCCGAAGTGGCAAGAACCCCACTTGTGCACAGAAGCTTCTGAAATGGTGATGGGCTAATTTCTTCCCATACTACTGGTGTTACTCTGCCAGCGTGGTTAGATGGGGACCTTGCATAATGTTTGCATGCCAGAGATCTCATGATGAATAGACATAAGAAGTAGGAAAAATTTCTTTCCTTTGCTGCCCTTGATTCAGACTTTGGAAGGGAGTCCAATGTATGAAATAGAGAGAGCATGTTCCTTTGGGTTCTCTCCCCTGTCCTCTTCCCTTGGGAAAGATGCAATGGAAATTAGTAATATTCTTCCAGGGAAAGTGGTGTGTGTGGATAAGCAGGGTTTTTGGTCTCTGATGTAAAGTATATCTTTCAAATGTAGTAAGCCAAAATATAAAACAATTTGGATTTAGAGTGTATGTGGAGCCTTTTTTTACATGAAAACTGAGGTTTGCTCTTACCTTTAAATCTACCAAATGCAGCTCCCAAAATAAGTTTACGTTCACACTTGTCTGTCTCTCTTAGCTGCTTCTGTTCCATTTAGAAACTTGTGGTATAGATCTGTGCTAGGGGATGTGACATGTCTGAAATACAGTTAATAAAGTAGTAAGTGAAAGAGCAAATTAATAGCTTACATGTCAATTTAAAAACTGTTCTTGTTACTCTGCTTGTCAACTTGAAAGCCCATAGACTCTCTAGGAGTTTGGACAAAGGAGATTTGAGGAGTCTCATCTACCTTGACTACAGATCCCTATGGATGATGGGATGGGGAGGTAACACACATACCCACACACACAGATGGAGCTAAGAAGATCTTTCCTCCTTCCTTTGGGCATTTGCATCAGTTTAAAATACCACTTTTGAAAAGCTGTTCCTGTAATAACAACTGTTCTTTTTTTTTTTTTTTTTTTTTTTTATTAAGAGGTGAAATCAATCTTTCCACAGATCTTTCCCACCTGTAATTTCATCTTCTGGTTTGCAAGATATTTTAGCATGGGACTTTTTCCTCTCTTTTAATGGTTGTATTTATTGTTCTTCAGTTTCTAAAAATGTGCAGCTCAATTATAATCATCATTACATGTTACTTTTGCATTGGTATTAGACATTTAAAGTTGTGCAGTTGATAAAGGCTTTATTTATGAATAAGAAAATGTGCCTTGTTCAATTTATCTTCTTCATTCTGTTCTGTGTTGTTTTTCAGTGATTGCTACTGAAAATCTCACTTTCCCAATTGCCAAGATGAAGGGAGCTAAAGAAGTTATGTAGTAAGACACAGTCTTTCATAAGTTTTTGCTTAGGAGATGAAGTATTATCCAAACCTATTTTCTTTAATTATTCCATGAGCTCCTTAACTAAAATAAGTTTCGGGTTTGCTTTTATTCCCCATTTTACATATTCCCCCCTTTCCCACTGAGTGCTGTGGGAGCTTTAAATCAGAAAATACAAGAGAAAATCCCTTGTTTCCCTCAAGGAATCCACAAGTGTGTTTACTCCAGTTTTATGGCACAAAAGTGGGGAAGAAAACCCCTCTACTTTATGAACACAAAATCAGTAAATGCTGAGAAGAAGAAATTATTTGTGCTTATTCTAGTTCAGTTTTCTAGAAAAGACAGAGTTTGGAACTTGTATTGTGTTCCTTATTTCTATTTGATTTCCTATTCTCTCCCAAATTGAGGGGAGTATATCTTTATTTCTTTTCATTTCCAGAAGTCTTTCCAGATGGTGCTGTGTTCTCCCAGCTTAGGCCATTGACAGCATAAGGAAGGATGGAAACTAGAGAACTAGATGTATCTTTTCACCAAGACACTTTCTCCCGTAATAAAAACTTCTGTAGATAAAATGGCAAAATTTCTCTGAGTAGCGACTTGAGAGCTACAGCATCTAGAAATTCTCTTGTAAAGGTTTCCCTGGGAATTAGTAATGCTCTTTTTTTTTTACCTTCCAACTTAAAGACATTTTTAAAATGTCAGTTCTCTGTTCTTGGATTAAGTGTGAAATAAACTTCATATTCTTTTTGATGGTAAGGGTAAAGTTGCGAGGTGAGATGTTAGCTGTGTTAAAGCAATATGCTTTCATGTACAAAGCTTCATAGTTTTGAGTTTAAGGAATTACTCATTCTGTCTTTCCATTTCAGCTGTCTGAAGAGAAAAGAAAATTCTGTGGCCATGTAACTCAGATAGACCTTGTAGTCTTTTAGTCTTTACTTGAGCTTTTTTTTTTTATTATTCTTTGTTTTACAAATTAGTTTACAGAAAAAGGGAGTAGCAAGAAGTTTGACAAGCAAACTCAGAGAATATGGTCCAGGTGAAAAAGTAGATGGATGCTGAAATAGTTGGAAAAACATCCTGTAGCTGCTCTAGGAGAGCAATTCAAATCAAGTATCATAGGGGTCCACTTTGGGTCCATTTTCAATCATCTTTTTTTGAAGGGTGGACACTTTAAAAAAGGAGATATAATGCCAAACTTGTAAGATCTGAAAGCACTATGGAGGGCAATATTGGAGTTCATAATTGTTTTTGACATGTTAGAAAAATGTTCATAATGAGAATCACTGAATATAAGGAGAAATAAAACATACCACTGCAAAATGGGACCTGACTAGTAATAGTTCTGCTGAATATTTAGGGTTTATATAGGTCGTGAGTGGAATCATCTGTTGGTTTATTTAGATGTACATACCTATATGCACGTACATAAGAGGGCAGGTTTAGATTAAACATTAGGAAGAAGTTTTTTACTTTGAGGGTTGTAAGGCACTGGAACAGGTTGCCCAGGGAAGTTGTGGAAGCTCCATCCCTGGAGGTGTTCAAGGCCAGGCTGGATGGGGCTTTGAGCAACCTGGTCTAGTGGAAGGTGTCCCTGCCCATAGCAGGGGGGGTGGAACTAGATCTTTAAGGTCCCTTCCAACCTAAACCATTCTATGATATTGCTATGTATAGATAGATCTATATATAGATATTCAACCTAGTGTAACAGAAGGATGTGATAGGTAACTCTTAATTTCTGCTTAGGACTTGTGACTGACTGCTCAGGACTTAGCCTGAAAGCTCTGCCAAGTTCTTGGCAATGTGGTATGTTAAGATTGGAGAGAGTCCAGAGGACAGCAATACGAATAAAAGGTTTAGGCATCAGAGCCTGCGAGGAAAAATTAGAGTAACTGAGTTTTTTTCAGGCTATTGGAAATAGGAAAAAGGGCACACGTTTTCCAGTGAACATGTTTTTTTGTACTGAGGACAGTTACCGACTGTTTTGCATTTCTACTGGACGCATAAGAACTAATCAACCTTTTCTGTAAGGGAAGATTTTTCTAACTCTCTAGGAATAGCTGATCAGCATTGTAGGTTGTCTAGGATGGCTGTAAAGTCTTTCACTAGTTGATTTTTAGAGCGGATTAAATCCTCTAAGTACATTTAACCCAGTTTTCCAGTATGGGATAGACTTGGTGACCTCTTGAGGTCCTTTCTAACACGCTGCTCTGATTATGTGAGGTCTTTTCTGTTGGCAGGACAATGACTTACTTTATTTTGTTTTAGCATTATTACGCAGGTTTTATTTGTGTGACAGTAATCTTGCATACCACCCTGCATACCATCATATTTACTGGGTGCTGTCCTTCCAGATTGTCTATTCTTATTTTTCTAAGTACCAAAGAACAAGTGCAAGTATGTAAGTAACATCTGTCAGGCTTCTTATTGCCAAACACATTTTACAAAATCTATGTATGCAAGGCTTATGAAGAAGCTTATGGCTTCTTTACATGTAAAGCAAGATGCATTTATCCATCTTGGTTGGAAACACAAGCATACAAAAACTTAAAATACTGATATGTTAGATACTTCTTTTTAAAAGGACAGCTAGTTGGATTATACTTTCAGTTTGGTTTTGGCTATGTTCTAGTTCAGACTTTTTCTGCCAAAAGTTTACTCTGATCAGGCTGAGGCAGTCTTTTGTCTTGGTGCAGGTTTTCATTCATGGATATGTCTTGCTACTAATGTTTAATATTGTCCAAAATGATCATCCATTCTTCTGTGCAATTCTAATACCACTTTAATATGTTTCCTTTATGTGCAATTCTGTGACACTCGGCGCTGTATCATCTGGAAGCTCTTAGCTCTTCTTTTTCCCACCACAAAGTAGATATTCCAGGATGAACGCCAATGTGATTTTGCAAAAATTATAGAGGTTCAGGAGTTTGTTATTTGTTGGATGGTTTTTGTTTGCTTCGCTTTGGAGTGAACAGCAAGTTAAACAGTCTGATGTTTGCAAAGCAAAGCGAACACAGTAAGGTATCAATAAGAGCTTGAAAGTAGTATGGATAGAGTGAGTGGCTGCCCATCAACCTGTCCCTGTGGATGGTTTCCAAGCCTGCCAGAGCTGAAAGTTATGAGTTTTGTAGAGGAACGTGAGAGAAGATGGGATTTCTTGGCTAACAGGAGAGGTTCATTGGCAAAAGACAGCAGAGTCTGAAGAAAGTGATACATTCAAGAGAGAATGAGAGAATTCACCTCTGAATATTTAAGTCCTGCTACTTGCACAGGTTTAGTTATTTCAAACTTTCTGTGCCACCTTGGGATTTTCTAGTAGCTTTACCACAACTTTCTGTTCTCTTTTCTTGTAATTGTACTATTTTCCAGGATTGTGGTTTTAAGTAATGTGTTACTTCCAGTATTGCGCTCAGGGTTGTGAAACTAGATGATGGGGCCTTGTAAGAATTTGTCTCCCTGACTCTTAAGTATGCACTTGGACAGGTCAGCTAGAGGCATGCTCCTGCTTAGTTTTGCTGCTCAGTTCTTTCCTGCTGTACAGAAAGAAAATGGGGTGAGAGGTGGTTCTTCTGCTGACTGAGGTTGTATCACAGGCAATGACCTCTCTACTATGGGAGAAGGAAGGACAGCTTTGCAGTGGTATGCTGACAAACAGTGACAATCCAAATACAAAGGTGATAGTTCTTCATCTTGCGTGAGGATGAGGGATGCTGTGAAACCAACACCTTCATAAAAGCTGAATTTTTACCTAGAACTGTACATCACGTAATAGTTTGGGTTGGTAGGGGCCTTTAAAAGTCATCTAGTCCAACAACCCTGCAGTGAGCAGGGACCTCTTCAACTAGATCAGGTTGCTCAGAGCCCCATCTAACCTGACTTTGAATGTTTCCAGGGATGGGGTATCTACCACCTCTCTGAGCAACCTGTTCCAGTGTTTCACCACCCTCATCGTTGTCTCTTGTGCTCTCCTTGTAAAGAGAGTGAGAAAGTAGTTCATTGAGTTTCATAGTTTTTAGAGGACACTTCACCTGATGCCACCTCATCTGATGACTGTTGCCCAAAAGTCTGTGAATTCGTTGTTTATCTGCAAAACTCAGTAAAACAAGTCATGTAGAGATCAAGTTATTTTTGACCTGTTGCTGATTGTTAAAGTCATGTGAAACTTTCTTAAAGTTATCGGAGTTGTTCCTTGAAACTGGTGGTAAAAACAAACATAGGCTATAAATGCTGTTAGCCTGCTGGGAAGTGGTACAATAGAGCCTTTGTTCTTATGGAGTACTTAATTGTAAACTGGGTCATGAAACTATTACCTTCTGATTTGAGGAAAGGTGGGAAAACACCAGCTTTTTTTAAGGACTTTTAACTGCCTCATGGGCAGTGTTGATTGTTCGCTTATTCATATTTTCAAATACAGTTAAAAATAAAGTAAATATGTGTCTACGCTCAAAATAATTTGTTCTTTGGGGTTAGTAAAGGAGTTGGAAATGGTAATTTCCTTCATACAAAACACTTTGCATCTCTTGGGGAAGATGGCTAAATCCAGGAGTTGGTTATTGCAGCAGAACGTTGCGAAGGAATGAGAAGTGGGATTTCACTTGTGTTTGAAAATGTTTCAGCAGGTGGTGTGAGCTCAAGGCACTTTTTCAGCTGTAATGCTAGTCTCTGGCATGCAGTTGCAGCTGATGCTGGTCACTGGAAAAACATCCTTTTCCACAAAGACACCCTTACCACTGGCTGCTAATTTGGTCCATAAGGCTTAGTTAAGTGTAGTGTCCTCTACTGCTTAGCTTTAGTGTACTGTTCTGAGTGCTGAGTGATCAGTCAGATATCCCAGAATTGCTGTGTCAGGAGGATATTTGTAGTTGCTGAACTACTGTCTCCACATACCCCTTGACACTTGTCAAGGCACAAGATACTATGTTGTTAAAATGTGGACTGTTATTAGGTTTAGGGGCAGGCATATGGTAGTATAACCACATTCAGCTGAATACTCTAGGTGGATAACCAGAAAGATTTTTCATAGTTGTCTATCTTTAAGCATGGTTTTAAATAAAAGCATATTATTATTATTATTATTATTATTATTATTATTATTATTTACCCAAACTCTCCCTTCTATTTTGTTTGGATTTAAGTATTCCCTCCAAGCTTTCCTGGGATATGTACCTTTCTAATAACACTGTTAACTTTAGCAATGGTTCTAAAGACCTATTGATAGTTTTCCCTGCCCGCTGTCACTCCTGATTAGATGTACTGATGACCCTAGGGAATAAGCTAAGAAGGGTCCTGTCAAAAAAGCAGAAGGAACCTGTTAATTCCTGTCCCAGTGCTTAACATAATTGTTAACTTGCTGTAATGCAAACACTCCCTTCTGGCACAGCAGAACTCAGTCTGCAGCATATAAGGAAGTTACGTGCTTTTTCACATCAAAATATGTTGTCAATTATGCCTTATAGAACTATATAAATGGGAATAGTGTATGGGTGTTAGTAGGTTTTGATTAGACTTAAGACTAATCAGCTGCATTATGCTGATAAAGGTTGAGAGAAAATTTACCCCGAGTCAGTTTTTGAAGAAACACATAACAAAAGAGTTATGGGTGGTTTTGGGTATTTGGAGGACTGAGATACGAATTTCGATTTTAGTCATGTTGAGATGCAGCCCAGGGGAAGGAGGTTACACAGTGGTTGAAGGGTCATTGACTAAGTTTTCTACAAGTAAATTAATCCTTTCAACTTGTTTTTTCCAAAAGATGTGTTTGGCTGTTGTATGTTTATTAACCTGTGGTTGTAACTGTTGTTCGTAAAGATGTGGGATGGGGGAAGAGGATTAAAAATTAGGAGAGGAGAGCAATATTTAAACTGAAGTGTAAGATTGACACAAGAAGTAGGTATGAACTGCTTATGACTAAAATGGGAAGAATCAGAACTGTACTTTATCTCAGGAAGTGGTTTCCAGTACATGCTCAGCTGCTGCTCAGAGTTCCTCATGGGTGTTACCAGTTGTCTGGTTTGACTTGCTTCCTATTAGCTGCACTAAAAAAATAAAAATCATTGTCTTGATAAATTAAGTGCATTACTTCTATCAAGTGCTAATGCTTCAGGTTAGTTGCTTGATCTACATCTGGATAATAATTAACAGTAAAGATCAAAATTGTCAGGCATCAGTAACTTGAAAGTGCATCATCAAGTCGCTTGTCATCCTTAACTGACTTGGTTCATTGTGGACTCCCATGGTTTGATGTACAAAAGCAAGGGGCAACAAACTAAAACATGTGGAAGCAGGCCCAGATATGGATGTTGGTGGAAGGTGCAGTGGCCCTTTGGCTGCATCATTACTTTTCAACAGCATCAAAGAAGTTGCTCCTTTGCACTGAGCGTGAATTTAGATACTTTCGCTGTATGTTGTCCTGTGGGTATACTCCTTAACAGCTGTTACGCATCAAGATCCCTCTTGGTGGCTTTTTGTCTCTCACTTGTGTGTTAATTATTCAGCAGATCAAAATCAGTCAGACTTTTCTCAGAACGTAGACTGTAAAACTTGTCCAACCAATCTTTTCCTTTAACTGGAAGACTGTTGTCTTTGGTAATTACATAAATTAAAGTATTAAGCAGTTTTGTCATGGACTATTATGCAGTTGCATCACAATCCAGACTGTCTTAATTATTCTTTACCCCATATTCCCTCAGGCTGTGACCTCACAAGCTAAACAAAGTCATGCTTGGCTAGGATGAGAGAAGTCAAACAAATTCAGTGCTACAGGAAATATTAGTGCTTCAGTAGGTGCGTTGACACCCCTGAGTTAATGTTTTCCCCGCGCTCCAGACTGGTAAAAGATGCTGCAGCTAGCATGATGAGGTTTAAACTGAGATCCTTTGTTAAAGTTTCAATACTATTCCTAGTAAAATGGCAGATGTTCATTCTGGACTCCTGCCCAAGTTCAGACTTTAATGGCCAAGTTCTCTATACACTTCTAATTTCTGTTTTAGTAGAGTCACATTATCTTCTTGCACTTGTCTTAAACTGTTCTTAGATTTGTTGGGAAACTTTGCGTTCCAGAGGTGCTGACATGTTTGCAATTGGCAACAGATCATTTTGCAGAAAAAATGTTCCATTTTGAGATCTTTTGAAGTCAAGGGAATTATATTCATGTAAGAAATGTCAAGTCAAAACTGAAAAGCTGCCAAATATGTGTGCAGAATAGTTTTTTGGTTTGAGTATACGTATTTGCAACATGGTTGAGTGTACTTACACTTACATATTTTTATTTTCCATAGGATTCAAGTGCCCTGTATGTTCAAAATTTGTATCTTCTGATGAAATGGATTTACATCTTGTGATGTGTTTGACAAAGCCAAGGATAACCTACAATGGTAAGAAAGAAGTAAGCTGATAATTATTTATTAATTTTAAACATTAGAGTGATAATGCTTTATTTGTAAGATCCTCTGGTAACTGATTCAGTGGACTCAGAAATCGTGTATGTTTTTTGCTTGTAGTTTATATTGCAACATAATTCCTAAAAACTTGGTCTTTTTTATACTGCCTGCCAATATAATTTACACTGTTGACTTGTTCTGCAAATATAAAATTATTCTTATTTGAGTGTGTTTATCCCATTTTGTGACCACAAGATCAGATATTGGTCAGTGTGCGTTTAGTGTCCACTTGAGATATGTGTAGCTTAAACATCCTCTCATCTAATGACATCAAATGGTGAGGTAGGTCCATCAAGCCTCCTTCTGGGGACATTATTAAGGACTCTTACTTGACACACTGCATTTGCACCTTATTCAAGAAAATGACTCTTTCTTGAAGGAGCTAAAGAACTTTCTCCTCCTTCAGCTGATTGCATATGGAATACTTCATAAGGACTGGTAGAGATATGTATGTTTTTGTGATTTTAGTGAGACTTGCCAATGTCAAATGAATCACCTCTGGTAGGTCTGGATTTTCCCTGCTACTAAGCTGTCCTTCAAGGCAACCTTTGATGCAAGGCAAACAGGACTTCTGCCACTGTTGGGATCAAACCTTTCTCTTGCTGTGGCTTAGGCTGACAGTTCTATGGCAAGCGCACAAAAAGGTTTCAGAAAACTAGGAATTAGAAGATCTTAGTGCCTACTTTGGCAGAGCTGCCCTACCATCAGGAAATCTTACAGTGCCTCCTGAATGAACATATTGCTCAACAATCACCAGATGTGGAATATGTGAGAGCAAAAAGCAATTAGAAAGAAATTGTAGAGGAGAGGGAGTCAGACTCTTTTTGGAGGTGCGCAGCAAAAAGTTGAGTGTCAGTGGTCACAAGCTGCATTGGGGAAAAATCTCATTCAATGTAAGGTAGAAATGCCTCATAATGAGGGTGGTCAAACACAGTGGCAGACACCCAAAGAGGTTGTGCAACCTCCATCCTTGGAGATGATGAGAAATTGACTGGATAAGGCCCTGAGCAACTTAGTCTAAGTTGGTCCTGCTTTGAGCGAGAGGCTGGACCAGAAGACCTTCAGAGGTCCCTTCCAACGTAAATTGTTTATTGTGTAAATAACCTGCAGTGTTACGGGCTCTTTGACCCTCCTCGCTCCCTTGCTGTTATGGTATCCTACACTGTATTTTTTTTTTTTTTTATTGGAACAAGTCTTGAAGGATGGTTGCACCCACCTTATTCTTTGCCTGGATAGCAATAAGGCTTGGCCTTAATTGTAAAAATAATTTGAAATCATATACTTACAGTTGTGAAATCTATTTCAAAGCACAGCACTCAGGAAAAGTAAATATTTTTTTTTTTCTTCTGCTGTTGCCACCTATATTTGAGAAGGTTGACTTCATCTAACAGAGGGGGCTTTGTTTCTCTTTGTTCTGCCTTTTGTAATTAGAATTAAGCATTTTCCAAGATAGGTTGTTAGAAATCTGTGTACTGAGGGATGTTGAACATTAGGGAGAAGGAAGCTAGTCGCCTCAGTCAGGGAGGGATAATGCACTTGGGATCAGTTAGTGTGCAGTGGGAGGAGGCAAGCTGGCAGAGAGCAAGCTCTGGTGGTAATCCAGCTGATGGGATGAGCACAAATTATGAGTTGACCGACTGAAATCCTTTGCCCCTGCTGCTTCCTACAGGTACATATGAGCGTGCTCAGCTGACTAACTTTTTTTCAAAAAAACAACACTTAATAACATAACCTCTCAGAATTGCTTGTGATGTTTATTTGTATCACAACAGTGCCATATTCAATATCTCTCTTTTTTTTTTTTTTTTTTTTTTTTTTTTTTTTTCTCCCCCCTGCACTGTTTCTCTCAGCTGGCATGCTGCCGGTTGAAGCTTCTTTGGGCCACCTTATTACCTTTGTGGAGTCCATCAAGTTAAAAAACTTGCATATAAATGGGCAGAAGTAAAACCTATGAGTGGCACCTGAAGCCACTCTGTTGATAATCTGCAACACATATGAGATATGACCAGCATCATGTCATTTCTCAATTTAGGAGTTTGTCTGCTGTATAAAGAGCGTCTGATACTCATTCTAGGAAATGGTTTATATGAGCTTGAAATGAGAAGATTACTAAATTACGTAGACTGGTTTGAGAGAGACACTTACTTAGAAATGTGGTCTCATTCTCATAAACACTTAATAGAAGTGTGCATTGATCCTTGTAACTCCAGCTGGTTAGCTCCTGGAGTCATGGACTAAATCTTAAATTATAGCCTATAATTGATTATTTAAGTTATTGCAGCACAAAGAAATTAAGGATAAAGCTTGAGTTGTGCAGTGCTCAGTTGTTACTTTGCGGTATGATTGTGATCTCTTTAACAACGCTAATGAAAGAGAATTAACTAGCAGATTGGTAACTTAACTGTGCCATGATTACATATTTTTTTTGTGCCATGATTACATAGAATTGCATATGAATGTCTATATGCATGCATTTTTTCCTGTATTTTTTTGATGTTTGCCATGATAAGATCATTGGTGATGGATCTGCCTTTTTGTCATAAACTGTAAGAAAGGAATCTCAAGTTTAGCTTGAGAGAAGAAAAGATGCTGCTATCAACTTCTGATACTTTCTCCCAAAATGGAAGGCATCTCTTTATGCTTTACTTTCTGATTGTTATCTTGGTCTTATGCCATACATACTCAAATAGAGTCAAGTAGGCATCATTTGCTTGTGTTGGTCACTGGAGGTTTCCCAGTCCTATTATGACTAGCAGGAAAAATACCTTTATTTATTTCCCTGTTTTTTCCTCTCACCTTCTTTTCTCTCTGAATTTTGTGTTGCAAGTAGTTGAAGGGAGCCTTAGACTTTGCAGGTGGTCAGATGTTTAAAAATTGAGCAGTTGGATTGAATTGTGCTTATGTCTAGTTCTGTTCTAGATGTGTTTCCTCATGATACTGTAAATGTGTTAGTTGTTCTTTCTAAGAAACAACAGGGGGCAAATTGTATGTATTTTGGCATTCTGAGAAGACAAACCTTCTGTCTTTTTAAATGTGAGTCTGAGGCATAGTCTTCCCCAGAAAAATGTTATAAGACTGTTTAGTTGTGATTTGAAGTTTCTAAAAATTAATAAGTCCTCCCAGCCAATCTCTAATTGCTTTCTGAGCTACCTTTGTGCGCTGCATTTGGCAGTAGGAAGGATCACTGAACTGCAAACTCTGGCAGCTGTCTGATTTACATGTGTTTTCTAAGAGAGAGTGGTCACAAATTTGTCCCAGTTCTATGCTGGAAGTTGTGTTGATTTTCATATAAATAAATCGGTACAGTTTATTAGGCTTATTCTTTCAAAATCATGTGACTTGCCTGCAACAGAGATCTCATTGCTGACTCAGTTTGGCATGTAAAAAGAGCTCTTTCTTTTTTCTGTGGAACTTTGTTCCAAGTATCTCTTAAACTACTTGTGGTGCTCACACATGAACCAGTATGTACACATTTTGATACAGAAGCTGGTTAAATGAATGGAATTGTGCAAAAACGTTTTGGTGTTTGGTGCTACTGTCTTAAATAGCCTTACTTTTTTAGCAATTAAAAACACTCTTCATGCTGTTGCTTGCTGAGTGGCTGAGAAGCCAGAATAGGTCCCATGTACTGGTTAGTCACAGGCACAGGGTGCTAAAAGCCAGTTTTAGGAAGAAAATGGGTTACTTGCTAGTTGACAGGTTTTTTTGAAAACCACTGCTAAAATATTATATAGCCATACCTGTTTCTCTGAGCTTCTCCAAAGTGTTAAATGAGGCCCCTTGCACCATCTCGTTCAAGGTGGCCACAGGGAGTTATGCAGGGATCCCACTTAGGGACTCCTCTGTGCAAGATGTTGCTTACAAGGTAGCCCTGTGTTTTGGTCAGGCAGGGGCATTTACTTGAGCAACACTCTGCAAGTTCTTTGGAAGCAACTTGCCTTTAACTCCCTGCTGAGGATTAGACCTATCTGGTGAAATGTGGGTTTTGAATATAATTATTGTTTATTTTGAGTTGTTACAGTATTGATGCTTTTTTTTCACTGGATGATGATTTATAAAACTTGAGGAGACAGGAGATACTTGTGTCTTTAAGGGCACTAATTTTAGATGCTTTGCAACAAACGCAACCAATTCCTCTTGAAGAAACCTTGCAGTTGCTTCTGAAGTAATTCTGGTTTTAATTTTAAAATTCCTTTGTTTGTTTCTCAGAACACTTTGTAAGACTTTATTATTATTGTTAAAGGGCCACTCTGAGAGCAGGGACTAGCAGCCTGGCACCAGGCCAGGTGGGGAAGCCAGTGACCCTGGAGAGCTGGGGAGAGCCAGTCAGCTCACTAGACTGGTTGGCTGGCTCGCTGAGCCAGCCTGTCCTCTTTCAAAAGTTTTGATTGAATTAGCACATTCCTGTGGAATATTTTGGGTTTCATCAAGTCAGCACTTTGTGTTGGAACACTGTTCTACTGGAAACTTTTCTAAGCGGGTCTCTTTAAAGCCACTTGCTCAGGGGTGGTGCTGCTTTGACATCAGTGCTGCTTGCACTCAGACCGCTCTGCATTTAATTCAGATATGGCAATGAGTCTGATTATTGGTCAGCGTATTTACTGAGGTTCATTTTAAGGGGAAAAGCTTTTGCTAGTGTAATTTCAGAGAGGGAGAATGTTGAGATATCCAGTGCATGAGCTGCTGGAGGTTTTTCTTTACTCAAGGTAACTACTTTGCTATTATTCTTTTTAAGTAACAATAAGTTGATTTTTGACCCCTATCACAGCAAAAAAGAGCAGGGGATCAAACATCACAGAGAGCAGGGATTACATATAGGATTTTTTATTTAAAGTTTATTCAGCTCTGGTTTGAATGGGGGGATTAGTAAGTGCAAAGACTATTACAGACAGAATATTGAAAAATTAAGCTAGGTGTACAGCAAGGAAAACATGTATGAAACTCGATGTGCTTTTCCTGTCTGGCAATGTACTTTGTCTTCTGGGGTGTTTGAATCTAACACCATGCACAGCTAGCCCAATATTCCTGTGCTGTCTAAAAAAATTCAAAGTGATTTGGGCCACAATAGTGCAACTGACTTAGATTAGCAAGGATGCAAAGCAGGGGTTTGTCATGAGGATTTAAATACACTGTTTATTCTAAATCAGTTTGAGGTATTGGGTTAAGTTTTGTTTTGTGAGGAAAGAGAAATGCTGGTACTGCCACATGGTGAGGTCTGCGTGTGAGTGAGTGGTGGCACCCTGAGCTGGAATCTGTATGAGCAATAATCCTGCTAGAGGAGTTGTCAACATGTAAATGATAGCCGTAACATATATATTTTGATCAAAAGTAAAGACTTGGAAGGTTGCCATAAGTCACCTAAAGAAGTAAATAAAAATATTTTTGAATCGTTTTTTGTGAATGGGACCGACCTCATTTTTTCTAACACAAGTTATAAGCTTTGTTGTTTGGTGGCTGTTGCAACATCTTGGGGCAAGCTACTTTTGCCAGAACATTCAGTTTATATTGTTCAGTAGAAAGGAAGTAAAATAGCGCATCTTAACCTAATATTTGGACCACCGAGATATGTGATTCTAGTACTTTCACCCCCTGCAGTGACTTCAGTTCCTTGGTCACTTTTGCACACACAAAAAAAAGGGAGTGTATTTTACTCGGCAGGGCTGCTGTTGTCAACTGTTTTGACTGATGTACTCAAAACTTCAGTCTGGAATGAAAAGAATTACTAACTTCAAGTTCACTTCTCTGCCAGGGCTCCTGAGATCATACCCTAAAAGACCTTGCAAAAGGGCATCTTGCCAGTCTGCCTGGAAAAGCTTAAGCCTTCCTCCTTGTCCTCATCCTTTAATAGGACTAGACTTTCAGCAAAGCAGTACAAAATAACACTAAGGCAAATCAGTTCTTTCGTTCCACTTTATCTGAGGTATAAAATTCTTCATAGAATTTCTCAATTCTTCCATTTTTTGAGTTTAGCTAGATTCTTGGCTAAAAGTTTCTAGCTTCTTGCTCTGCCCTAGATGGTTCTGTGCTCTGTCCTCGGGGGTGCTGGGGAGGGAGAAGAGCATACGTTATAAGGTAGTTTAACAGGATGTGTAAACAGATACTTATCCTGTGCTTGCAGTTAAAATGGTGACATTTACTCTTGTTTTGATCTTGTGTACTCAGGAACATCCTCCAGAGTATGTAGGAGGTTCATTCAGCTTCCCTGATGCCTTAAAACTGTTTTCTTCAGTAGTTCTTAAAAATAATTAACGCTGTTGAACATCTGTTGAACTTTGAGAGAACATTACTATACTAAATACAATTTTAATCTCAGACATTTGCACAGCTGTTATTCTGTGAATTGGTATAATATCAGCTCAGATTTTTCATAGCTTGTCTTGCAAATCATTGATACAATTTTAAGGAGGAAAATCGTGTTTGAAGAACTTGATTAAAGTATATTGATTAGTTTGTACTTCCTCCCTTTGGGAATTATTGGTAACATTTGAACAAGGAGGAAACTTTCACTGGTGTTCACCAGTGTAGACGTGGATAGCTACTGGTCCAAACCAGACTGCCAAGAGGAACAGCGGTAAACTCTAGCTCTTCCTGCCTTTTATTCAGTAAAGCTTTATTTCCTTCCAGCCATTCCAAATCTCTCCTTCAACAGTTTTCAGTACCTCACAGAAAAGCATCACTGCAAAAGCAGCCTGTTACCATTCAGTTTTGTTGAGAGGGGGGTTGTTCATTTCAAAGAGTGATGCTGAGAAATGTCACTAAATAAAACCACACTCAAGTTCAGCGTGTACCTACCTCCTAAAGGGGATAGGAACTGCTTCGGTGACCCCATTTCAGCTTCAGTCAATGGATGAATGGGGTCAGTCTGTGATAGCGTGGAGTTGCAGCACTTTTAGAGGCTGCAGTCTCTTATCTTTCCTCCACACCCGCAAACTGTCAACCCTTTGCTAGAGTCAAAAAAGTAAGCTGTATATTTCTAATGGTGTGGCTGTGAAGAAAGGTCCTGAAATGGGAACATAGTATAACTGAGAGGGAAGTGCTTCGAATGTCTGCAACAGCAGTTTCCAGAACTGCAGACTACCCCATTTATCTTGGTAAAATATAACCTCGGAGTTTAGTGGTGGTGGTTGACATTGCTTATTATTTTACTCTTCATGTAAGAGGAAGAGAGGCAAAGATTTGTAGAGTAGCTATGACCACTCCTTTTCATGGTGCAAGTTGGGGATGCTCAATAGATGATGCTACATTTTCTTGCTGTAGTAAGGTAAAGTTGACATGTTTGCAGGCTACTGAGGAGGACACACTGCAGAGATCAGATCCATTCATATCTTAAACTTTTCTCCAATTTTTTGTGAATGTGACTGACACATTTAATGAACCTTTGGGGAGAAAGGTATTTGGTGGGTGATTCTTTACCTACTTTTCCTTGAGCCAGGCCTAAATTTGCTAGACCAAACTTCCTGTGACAGAGCCATTACAAATCACTCCTGGTCAAAATAGCTGCAGTGTCACCTCATGGTTAGTTCAGTTCTTGAGAGAAGACAACAATTTATTTTTTTCTCAGTACATTGGAATAGCCTTTATAGAAATGCATACATGTGCCACAGGAATATTTTATATGCAGCACTGGATAAATACAGTAAAGCTTTTGACAGCTGTAGAACAAGCCTGCTTGTTTCTGAAAGAAATGGAGAAAACAGGATCATTCATGTGCTGAATAGCTCAAGTTGTTTCTTTTCTTTAGAAGCCAATCCTAACGTCAGATGCTGCCGTTGTCTTGCTTTGGTGCTGACAGTGCTGCTAAAATCAAATGACAATTCTTGTCCTAGAAAATTAAAGATACACCTGTGAACCGGTGCCACAAAGAACATCTGCGGGTGACGCGAGGAGTGATTCAGATCAGGTTAGAAGAGAACCCAGTATATTGCTCTGTATGTCATTGTGCTTCTCTTATATAATGGCAGCGCAGTGCTGCATGCTGGAGAAAGCTAAGGGACAGTTTAGTTCGCTCGGTAGCAAACGCTCACTGTGCTGTGACTCCACATCATGTGATGTGGGCAGACAGGAGCTACCTTCCATGTCTTACACTTAATCAGTCTTTAGCTTTGAGAGGTCATTCGGAGGATGTCATAAATCGTGTCTGCAACTGCTGCAGTCTTGTGACTGCTGGGAATTTAGCTTCAGGGGAAACAACGTTCCTAGTTTTGTATGGTAATTCTGCAGTCTTTAAAGCTGATACCTCTAAAACCTTGAGATTGTACTCGTTTGTTAGCAGCAAACTGACTTATTTTTTGTAGTTGCTCTGTGGAAAGTACACACCTTTTACTAATCTTAGAGAATAGGTTTCATCGGCTGGATTTTGAAATAAAGCTACTTGAAATCTTTAGGTTATTAAAAATAAATGCCAAACTATATCTCACTGAGATTGAGTGATCTGTGTAGGAATTTCATGGTATTTCCTTCCCTTAATGCCTCACTGTTTTGCAGGAACTAGAACGGATTATTCACAGATCAGGATTTTTTTCTGCAGAAATAGAAAAGAATAAGAGGCACTCCCTCTTGCTCAGAAACTACCCCAAAGGCAGATCAATTGAAAGAAATGCCTGAAATGACATCTGTAATTTTTTTTTTTCTTCAGATTAGAATCTTGCTTTAAAACCCTGCTACCCTTTGATTATTTAAAATCTGGTGCTTTTGAGTTGCAGGCTCAACCCTTCAATGACAAATGAAGTCTGTCCAGCTTTTGCAGGGGCTTTCAGTGGCAGAACAAGCCTAACTCTTCAGAACCAAACTGGGCAAAACTACTGTTAATGTGATACGGTACTCTCACTATTAAACTGGGGATTATTATCACTGCTTACACAGGAGAAAAGATTACCAGTTTTCAGTATTTTTAACAAAATCCAGTGATTCTATAACAGGCTGTAAATTGCCTATTGACAGGAATTACATTGATTATATACTGACATAGGCACAAAATACTAGACTTGCCTATTGTATCCTCCCTGGAGGAACCTCCTTGCTCCCTGAAGTTTGCGTAGCTTTGTCTCACGTGGCTACAGATTTGTTCAGCTGCAGAAATAACCCCAGGTTCTAACACACAGCTGAAACACGAAAAACTTCACTATTGCTCGATTTAGAGCTGAACTATATTAACACTTAAGAAACCTTGTTAAGGTTTCCTCATAAAAGCCTCAGATAACTTCCATTTTAACCCTGCACTAATAGCTATCTAACCCTGCACTAATAGCTATCTGTAATTTAAAGCCATACCAAATTTTCTTCCTGTTGACTGTGTTCCTCATCCCTTCCTTTCTTGTGCAAAGTTTAATTAGATAGTCTTCATGTATAACATTAGATATTGGATAGCCTTCATGTGGCTAGGCAATATTCAGTTATATTTTTTAGCCCATAAATAATGTTTATTTATTTGAGGTGAAGAGATGGGGGAGGAGTTGTTTGGTTGACACTTGTATATTTAATTAGCGCCCCCCTTCCAAGGAAGTCTATTTCAATATGTGGCTGTATTAATTGAAACACCTTGTTGTCATGATGGTGTCCAAGAGTTTTGATGGCCTGTAGATTTTAAAAAATGAGGATAAAAATAAAACTTCAGTGTGGTTGTAGAAATATACTGCCAGATTATGTGCATAAAACTTTGAACAAATACTGGATAATTGTCTTTGGGGGCTTTGGGGTTTTTTTAAACACATCTCCCATGTTAATCCTTTTGTATTATTATTTGTGAATGATCATGATTGTTGAATACTATTGAAATTATGTGGGTGTCTTTTATTTGACTTAATTGCTAGGATCTAGAAATTGAAGCGTCTTTTATTTGACTTAATTGCTAGGATCTAGAAATTGAAGCTATTTGCTTTAAAATGTAAAGGAAGATTTGTTGTTTTGTTTTTTTTTCCTCTTGAAACTAAAGACCTATATACTTGGTATCTTACTTGGATAGTAAAAACCTGTAGGTACCTGTTAGCACCAGAAATATTGTATCTCTATGCTTGCTGTAATAAATTAAAATACTAGATTATAGGTTAGCACAGAGCAAAAAAAAATGAGATAACTTTGAAAACTTCGACTCAAGATTTGATGTTATCGGAACTTTTTGCATTCAGACAGGTTTTGCATTCCATCTATATTGCAAGGATAATTGCATTTAAAATAGGAATAGCTTGTAAAAAGCGGTCTGTCTGCTGTGAACAGAAAAGACAGACAAGTAAAAAACATGCAGTGATTTATATCCCTGTCCTGTGTATGCACGTTGTTCAGTTTTAACTTGGAGAAGACTGATTTTGAGCCTGCTGGGAAAAGCACCCTGTAGGCCTAGCACCTGGCACAGGGGTTAATAAGCCAGACTTTATGCACACTGAGTTTTGGCACCAATGTTTTCATTGTGTGTTGCTCAGTAATGCATTGTATCTTCCCTAAGAATAGCGTCTTAGTCAGACACACCTGTTTTTCTCCCCTCCTTCTGTTTCAAGCTTAGGCTTATAGTTTCATCTTTCATGCCATCTTCCTTAGTGCTCCCTGTGCGTTCATTTTGCATCAAATCAAACCAAACTCCTCTGCAAGCTTGCAAAGAAATGAGTCAGTTATTTGGCCAATGTTAAAAGACTGGAAAAAAGGCTTGGCAAAACCGATTGTGCTCAGGGCATCTGTAGGAAGCCTGGAATAGGAACCTGAAAAAGGATGAAGTGAACAGAATGCTGAATCAAATCCTACATCCAACTTCAAAACAAGTCCCCATTAAAGTAACTCATGTTGCCCAGAGTAATAGGCTAGCTAACTGCATCTGAGCTTCGTCTGTTCATTCCCTCTCTGCCTCGGTTCTTCAGGGACACTGTTCCCATACCCTTTCCTTCCATGAAGGTTTCTAATGTGCCCACTTCGCCTACCTTGTGTTAGATGAGTTCTCATAGATTTCACCAGGCAGCAGGTCTCCATCACACTCTCAGTTTCTTGCAGACTATTACTAGAATGAAACTTCTTAATTGAAAATCATTAGAAAGCAATTTCTCTGGCTCCTGACTGTAGTTTCAGTGACAGTGAATGGTTGAAGCCTTGCCATTTGGTAAAACTGTCTTCTGCAATCATTTTGGTCTCCTTTCGTGTTGGGGATAAAATAAGCTTAGCCACTTTAAAAAGCTGCCAAAGCAAGAGGGATTTCCTAACCTCAGTGGGGATCCTTTGGTACAGTCGCATCAACATCTTGCATTTGCAAGATCTTGTTCAAACTTAGATCTCACCTTCAGTTTGATCAGAGACAACCATCTTCTGTCGTACCTACTCTGCCACATCCACACTCTGCTTTACTTTCCCAGTTTTTGTGAACGCTGTTGGCAGTAATACCTAGTCTTGATTTGGCAAAGTTTCTCATTTTAGCAGACTTGCAGCATCATAGCTAAGTCTTCCTTCTGACCAAAAAGCTATTTGAAGAGAACTATCTCTGCATGGTATATGAAAGGAAGTCTTCACCCTCTTCCTAACCACACTGGTATCTTTTCCTCATTAAATCATTAAATTAGATTCCCGAGTGATTTACTACTGGAAGAAGCTTCTGTAGATAAATGCTCTTGGGATTTTATGCCTGGTTGCTTGTGATGGGATGTTTTGGGTTTGGTTTGGGTTTTATTGTTTTGGTTCTTTACCTTTGGTAAAGAAGTCATCTGCTACACAAGACGAGCTGCAGCTCAGGCCTCTCTCATTTTTCTTGAATGTGCCCCCGTTGCTGACAAGACTTAACTTTCTGCCCTTTGCTCTGGGGGATACCATGTGATACAGCCATCTTTGGACTGGATCTCTGGATTGTGATCCCAAGTTCTCGACAGGCCTAAATTGATTTTGTATCTATCATAGCGGTTTCTTAGTGCTGGTACAGTTTGGCAGGTATGTGTAAGTAGCCCTTAAATATTTTGCTTTGGTTTACTTCTCAAAGATAAGCATTGTTTAGCAAAAAATAAATATGATAAAAGATCTGGATGCATGGATCCCACACTGATATTTTTCTTTCTTGCTCACTTCTGTAAGTTTCCTTCATCCCAGCTATCTCCAGCTCCCTGTGAGAAACAATCCTCTCTAACTGCAGCAGACTCTTTCTGTCAGCAATACATGCTGGTTGCCCCTGGCCATTTACTCAACCTCTCCTTCTTTTGTAGCATATTTGTGCTGTAAGATCGTCTTTGATGGTAAACTCAGCCTTGAGAAGTGTAAATTATTCTTACCCGATGAAGCCGAGGAGGAGGTATTCCCCAAGTGATAGTTCCTTACACTGTTTCATAAGGAGTCTCATTTTTGTGCTGTTTTGTTTCTTGTGGGTTTGCCCCTTTATATGCTACTTTTGATTTAACTCCTGACATTCAAGATTAATTCCTGATAACCTGAGAGGTCACATAATATTGGTTAAAACCCAAGAAAACAGCCTAAAGGCAACTTCCTTGTTCCATGCACTGGAATAAGCAGCTTTTGTTTCAGACAGTATGGGCTGGAGTACAGTATTCATGATGGAGTTGCACAGTGGGGCACTAGTTTGGTACCGCTGCATTCAAGGCGCTTTCACCCAGTTGCCTCCTGCTGAGACAGTATTTAGAAGTATTTTCATCTCCCAGTAACAGTGTTTCTAAAGGGGGTGGGGTGGGGTGGGGTGGAAGGGGGAGCCTTGTGAACAGCAGCTCAGTTGGAATGGGGACTTAGTACAGGATGGGTAAGGCTGGCACAGAATCTCTACATCATGTTCTGGAGGACAAGATGACTGTTGATTTGTGGTTTGTTTGTGCACAGGTGCAGTTCTTTGGCCCATATCTAGACTAAAATTTGACAGTTTAAGGACATGGTACTTACAAATGCAATGAATGGAACTTATCTTTAGAAGTCAGTGCAAAAGGAGAAAGTTGTTTAGCTATCTTGAGATGATTTAACGTTCAAGGGCATCTCAAACTGCAAGCAGACTGATTAAACAGAAGTTGGAAAGACTAACTTAAGCAGAAGTTTCGGAGTCAATCAGATAATTGTCTCTGTATCAAGAGCAAATCTTGAATTGCTGTGGAAATGCATAGTCACTCTGGTAATAAATCTCAAGACAGCAGCACAAGATGTTACATGTCCAATTGAGTTGATAAATTTTATTTTGTATGAGTACCTATTTCACCCCAACTCTTTCTACCAGAAGCATAAATATGGACTGAGAAAGTTGGTACACTGATCACGATAGCATAGGGAGTGGCTGTGGATGTTATTGCTCTGAAGTGAGGAGCTTTATTTCTCAGACTACTTGGCCTTTTTTCAAAGCCTAGCTCTTCACTGGGAGTCCTGGGATGAAAACTTTACTTTATCTATGAGCAACTTATTTTAATTGGACATTGTCTGAAAGCTGTGTTATTTAAACTTGGGATTTTTTTTTTTTTTCCCCCCAGAATTATAGCTTGCATTGACACAATGTATCTTAAAGTTGCAGATAGATTTCCACTGAGGCCACTGAAGCAAACCTCTTTACAAAAGAAGTTTCCCTAAGTGCACAAATCCCTCTCCCCTCGATATTATTTAGTTTACCTAATTAGAATTGTATCCAGGTAGCTAGGACTATACAGGCTTTTATACTCATACTGCTCCCTAAAATGTACTTATATCGCTACTATTTCAGTTTTTATCTTTATTCAACAAAAAGTGAGTATTTTTTCTCTACCATACGCCCGATCGTTATCTGCCTGAACAGGAAGCATCTAGCTATTTCTCAGAATTAGCTTCTGAAAGCTAAGAATGTCCCACAGAAATCTAAATCCAGTTCTTCAAATGTTGGGTTAGCTAAGAAACCATGAAACTTCTGCAGCCACCTCCCTCTAGCTCAGCATGGTGTTGCCATAAAAGTATTGCAACTTAACCCTTATTCTGCAAATATTTCGCTTGTTTTCTTCTGCAACTTTCACTTTGTTTTGTGTGCTCCCTCCCCTTTACCTTTGTGTTTTAAGAGGAGGGAGCACCAAAGACTGTAGGCAATGTTTGTGCAGGAAGTCTTTCGTGATGGATATCTGTTTGTATATAGATATCTCAGTCTTGGACCAACACTGAGCAAGGTGAGAGGGAAGGGGAAATACAAGGATAACGCTTGGACTTTGACTAGGAAATTGTAACAGGTTGCTGTAAGGGGTGAAGAATGAGATGCCAAACACCTCCACCCCCCCAAATTCATCAAATGCTTTGTTAGTATTTGAAGAAGTGTCACATTTATTGTAGCTGTTTAGTTTGCTCTAGAGAGGTTATGGTTTTGTGTATTGTGGTGGGGGAAGGTAGTTTTAGATTGCTTAAGTTCTAGGTATTACCACGTAAGTCATGCAGTGGTGTTTGGGGTTATTGTGCCTGTTGGAAGTGCACGAAAAGTTGCAATGTGTTCTTGTTTGATTAGCCTATGGGTATTAGTTTTTTTCAGCAGTATAAAAGGGAATTTGTACTGAAGTTAGTCAGGAGAGCTGAATTCTGAATCTCCACAGGCTCAACTTTCTGGCACTGTGAATCCTGAAAACCATTTAGCTGTGGTTCAAGTAAAAACACTAGGTGTTAAAAATCTTCACTTTTGCATCTGATCTGGATGAGGTAGCTTGTATTAGAGCAGTAAGAAATGTTTCTGGTCAGGAACCCACTGCTTCTTCAGAAGATATGTCCCTTGCTGAGGGCAGTGCAAGTTTAGCTTCTGGTTGTGAAGGTGCAGTCTTTATAAGTGAACAAAGTTAACGGCTTTAGCTCTGTGTTGCTCAGTCTGCTGACAGACCCTGTAGCTTGAAAAGCTCCGAGTGGCAAAATAAGCTTCTGCAGTGACAACTGAATAATCTTTCCCCTGCTATTGAGGGCTCTGAGCATTGAAGAATCAGCTGTCCTTCAGAGTGTCTTTCTGCCTCAATTTTTGAGCAGTAGCGGAGTGCAGATCTGCTCATCCAAGAATGATCCCTGGCTGGAGCATGCTGAATCAAGGATGTTCCTCTCGTGGCAGCCGTAACTCTGAAAAACAGGTAGAATACCAAAGAAACTGCTTGCCTTTCTGGTGCTTAGGATGGACTAGGAGAGAAAGCCTTTGCTTGCAGCCAGTACCAGGTTGCAAAAACAGTTACTGAGCTATAAGAGAGAAGCGTACTCTGCATAATGGTCCCTTTTCCTTCCATTCCAGTGTCTATTTCTCCCAGGGATATTAGCCCCAAATAAGAAGGCTGCCCATGTTATTTATATATCAGATAGTGTCTAATGATGTTAAACTCTTTCTCCTTTCCCTGGTGCCTGCATTGCACCAGATGAAATGAGATGTGGGGGGATAGGAGATGTGGTAAAAAAAGTAGGTCTCGAGAGAATGATATTTTGGAGAAAATGGGTGTGAAGAGGAGGAAAGCATAGTAGGAAATAGCTAGAAAGGAGTGGAGAGGGAGAAAAATAGATGTGGCAGAAGCTGGAAAGATTTAGTAAATCAAGTCAGTAACATTTAATAAGAGTATGCTAATCACATCTGCACATACTTGCTGGCTACCGAATAGTTACCCATGGAAAGTGCAGGTCCTTCGGGTCTACTTATTTTTGTAACACTGCAAGGAAAAACTTTGGATCGTCCCAAAAGGCAATATCAGTAAAAGTGTAGAATAAATTCTGCAACATGGATGAATTCATGCTATGCGTGTGAAGGAATGTGTTTGATGCTAGATGTTGAGAGCTTGGTGTTCTCCATTTAAAAACAAGCAAAGACAAGCTCTAGTACTTAACTGAGACAGTTTTTAGTAACCAGCAACAAAAATGAATTAATCTGTAACAGGTATGTGGTAATATATACTATTTAATGAAGTTTCATCAGTATTTTTTAACCTCTTATGGCTCTTGTTTAGCCAATTTTAGTGCTGATAAGATACTGTTCAGAAAATATGTTCCAATAAGTTTCAGTCATATTCCTGAAAGGGTGCATTTCGTGTTTTTCTTCACTGTTAAGGAAGCTGCGATGGCAGCTTCCACAGACACTTAAGCTTTTAAGTTTTAGAAAAAATCCAGGTATTTTTAAAAATTGTCATACTGGATTAGATCAAAGATATTTCTAACTTGGTGTTCCATTTCCAGTGAATGCCTAGAGAGAAATAAAATACTGCAACTATAAGGTGATATCTCCACAAATACTATCGCAGTCTCTATGATTTGTTACTTGGGGTTTCCTGAGCCTAGGGCTGTATCTATCTGTGTTTTAAAAAGAAAAGTAAGAAGCAGTAGCATAGATTTTAATGACTTAATCCATTAAGTATGTATTGCATGTGCTTTTGCAGTCCTCAGTTTAAAGACAGACTATTTCATTTCACACTGTTTCAGGCATTACCTATAATTTTAACTATGGCTGAGTTGATGGCTTTGATAGTTGTTGGATATATTTTTAAAAAGTTGTCGAAAATGTTTTTAACTGGTAATGTATGTGCAAAATTGCCAGGATGATTGTATTTTAATTCAGTACCACCTATTTTGCTATAAATACAGGAGTGGAGTAAAATTTATTTGTCAGAATTTTAGGAGGAAACATTACTGACAACCAGAAGTTAAAGCAGTACTAGTATTAACCAGGGATAGAGGAGAGGAGGAAGAAGTGCTTGAGCAGACACAGGAGGGAAATGCTACGCTCTTTTGCCAGATTCCATCTTTGACGCCAGTCTTTGGCTAGTGAGTACTTGTTCAAATAGCTGGGAAGGTGGAGGAGTGTTTACCTCCTATTTGGTGCAAGGCAGATGGATGTGGGGGTGTGGTGAGTGTTTGTGTATATACCCACGTGTGGGCGAAATGGAAAAATGTGGTCTCTGCTTATTTCCTCTTCCCACTTCCATTTAGGTAATACACTTGTATAAATGTTTTAATCATAACATTGATGAAATCTCAAAGTGTTCCTTTTTTTTTTTTTTTTCCTAAGCAGAAAAGAGAAAAAGATTAATATCTATCTGCTGAATCACTCCCCTGCAGGAAAATATGAAACAAAAAAAAAAAATGTTCGAACTGCAATGTTTCTGTGCAAAATGGTTTACACATTTTTCCATAAAAGATACATTTATACGTTAGTGTCAAGTGGCCCTTAAACTGACTTCCATCTGGTATAAGCCAGTGTTTGTACAGGGGAGTGCTGTATGAAACAAGTACAGAACAGATTCTGACCAGATCCAGGTCTAACAGGTTTTTTCACTCTTTTTTTCTTTATCTGGGATTGATGATCCGAATCGCCTAAAATGGTCAACAGGGAGTCAAACCCAAAGTGTTGTAGGACCCTGAAGGATTTGCTTTTGCTGTTGTCACTCTACATGTGTAATCAATTATGGACATAATTACACGGGTTTGGAGTCTGTTAATGTGCAGTGCCAAGTTGCACATGGGCATTTATAGCAGTTGGGTATTTTGTACTAATTCCTTCTGAACTTA
>NW_009647220.1:139378-159567 GCF_000708025.1 Charadrius vociferus | reverse complement strand
TCAGAGGAAGAGGAGCATTGAAACATATCAACAAAATCTCTTCTGCAAGGGTGGCAGAACTCCACCACATTTCTGAGGCCCCATCCATGCCAGCCGTCATCAGTGTTCACACCAGCTCCCTCTGGCATGACTAGGCAAAGCTGCTGCGTGCCTGGCGGCTCATCCCCGTGGGAAAGCCTGGAGGGAAGCCAGGGAGAGTGACAAGCTGTTTGCCTGGGACTTGTGCAGTAGGGCCAGTATTGGCAAAAGGGAGGCTAATGGCAGTTGTGGAGAGTACGGGAGTACTGGAGGGAAGAAAAGGAGTCTCAGGCACTTACACCAGGGCTGGTGGGAGATACAAATGTTTAAATTGGCATCTTGCCCTAATGTTAGCCAAAAGGTGCAGAACTTTGTTAAATCACTCAGCAGGAGTTCAGACTCGAATGTTGTACAGTCTGGGGAGTGCATGATAAGCCAGACACATACAATAGAGAATGATGTGAAGGCAGTTCACAGGAATGTTTTCTTATATAAATTGTATTTTTATTGGACAGACTTTTAATTTTTGTCATCAAAACTTGACTTCTCTCTTGCGAGTGCTGAGGGGGGGAGCTTGCAGATTAATTAACTGGAGGTAACTTAGTGTCATTTTGTTTTGGGTACCAGCTGCTGATCTGATAAAGTGACTCCATGGAAAAAATGACTTTTATTAAGTATGTTCTGTGTATATGATACATGCTTGAATTACAATGGTGCTTCTTCCTGCAACCTAACTGTGGGAAGAGTTGATATGCTCAAAGGACTTTGGCAAAGCAGTTGTGTAAAGAGGCGGTCTAGGAAGGTAGCGTCTGAGAGCCTCAGGCAAAGATTATTACCTCTGTAGCAGGACAATGCTGTCTGGAGAGTCTTTGTCTTCTGGAGTCAGATACTAAAGTATTTTTTTATATAAAAAAAAAAAAAAACAACAAACGCTTCAAGGAAGTATTTATCCGTAGCACCCTCTTCTGGGCAAGTTCTTAGTGTCAGGATTTTGTAACAACAAATATGAGCTCTTAAGATCTTTTGTATTGTTTTAAATTGCTTTCTCTCCTAGGTACCTCTAATGTCCTTGGAAGCTTACAGCTTCCGACAGAGTAACAGTAAACGATATGATGCCTACCAATGATATTACCATGTGTAAAATACATTTTTTTATTTTCTTCATTGCAGTAGGTGCATATTATTTATTAAATTGTTTTGAATACTTTTCTTTATAACAGTTCACCTCATGTTACATATTCTTCACATATCCTCATGAAGATGCCACACATGTGGCTTTATACAGTATTTTTAGCATAACCAGTGAATATAGCAGAGTGAAATAAGCGCCGTTTTAGAAACCCAAGCACCTGCAAGATAGCTTGCTGTTGTTCTAAGGGAAACAAGGTAGACCTAATTTCATTTAACTTTTTCCTGCAATGATAGCTTTTCAGTTATCTGCTTGTCATTTTCTGTGTGTTTGGAATGCCATAATGATACATATGGGAGCCACTGGGGAGAATAGCTTAGAGTTGGTTTCTCAGTCATACCTGGCACTGTACTCTCCATAAACAGTCCCTTTAGGCTCCTTTTGGTTAAGAAGGGAAAGCTTTTTTCCCATGAAACCATGGAAATTTGAACATGTGGGCTTTACTTTGCCAAATGTGCACCTTTCTGATCTGCCACAGATTGCCAGCTTGGTTGCTATGGGTCCCTTGTTGGAAATGCTCTGTGTACTAGGTGAGGTTGCATCTAACTGGGACTTTTAACCTGCTTCTGGCAAATGGGGCCTTACGTGATCTCCTGTTTTGCTTTGTACTAAGTCTGAATTCTGCATCCCACGTTCTGGCTAAGAGAAGTGTCCAAGAGAGAAAGTTTTTATTAAAAATAATATATTTTCACAGAAATTTCTGTGTGAAAGCCAACTCTTGTGCATTCCTGCTAACTTACTTTCTCCTCATTTGGTACGGGACTTGGTAATGCTGCAAAAAACTCAGTATCTCCAGGAATTTAGGGTCATTGGAGCCATACAGCACTGATCCTTCCCTGATGGATAACTCCCATTCCTATTGCCCACAGTTGCATACATACATTGAGGAATAGGTGGATGGGATGTGGCAGAACATGCTGACATGGTAAGACGAGGGAGGTTGAACACATGAACTAGGAGTACCAGAAAGGCTAGTAAAAGAAAGCTACATGTATAGAAGAGATGAGTAGGAGAGTAGAAAAGCGAATGATAGGCTAAGCATTTAGAAGTTAAGATCTTTACCTGCGTTTTTATGCAGTTCAGGCTTGAACTTAGCCTCCATAGTGAAAGTTGAGCATGTGGAAGAGGGGACAGCTGGGAAAAACCCACCCAGCATGAATCATCAAAGCCCTGGAGGCATTAAGTACCATCTGTATGAAGAACCCAATTTCACCAATATTTAGCTCTCGGGGTCAGCAGCACAGCATGTCTGTTGCCGCTGTGTGCTTTAGAGCACAGGTTTGTGAGGTCAGATGAGAGCAGCCTGTGCAGTGGGGTATGGATCTGCTGGGAGAGTATATACTCCAAAGGGTTACTGGCTGTTGATTATGGCTGCCCCACTTCTCCATATGGATGTCTTCCTACAGGACTTCATTTTGAGCTATGGCTGTGTTTAGGCAAGAAACTGAGTCATAACCGTATTTTAATGTGAGCTGTTAAGGTGTCTTCCATCAGGAATCTTCAGTCAGCTGTTATAAGTGTGACTGATCATCACCTTGACATGACTTTCTGCAGGACAAAAAGTATCTTCTGTAGCTGTCCTTGATGTTCAGAATAAAGAACATTTTGATTGTTTTCTGCTTTTTAACTGTTTAACTTTCTGCTTTTTCTTCAGAGGATGTGCTGAGTAAAGATGCTGGGGAGTGTGCAATATGCCTGGAAGAGCTGCAGCAAGGAGATACTATAGCACGGCTGCCTTGTCTCTGCATATATCATAAAGGGCAAGTATTCCTCGGGATGCATATAAAATTCCAGAAGGTCACATTTATTGGGTAACTCCTCTACGGAGTGCCTAAAGGAGCACTAAAACTTAGTCGCTTTTTACATTTAAGAGAACAACAAAGAAACAACAGCAGCAACCCTAAAGGTGTTTTTAAAATGACATCTTCCTGCCTCTCCACCAATGTATTTGAAGTCAGTTTTCCCTGCTGTAATCTTCTCATGGTTCCATGAAAAGCCCACAGAGGAAAAATGCAAAATCACCTGTATGGGGAAGGAGTGCACATCATAGCTATGGAGTTTAGGTTGTATGTACCTACATAATAAAAGTTGTGTCAAATGCTAATAGACTTGGGGGGAAAGGGAAAACACTTTTTAGACCTGTTTTGTATTTGTTTTTGTGAGTGTCTGTAATGACAGGAAGTAAAATGTCAGTGAATGATACAAGCAAGATCATAGTGTTAGTAATGAAGAAACCTGTGTATAAAAGCTGGACAGTAATTTGTAAAATGCTTCCTTAGAAAATTTCAACACTTAAACACTCATTCAACAGCGTTTAATATCCAAATATTATTGTGGTTTGGGGTTATTACATTTTCAATGAATGTTGAAAGATGTGTATATACGTATACCTCTTTGTATGATACGAAATCCTACTATTTAGTGAAATTAGGAGAAACCAATTTATATTCATATCTTACTGCTGAATGTTAGTGATATTCATGTCAATTGTTTTCATTTTTGTCTTGCATCCAACAGCTGCATAGATGAATGGTTTGAAGTAAATAGATCTTGCCCTGAGCATCCATCTGATTAAGACAAGATTCATGTTTTTAGGTAATACTTATTTTTAGATGCGTACATTTTAACAATAAATATCTTTATTATCTGAAGTAACTCTCTATGCTATTTTTTTTTTTAATTTGTGAATTTGCTACTGTGTCTCAGAACTGCAATATTAATCAGTAAGTATTGACGTATATTGCAATATGTAAAAGGCTTTTGCATCCTTATATGGCATGGTCTGAGATGATGTATTCCCGGTTTAGTACTGGAAAGTGGCAAGTCAGTGCCAATAAAGCTTTAGCATTAACTTTTAAAGAGTATTTTTTCCATGGAAATGAAACAAAACTAAAATAATACAATTGTGTAATTTTGGATTGTTCCATGAGTACTGGCGTTTATTTCTGCCGAAAGCTTTTGGAATCATATGAAGAACTTGAAACTAGGTATTTTCAAAACCACTTCCATGTTAATGCATTCCAGAATGTTTAAAATCTATAAATAAAAAAAAAAATATTAACATGTTTCTATCCATCCCATCTCAGAGGTTCACTTTTTTCCAGGTTATGTCTTGTGTTAATGATTTCCGATCTACAATCAGTGTCAAAGGTTTAAAGGATATGTTTATTCTTTTAGTTGACTAGTTCGAAAACTTTATCTTGCATTAAACTACTACCACTAAGCACTGCAAAACACACCAATAATCATCATAATTCTTAGAGAAATTGAGATACCCGAGATTCTGGCTGGTAGCTGAGGCTCTGGTTTTGTTGTTCTAATGGAAATTAAAATATCTGAAGTCTTCATCATTGGCATTTATTTGTTCATTTATTTCATCTTGCTTCCTGAGTCAGCGTTGCAGGTCACATTGCAGTGCTATGGTTGTTGCAAGGGTAGCAGAAAGAACCTGAAAGAAGGTGTCCTGCTACAGCGATAATTGTTTTAACCTCAGGGCAGTGTTAGCCAAAATTAATAAATAAACATGTTTCCTATATTGCCCCAACAACTTAATTGTGGAAGAAGCCCACATGCTGCTTATGAACACGTTTGTCTCTTTCAATGCTCATAGGTGTCTAACCTCATGTTAAATCCAATTTGCGCTTTTTCACAGCAGAGATGGTGGTAATTGGGGGCTTAGGGAAAAGGGGAAGGAAAACACGGTGGTCGTGCTCATGCTGTTTGAGTATGTTATATACTGAAATAGCTGAAATGATGGTACTTTTGTCTTCTGCTTTTTCAACAGCTGCTTCCACTGATCAGAAAACATAGGTGTGAGGTTCCCTTGCTGAACACAGCATGCCTGGCTTGAGACTTACAGTTCTTTGTGGCTGAAAAAAGCAAAGATGGACAGTGACATGGAAAAAGCATTGCAGACACCAGTTACTTGCCAGTACTGCTCGGTATACCAAACACTCATGCAAAGGACACACAGGGATTCTGAAAATGCTGCACATTCTGTAACAATCGACTCCCCACAGACATTACTGACACTTTTGTATTGAAGGCCAAAGTTCCTAATTTCAGCCTAACTTCTGGTTCTGTGAAGAAGCAGGTTATTGGACATGTTTCCTACTGCCTCAAGTGGAAGCGGAGACGTTCGATACATGCTATCTGAGACCTTTACAGGAGGATGGTGGCCCCAGTTTTGAGTGGGAACGTTTTCACCTTCTCGTTGGCTGAAGAAGAGTAAATGGCAAATTAAATATAATCTAACAGTGTGACCTTAATTTACTGAATTCACACCCTGTTTTATGTTCTTCACTTTTTTCAAGAACAGAAAACATAAACTTCTCTGCGTAGGAATACTGTATTTCAAAACTTTGTAACTAAACCTTTGTCACAATGCAGTCCAAAGAGTAAAACCAGGACAGGTAACTAATTTATATTGATCAAGCTATAAGGATTGTTGAAATCTGCACATTGTATTGCTATTTAAGTAACTAATACTTCTCTTTTATTGCTTGTGAGTAAAAACAACAAAAAAAAATGCAGCAAAGCAAAATCTTACAGCTATGCAACTTTTTTTTAAATAGGAAAAAAAAAAAAAAAAGAAGAATTACCAATTTTAAGTGCTGCCAGTTAAGGTAATTTCTTTAACGGGTATTTTTTTAAAAAAGTTTCAGGTAATTATTTTGTTGTACTACTCTCATCTCCAGGCTGCCTCCTGAGGTGTAAATGAATAACTACAAATGTGGGCACAGCAAGAGGTTTTTATAGGCACGGGTGAGATAACATCGAGGTGGGATTTGGGTTTAATTTTTAAAACACGCAAGTTTTTGTTTCCTTGTTTGAATGTTTTTTTGAAGGCAGGATCTATAGTACTTTGCATCTAAATCCTTGGTCTCTTCATGTACAGACCAGCATTTGACAGTGTGGTTTGTTTTTTGGTTTTGTTTTGTTTTGTTTTTTTTTTAAAAAGCACCTGCATTTGTTTAATTTATTATTATTTTACTGTATTATATCAGTATAACCAGGGCTCCATGAAACACAGGATGTCTCTGGGGGAGTACACCAAGTAAAACTGTGGATAAGTATTAGTTCCCATAAAGTATCACAGTTCAAAAAAAAAAAAAAAAGACAGGGAAAAAAAGACAATAAACTGGAACAGATATCAGGGCTTAGAAGCATACTTTTTATATCAGAATTAATCATAGTAGTTTCTGAATTTCACAATACAGGGAAGAGTTAAGAATATTTATTAGTGACAGCATTTTTAGTGGATTTCAACAGTTAAAATAAATTGCACAACACTTAGAACATTTTTCTTGAACATACATAATTCTGCTTTTCTTTTTTTAAGTACATATTTCTCTCTGTTGCTACTGTGATTCATATCAAAAAGGGCAAAGAGCAGGAGCAACTGCTGCTATTGGAGAACAATGCAGTGCATGTTACTAAACTCTCCTATCTTGCTTGCAGAGCAATTCTTGCCTGGATAATGTTTTCTCTTGAATGTTGCTCTGTAAAATGCCATTGTTATGCTGCAAATCTAAAGGAGTCCAAACTAGGTAATTGTCGTCATCACCAGTGCAGTTTCTACATTTTTGGGCTTGCATCACTGGTTTCAGCTGAACCTGTAACTGTGGGGCCCTGTTGTACTCTCTTTTTCAGTGGGAGCAGAACCATTTTGTCACACTTTCAATTCTGTAGTCACAACAAATGTACAGTTGTTCCCTGTACAGATTCCTTTTTAGCTGAGAATATTTGTGTTGCCTTGTATTATCGGGGGGGGGAGGGATGGGATGAGGAATTACAGCACCTGTAATACTCGAATAGTGGTGTTGCCTGCAGGCCCACTTTCCCAATATTTTAAATTCCTGCTATCTTCTGAAAGTAAAGTGTTTGCATTTGCATTGATTTAATGTTTACTGTTGGCTTCCTGCCTACAGAAACTCACCTGTAATAATGTAAAGGGGTTAGGTAAGTGTTTTGGTGTCCTGTGCTCCAAGGTCATAGATAGTCTTTGGCTTGGGGATTAAGTAGGTAAATATTATAAACATAAATCTGTTTACAACTTAAGCTCAGTTTTGGTAGTTCATATTTCTAGTTCATTTGCTGTTTTTTCAAAAACCTTAATTTTCTGTATTCAGATGCAAGAAGCTGGTTTAAAAACCCAGCAGTTATGACTGCTTGAAAAGCATGCCACTAGCAATCGCACTGATGCGTGGTTTTGCAGGCAAGAGTCTGTTGCTGCTTCCATCAGCATGGGAGAGCACCAATACCTTGGATTATTTGAGGAACTAATAGGAGGTCAGCCTTAGATTCTAGTTTGGCATTCTTGGTATCCATAAATCTCTTCTGAAAGGCTATGGGAGGTTTTCTTATATCAAAACCTGTAGTATAAACCAAGCCTAGAATGACCCTGGAAGCATGAGAGTGATGCTTGGAGTTTGAAAACACCTGTGGAAATTCACCTACGTAAGCTTTCTGTGTTGGTCAGTTGCCGTTGACCATGCTGTAGATGTAGTCATAGGCAACACCAACATCCTCACAGTGGTCCTGAGTCCTTGTGCTTCAGAAAGGGAAAATAAACACCAAACAAGTCCTGCGTCTTGATCAAGGAATACCACACTTGTCCACAAGAAGCAATAACTTAAATTACGGTGCGATATGCTTCTTTGCCTGTAAATATATTGAGATTGCCAATTCTGTGTGGTTTCAGAGTATTTTCTGTCATCTGGCCTATATCTTCCCTAAGTATGTGAGGGTGTGAAATAATTCCCATACTCAGGTCTGCCATAAACATGCTGCTTGCCAGAAGGGGAAGAGTAGACTCAACACTGTCTTGAAATGTGAGATTTTTCTGAACATGTAACATACCTATGTATCTTGAGTAGCAACTTGTGTTTTGCAGTTCATAGTGGAGGTGGCTGTGAGTTGGATTGTATATAACCCTACTCAGTACCGAGAGCGCCATGCTACTGTCAGCACTGGGCACCCATTGCCCTGTCTCTTAGAAAGCAGTATATCTATAATAACCCTTTCCTTTCAAAGGAGGTAGCTAATTTTCTTTCAACGTGTACATTCAGCGATGAGTTCAGTGGGACGTAAAAGCAAAAATACCAAGCACACTGCAAATTTGTGGTATTTTATTTTGGGGAAGAGTAAAGCATAAAACAGTCTTATTTGTAATCAATTTAACTTGCATAGTCAAGGGTAAATGTACTGTGGTATTTTGAAACAGAAAATATGTAGGTAATGTACAAAGATATGGGAGGATACTTGTGACCTTTTCTGTTTTCTCTGCTTCCCCCTTTTATGATGTGAAGGGGGTTTTATGACTTAATCTTGAGATTTATACATTTATCCTAGTTCTTAATGCTAGGAGCACTGACTTTTTAATTAAGCCTTTGCTGAAAGGCTGTAGAGCTGGTAAAACTGACTCCCAGAAGACTAAAATCTCAGCGAATGTGGGAAAGAATTTTTATTCAGAAACGTGGATCTTGGGTGTTTCTGGTTGGATAATGTCTAATGCAGAAAATGTGCTTATGGGCGCTTTTAGTATGCCGCCTTTTCCATGTGAGGGCTTCACAAACTTGCTCCATTTCTTCTGTATTTCACCAAAAACAGGGAACGTGGCACTTGAATGTTACTGCTATCTGTACGTAAACAGCAGCAAAGCATACGTTGGTTTTGATGCAGGCCAAGATCTCTCTGAGTTTCTGTGAATTTTAGCTGATTTCCCATATCGAAAGAGAATATTTTTGTGCAAATTTGGTATTGCTGTTTTGTAGCTACTAGTTTTGCTGTACAGTTGGGAGTTTCCTGCCATGAGACTTACGTATACCTGGGAGCGCAGAAGTGCTACTATGGATCTTCCAGCTCACCTTTGCCAGTGGAGGATTATCCTGTTTTTTGATGAGTGTTATATTTTACGATTCACTTTCCACCCTTCCAAGCTTAAAAGTCATTTTAGTATCAACTTCTTCTCTTCCTAGCTGAAGACATGATACATTTTAGGCCATATTCTCTCAGTCTTTGGACAGGCTTTCCATTGGCATCAGCAAAGTGACATAAGAGGTTGTAGCTGGAATAGGAGGGCTTGTCAGGGGTTTTAATACAACCCAGTCAAAAGTGTTTTTTCCTGCAGCAGTGTCATCAGCTCAAACCACTTCTTGTCCTCCAAAATATTGTGTGAGAAAGTCACGATAGAACTGTGTCCGGTTTTTGGTTCCTAAATGTAAAACTTCTGTGATGTTTCTCCATATAAATTAACCTGCTTCTCAAATCAGGTTGAAGTTGTTTTAGCCTGTTGGGGAAAACAAACAAACAAACAAGCCAGTCCTTACTCTCAAGTTGCATTTGGTTATCTTACTACACAGTTCGGTTCACTTCCCAAGCTGCCGCACCGTGTTCTGTAAAGTCATTTCTCAAAGAAGTACATCAGGGCTGATGGTGGGATAAACTGTAAAATGACCTCCCTGCGTGGCTTTACTAGTTGCTGAAGACTCGCTCAGGTAAACCATCGTAGGAATATCGCGCACCTGAAAAAGGTTGGACTTGGTTCTGTCTTTGATTTAATAAGTTGCCATCGTACAAGATGTAGAAGGCAGCGAGCCCGCTAGCTGATCTTTCTGGCAGCTTTTAATCTATGTATGTTTGTTTGAGAGACTTTTGCCCTTGGGTGTGCTTTGGCAAAGATTTTGCAATGATAAGTAGGATTTGCTTGATTCTGGCAGAGTTTCAAGTGTAAGTAACCCGACGTTGCAAGTACATAATCTGTTGCTGAATCCTGTTCCTCTTGTTTTCTCTCAAATCTGTCCTTTTTATTGCTAATTTGTTATATTTAATAGTAAACATTTCTCAACATGGCTGGTCACAAGCTCTCAAGGTGTGAAATGCTAACAGGAAGAGACATCAAAGTGTGATTCTGTGCTTTTCCTGTGCATATTAAGATGAAGCTGAAGTATTCCTTATTGTACAGTCAAGAATTCTCTCCTAGCTGATATTGCTGAAGCACTAAAACTTCCAAGGAAGAAGGGAGGTGGCTTAGCTGTAGACAGGATGTTTTAATGAACTACTTAATTTTATAAGCTGCAGCATCATACGGAACAAGGGGTGATCTGGCGTTAACCTTATCACTTGATTGCAAATCTCGTTCTGGCTCTTCTACCCTTTGGCAGGTACCTGCTGGTAGGGAGCAGAGTGTATATTCCCCTTTTTTATATGCCTCATCCCACCAAGCTAACCCTGCCCATAACGAGTTAGAGGGAACTCCATGCTACCTTCTGAAATGCCACCTGTACGTGCAGTGGTAATGGACAAGATGTCTTCCTTCATTACCCGGAGCAGAAATCAGAATGTAATTTGCAATGTCTAATGTAAAACATGTATTTTATTATTTTTTTTTTTAATTGAGCAGTATGATTGCAATTTGACTTAAGTTGTTCTAAGGTACTCTTTTCAGTGGTTTGCCAGTACATAATCATGAATGAAGATATTTTTTTATTGATTTTTAGGTTGTATGTTTAACATTCCATTCATGTAAAATATGTACAAATATATGTAATAAATCTTTTGAAGCACAGTTTTCTTCACACTTCCAGGTTTTTGGGTGTTTTTTTTAACTGTTGGTGAAAGAGGCATTGCTGTGGGGCAGAGCATGGATTTCCTTGTCCCTGATGGTCACCAACACTCTCCTGTGTGTCCCTAAACAGCTGGGAGGAGGCTACTACAACAGGCTCCCGCAGTGACGGGTTGCTTGGAGGAGGGATTTCTTCCCAGAGCAACCGAGGGCGTTAAATAATTCTCCAGTTGAGTTCCCTGGCAAGGGCAGAGCCCTGCCATGGCCTGGAAACCTCCGTCTGGGGCAACAGCTGCAGGTGGGTCACCTCCAGTGCTGTCTGCACTGGAGAGGGCGATTTTACACCTCTTCTCCAACACTAGTTGGGGGTGGAGCTGTGGGTGCCCTGAGCAAAACCAAAGTGCATTTCACCAAGGTTCTGTGCAGCGTGGGTGGGGAAAAAGAAAGGAGTTCACTCTCTGGGCAAGAAACACCTTCTGTTGGGGTGTTGCATCTCAGCCCAACAGGGTGCTGCTCCCAGCTGGGGGAGGGCTGTCAGCAGGCTGGTTATAGCTGCTGGTGGAATGTGATGCAAGATTTGCGGCACAGGTCCCTCTGAGGCTGGGTGTCCGTCCTTGCTTGCTCTGCTTTTGAGGGAAGCCTTCTGGCATGGCTGGGGGTAGCTGAACCCAGTGTTAAAGCACAGCGACAGTTACGACTCTCACAATTCTCTCTGTGGGAGATGAAAGTTTTAATGCATGAATTATTCAAGACTGCACCAAGAGACAGTTAGATTTAATTACTAAGAAACGTGTTTATATCTCTTGCTGGTGTAACTCTCTCTCCCCCCCCCCCTTCCCCAGTAACCTTCTGGGAAGCCTGAATTCCTTCACTGCCAGTAATTCCTGTATTTTTCTCCTCAGTTTCAAGTCGCATTATGGAAGCAATTGGTAACTAGTTAGATCTGTGTTTGGCTTCGCATCAGGAAAATCTGCTGGAAATGATTCCAGTTCAGTAGGTACAGGATTTCACGTGTGGAATTTAAATTTGTGGCATCTGTTGGTATCATGTCCTGCCTACAGCTGGGATGTGGGACATGCCAGTTGTGCCCCAAGCCACTTTCCCTGGGGGGTGAACTGGGTGGCAGTGGTCATCGCTGGCCCTGGGCGATGCTGCACGTGGGTGCGCATCTGGCCCCGATACCACACACTGCTGCTTGGTACAGCCAGTGAGTGGTCCGTGTCTGCTTCTGGATGTTGCATTCCTTTTAGCAGGAAAGGGAAAAAAACATGCAGCCTGTGGCAGGGAAGGAGGGGAGAGTCCCCTGCAGCAGCTGGAGCTAAACGGGGGTGTTTTGTCCCCTGTTTTTTGAGTGCCCTGTGCTGGAACCTCTCGTGTTCCTTCTGAGGCTACATGACCCAAGCAATATCTGTGCCCGGAGGGCTCAGGCTGGACCCTGCTGGTCTCTGTGAACATCCCCTGGTGTATTTGTTTAGCTGAGGAGGTGCCCAGCTCCATCCCACCCTGCAGGGAGAAGGGTGCCCATGTCCAGAAAGCCAAACAAGGCCATAGAGGACACTTCTTGCAAGGTCTTGCACGGCTCGTGCCCACCATCTCCTCGCCAGCCAACTGGACAACAAGGAGCGTCAGCAAATGCCAAGTGAGATGGAGTTTTCCAGCCCTTGTTTAATAAAGCATCTGTTTTCTGAGGGGGATGAGATCAGGGATGCGTGGGGGCAGGGAAGAGGGTTTGACATAAATAAATAATTGTATAAAGCCTATCCTCAGTTGACGCAAGATGACTCATTCGTAAAGGCGAGAGCGTAGAGGAGGCAGATATTAAAAGCACGACGATGGGTCCTCAGCTGAGCTTGGTGGAAACTGCAGGTGCTTGGTGCCTTTCTGGATTTGGCCCATTATCTTTTGAGTCATGTTTTGTGTCATTGTGCTTTTCATATTCACCCTGGTTACAGATTTCTTTGTCTGAACATGGGTTTAAATTTTAACAAAGACTTTTTTTCCCCCCCTTGCCATCCTAGTTGCTGCTTTAAGCTGGCTTCAAACAGAAGGAAAAGGAAAACCCAAAGCCTCTGTCTGAGCCCAGGCAGGTTTTGTCACCAAGGAGAATGACCACCATGGGGCTGTGTGGGGTCTTTTCACCTGCTCCTGCCTCACCGGACCTGGATGACTTCCAAAGGGAGGAGCTTTCCTCTTCACAAGTCACCCAGGCCAGGATTAACATCTGCTAAACTCAGGATTAAACAGCCTGGCAGGTAACAGGAGCATGACAACTTGACAGCTTCATTTGCTGCAGCCTGTGAGGGCTGTCTCCTGGCTCCCGAGGCTTTAGCAGCTAATTAAGTTGTGCTGCCTTCAGTGTATGGGATGAATCCCTGGACGCGAGTGGTTGGGCATAATTTAGTTGTTTGCAAAGGGTTTGCTGGAGCTGGAGCTCTGACTCTCTTCCCCATGGGAGCAAAGGGGACGCTTCTGCACCGGGGACGGTTTGCTCTCGGGTGGAAGTGGCCCATCGGCCATGCCACCAGCAGCCACCTCATGGGCTGGCTGCCCACTTTGGGGGCCAGGATGGGGGAAGCGCAGCACCTTTCTCAGCAAAGGTGCTCAAATCCGGGTGTGCCGGCGCTGCACAAAATGGTCAATGGCCAAGAAGGGTGCCAAGCTACGGGAAGGTGTTGTCTGTTCCTTGTGGGTCCCGCTGGGCTGGCAGGAGGCGCTGCGTGCGAGCAGGGTGTGATGATTTAGTTGTGTCCCTGTTGCGCCTGTGCCACCACCTCTTGCTGCCACCTCCAAAGCAGTGCTGCTCCAGAGCCATGTGGGGCTGCCGCCCTCCAAGCAGGGTCGTGGTGGCCGGGGCTGTGACAGCCGGTGGCGCTGGGGCAAGGCAGAATGGTCAGGGTTGGAAGGGATCTCTGGAGATCATCTAGTCCAAGGCAATGAGAGGAGCTGACAAAGCGGGAAAATTGTGTCCAGTGACATGACGGAGCTGCTCCCCTGTGAATGACCCTGAACTGCCCCACATGCAGAACCTGGGCAGGGGCCAGGCCAGGGAGAGGGCTGGGATTTGGACCCCCCCCCCTGCCCTAGCAGCTCTGCTGGGCAGAGAAAACGTGGTGGCAGCTACCAGCAGGACAGACAGAGCAAGGGAAATATCTGGTTCTTCCTTTCCTGTACCCGGCGCCCACCACTGCATCTTCCATTTCCCCATTTCTGTGGAAGGTCACGGGGGCCTCCCGGCGCTGTTGGGAACACACACACACACACACACACACACACACACACCCCGGTTCGGCAGCCCTGGTGGCAGCAGTGTGTGACAAGGATTTCTGTAATTTCTGTATCACCACCTTATTGGGTTGCTTGAACCCCCAAAGGCTCTGTGCTCGGGTGGGTGAGGCAGCATCAGCCCTGCCAGAAATCTGCTGCTTTCCAGTGCGGTCACCCGGAGACTCCCTGTCAGCACGGACGTACAAGGGTGCAGGACACCCCCTGCTTTCCCAGGATAAAGCGATAGCTGTAGTTTTTGCCTTCCAGGCCGACTACAAGACTGGTTTTTATTCCCTAACCTGCCTGCTGTGACCTCTCATGCCTTGATGCTCCTGAAGCTGAAGCTGCTGTTTGCTGCTGAAACATCATCCCTCCTTTCAAGTCCTGCTGCATACCTGAGGTGAGTTATTTCAAACCTTTGCTGTTCATACCCTTATCTCTCTTTTACCTCTGGGAGCAGAGAATGAACACTGGCTAACCTTGGCCCCACTAAGATTCATGGGGGATTTGAATATGAATTCCCCAGGAGGAAAGAGGGGACTCCCCAGCACTTCCTGCATCCTCTTGCCATCTGTCCCCACCCGGGGAAGCGAGGAAGTGCTTGCTACTGTCGCTACATGATGTTCTTAGAAGCCTCACCCATCCCACAGGGCAACCCAGAGCCCCCAGTAAGTGAACAGAAACCTTCTCCCATGAGTAAATTCAGAGTCCCCGAGTGCAGCAGGCAGCTCCCGACCTGGTGTCCATGTTCATCTAGTGCCATCCTTCTGTTTTGTTTCTACCTACTAAAGCGACAGTCAAGTCCTTTGTGCACAGCTGCAGCTTTTTGCTGCAAAGGTTATTTGTTCCATCAGTTGAAAACCAAGCGGTGCCTGCAGTGACCTCTCCTTCCCCATGGCACACCCGTCCCTTGCTGCCTTTGGCCCTGCTCCGACACCTTTGCTCCCAAGTGTGGACATTTAATATGGTTTTGCAACAGGCTCCTGTTCCGCCCTGCCAAACCAAGGTAAGAGAACGTAGTGAAGATACCGGGAAGCAGGGCTCGGTCTCTCACTGACTTTCAGCCTCAGTGCTGCTCCCACAGCAGCCGTGGGATGGAGGGGTTGGGATCCTGCGCTGGCTGTGGTGGAAGAGGAAAGGCTGGGCGGCCTTGCAGCACCCTGCGAGCCCTGAACCAGTGTCTGGCAGCTGGAGATGCAGGGCTGGCACTGGAGACAGCATGAAACCAGGCTTACCAAAGCATCCTTTCCCAAAGTCCTGGTGGTGCATGAGGAGGGCAGGGCAGCGCTGCGCTGCATTGCAGCAGAGCTCTCTCGGGGGCCACTGGGTTACCTGGCACCCACCAGTAAGCGCACACAGCTCACACCAGCCAAATGCGAGTGCTGCACCTCAAGCCAGCAAGACTTTGCCCCCAGCAGTGGGTGCAAAAGCAGAGAGCTCCTGCAGTCCGTGTAGCAGGAGCACCACAGGAGCCCAGCACAGCAGCGGTGTGTGTGTCCCTAAGCCACCGGCACCATCTCCCTCACTGCCCCTAACTGGGTTGGCACCTGCTGCCGGAAAGGTCCTTCGTGGACGGTGGCAGCTGTGAGCGCCCCTCTGCAGCTGCGGTGGCTCCTCTCTCTCGCCTGCAGCCAGAATTCGTTGGGCTGTCACGGCCCCGTCTCGATCCAGCTCAGTGTCTGCTTGACAGGGCTTTAGCAAAGCCAAAGCACTTGCAGGCTGCTTCTTCAAGTTATTTAAAAAGCTGTTTATTATCACAGGGGACAAGTGGAAAAAACATAATGCCGCGTACAGAGGTCTTAGCAAATTACAAACACATCCTAAAAAAGTTACAGTCGTCTCTGAACTCGAGTAAACAAGGCTCTCGCTGCAAGCTGCAAATGTGGTGCTCCAACGTGCTCTACAAATAGTCCAGTAAGACTACAAAAAAAAGAACTGCAGCCTGAAACGCTGTGCCAATAAACGTGGAAACTCCAGCTGCTCCCAGAGCAGCAACCCGTTTTCCCCCAGCACCAGATTCCCGAAGCTGTGATGTGCTGCCTCAAGCAGACCCTCTGCCCTGGGTGAGTTGGGAGCAGGACGCCGTGAAACTCCCTCGGGTTTTGTCAAAGCCAGACCCAGCTGTGCTCAGACCTTCAGCCCAGCGCAAATGAGTGCTCGCAGCCCGAAATCACCTCCGAAATGAGTGGCTGTGAGTGGTGTGGTCACTGGTACCGTAAGCAGCGCAGAACTCTGTCCGACTTGGAGCTGGGCTTGATCCCGCCACGGCTTACTCTGAGGCCATGTTGAGCTGCTGCAGTCCCGCAGATGCTCCTGTCCCTGAAAACACTGTCCTGGATGCTCGGCTTGTAACAGCTGGGTGTGTAACAACATTTGCAACCAGGTTGAGGTTGTTGTCACGCTACAAATAGCTCCAAAGGCTGCTCTAAAGCAAAAAGGGGCAGAAGTGTCTGCACTGGAAAGCCTGGAGGGAGCTGTCAGGCACACTTTGTACTGCTTTTGTCTATCACTGAAATGAGGACAGGAGCTGGAGTTTTCAGCTGTATTTTCTACCAGGTAAATGAGCAAATAATTCAGTGATTAGAGCAAACTGGGAGCATGCTGCCCTCCAACACAGGCAAATGCCTCTGGTGAAGGCCCTTCCTGCACCAGCCTCTCTGCCTCTCCATAAGGGCAGGCTGGCAAAACAGGAACAACATTTTGACAAGGCGCATGGGTGTGATTTGTTAAAGTCACTGAGAAGACTTTGAAGGCCCTGCTTTGGCAGCTGTTTTTGCAATTGAAATCCCACTCATTTGTAACTGTGTGCCCTTTTGCTTCAGTAAACAAATGGCTCAGGTGCAGAAATCATTCGTTAGCTGACTTTCCTCTGGCAAGGTCTAAAAGCCTCATCTGTCTCCCTGTGAAAAATCGGTGCTGATACCATGGACAGGGAGGAAAAGCCACTGAAAAATAATGAACACTAAATTGTTTTTCTTCTCTTTTTCTTATTTTCTTTTTTTTAACTGTGGGTTTTGTGAAAAGCTTTATAAGTATTTTAAAATGTGTTAGGGACCTGAAGGGAGTAGACAGAACTGGGGAGTGGGAAAGGTCTGATACCATGTAGGAAACAGAAACTGCCCTACAAAGCAAGCCTTTTCCCATGTTTTTCTTTATGGAGCAGATTTGGGAGATGGGAAGGTGAGGGTACATTGGTTTGGCATTTTAACGAGATTCTTCTTCCAGCCTACCAAGGTTTTGTGGGTTTGTCAGCAACTGGAGAATTGTTTCTCAAAGGGTTTTTTTTTGTTTGTTTGTTTTTGAGGGGTGTGTGGTGATAACACGGGAGAAGGAAGGAAAATGGAGCATGCTTTTCCATTTTAGGTTCCTTGTATACACTGTGGGGTAGAATTTTAGTTTACCTTTATGAAGCGTGCCTAATTTGCACACAAAAAATATAATCAAATACCCCACTCCTTTGTAAACTGATTTCTTTTAAGGGCATCTAAAGTTATACTCCCTAAAAACTAATTATTGGGGGGGGGGAAATAATGTTTTCTTGCTGGTCCTTATCATTGCTCCCTGCCCCTTGCCTTGCTCTTTCTATTAATTCAAGCATAGAGTAAAAGCTTTCCAAGCAAATCTCAATCCTTCCCTGTGCTTACATGTTGCTGGGAGAAAGGATTTCTGCTTGACACAATTGATTTTCAATCGTCCTTTCCCCCAACTGAAGCTAGGCAACTTAATATTGCTGTATTGCCACCAGCACGGTGTCTAGGCCAAGAGCCAAGGCAATGAACAGCCTGCTAATTAATATTTCACATTTATCTCCAGACCCCCTCCCCAGAACAAACACTGTGAAAACAGGAGGTAGCAGTTTCTATGCAGCCCTCAGGAAATTTTAAGCAGAAGTGTTTTACTGCCAGTTTTATGCTTTTACAGCGATGGCAGTAAGGACTTCTGGTTGTAGAAAAGAAAATGTATTGGCTTCAATATGGAAAAAAGGATTATTGAAGCTAATCTGAACCTGATGTAGCCATTGCTCCAAAAAAAAAAAAAAAAAAAGAGCAGTATCTACAATGCTGCCTGTAGTCAATGGAGAAATATGGGCCTAATTTCTATGCAGGAGAAAGGTATTCATGTTGAAAACATGGGTACCATGCAACTATTATGGACGGATTATGTTCCCAGTAAAGCTACGGATGTTCATTTTCAGTTATGAGGCAGGTAACACTGTGAGCTTGTGGAGTTTGTGCATCTGCACCCTTTCTCCCATATATATATGTGTGTGTGTGCATATTTATGTATATAAATAAGTTAAGAGATTATTTACATCAGTGTACGGAATAAATCTAAACTCAGTTATCAAAATGCATACACCTGCCAGTGGATTTGGTCTGTTAACACTTTGCATTTCATCTTCAAAGCACCACACAAACATGAATTATTTACCCAGGCAACTTCTTGCTCACCAAAAGGATTAAGAATAACAGGCAGGGTAAGGGATGGAGCTGAAGGAGCGCAGCGTGTTCATAAAAGGGCAGCTAATCATGTATCTTTCTCCTGCTATGAGCACTGCAGATTTACGCCTTTATAAACTCCGCAGTTCAAGTGTAGGAGTAACCTTTCTAACACGAAGCTTGTCAAAATGGGAGACTCCTCATTCAAAAGCAAATGATCCGTTCTTCGTTTTCAAAAGCTTTGGCCTCTTCTTGGCTTATCAGGTTCCCGTTCAAACTGGAGGGGAAAAATAAAAGAGATATGAAAGTAAGGCAGTGACTGTTGCCCATCTTCTACTCTCCCAAGGTTTTGGAGCAGAGATCACAGGTTTGCAACGCCTCGTGACCGGCGCACTTCTCAAGGGCACAGCTGGGCACTGGCCTCAGACAGGCTACATACAGCACTGCTGTTTCCACTGCATATTTGAGGAACAAGGCTACTTCTTCAGAAATAAAAACTGAACTAACACCTCAACTTCACTGAGCTAAAATCAGTGTTGGATACACAGCTGTTTGCGTTTCAGCAAGCAGCACATACCTGACAAAGGTTCTTAACATGCAGCGGGCGATTTTAAAGACATTTAAATAGTCTTTAGAGCATTTTGTGTCTGTCGTGACAACATGGGAAAAAACCTCTATTAAGTACCTCTGTTAACTTAACTTCTGTTAAGTTAAGTGAGGCATTATTAATGTGAAATGACTTACGGTAAATTTTTCAAGTCTGGCTACATAAACTTAATCTACCTTGATATTTACACCCCTGAAAATGGGCAGCCTGGTAAGTGCAGCTTTCAGAAATGTTGAAATCTATTAAACAATTTAGACTTATGAAATTATTGCGGTTAATGAACACCTCTGAAAATTCAGGCAAGGATCAAAAGACAAGATTTTGGTCTGAAGATTCAGAATGATGCGAGTGGGAATTCATGCCTGTTCTGTAGACGAAAGCTGACGTTGGCCTTTGAATAGAGCATCTCTTCCACATCTCCAGGGAACCCACTAGTCAGATAGTGAGTCATCGTCTTTCTAAGCAAGAATTCAGTGTCCTTTCACTAAAAAATATATATATATTTAAAAATAAATTTCATGTTCAATAATAAAGCAGCAGTGCTAAAACCGGCACGGTTCTATTGACTCCTGCGCTCCCTGAGGTGAAGGAAGGAATGCGGTATTTGGCTTTGTGCCTTACAATGCACACGTGTGACTCTGTGATGCCTACCTAATCTAAAACTAGCAAATCTCACAAAAAGTTAATCTTCTTGTAGCTTAGCACTTTCAGTGTGTTTGGAGCACTGCCCAAAGAAAATCCAAGCACAAATTCTATGAACCAAATTAGTAATGCTAATTAAATGTAACCATCTCCTGCTTGTTGGAATTTAGCTCCTGAAAAGCATGAACACGTTCAGGAGTGCAAAAATAAATCGGTACAAGTAAAACTTGGTCTATAAATTTAGGCCCAAATTCTGCAAACACACACAGTCTGCGAATCAGTGGTACAGAGACGTGAACTAACAAAGATGCTTGACATTCGTAACACCCAGGGAAGAGCTTCAATGACAAGGGCTTTTTACCTATTTGAATCCCACAGCTGGAACTACAACCCCTGCCTCACATAAACTTGCTCTGAATTTTTTAGGCTGGAAAGTAGTAATGCCAGAAGTGTTTTATAGGGAAA